>NC_029772.3:94364069-94448447 GCF_000817695.3 Arachis duranensis | reverse complement strand
TATATATATATATTTAATTATATAAGGACTCAATTATTCCTATCAACAAGTGGTGGCTTACTTGATAACAAGAGGCTAAATATAACAAATTCCTGTCCAAGGTGGCTTACTGGACTAATATATATAAGGACTCATATATAACAAATATGCGTTGATTGCTTCAGCAGCTTTGCTCTTTTTGTTCCCTCTTATTTTTTTTTTTGCTGGTTATAATTTACTTTCAAGAGATGACCTTTTATGTCCAAAATCACTCTAATTTCTTTTGGTAATTCTTGAGGCTTATGGCTGATAAACTGTGAAGAACCATGGCTGATAAATTGTGAAGAATCTGGGAGTATTTTAATGCAAGAATTTGTGAAGATAATTTACTACTGATAAATTTTCAAGATTGATAGTGAAGAATACTTAGGCAGTTAGGCTAAAAAAGAAGTTAACCATGCTTATAATACGCTGTTACCTTTGGAACAAGAAAAAATAACTCCCTTGGCCGATGCACAAGGGCGACAAGCGGATCAATGTCTGGAGCAACAGTTCTTGAAGCAAGATGTTTTAAAATTACTCTCAATGGTGCACCAAGGACAACCTCCCTCACTGATGCAATTTTCACCAAAAAGGATTGCCTTTGATCTGCACATAATCAGAAACACCACCAATTATAAAAGACCAACATCAACAACCAAATAATTGAATATAGAAATACTTTTTCCCCCGTCCACAAGAATTGCAATTCAATGCAAAATAGATTCTAAGCATAGAATGATTAAAAATGTAATTTGATTGACATTTGAAAGGGTTTATATTTAGTATAATAAAGTAAATACATGAAATTCAATAAAGCATGAAGTACATGAGTTGACAGACCAGAAACTAATTTCCTGACAAATCAAGGCTTTGATATCATGTAGTGACCATCCCAAAAACTTAAACTATTAGGTGAACGCCCATGAATGCCTCTTATTATATCACTTAGTATAAGATATTTTACAAATCCTATCTAATATCTAATATAAATAACAAAGGTAGATATTGATTCCTGAAATTAAAATAGAAAGGCAACAACTCCCCATAATAATGGAAATGCAATTCATCTCAACCATTTTAATGCATAGAAAATACAGCAGCTAACAATTTAGGAAGAACTTCTCATGGAAAGGGGCACGTCAATTAAAAATATTGAAATTTTGAAACCATGATAACTATAATACCATGCTAAAAAAACAGCAGTTAGAAAGCTTATGATGGCAGGATATACAGAACCAGTTTGTACCATGATTTGCAGGAAGCTTTGACAGATTTATTTTCAATGTTAGGTTAAGCCCATCCCTTGGAAGATCTTTAATTTGTACAGTAGCTCCGTATGCAGCTTTTATTGCGTCCATGGCTCCAAAAGAAAGTCCATTGACAAAGAAGGGACCCCTCTTGTCAAGCTTGCCACCATCAAATTAGTTTTGGCATTGAGGAGGAAAAGGGTTGTCGGCGAGGAGCTGAGAAGGGGCCCCTTCGAAGGCCTCGAGGATCATGAAGCCGCTCCGTAATCTGAGAAAATTGAACAAAAAAGAAACAGAATCGATGAATGAATTGGAGAGAGTGGAAGTAGAGTGGTGTGGTAATTGGCGAGAGAGTAATTAGTGACCTCGCGCTGTTGGCGGAGAAGCTCATCAATCTCATTGCGGAGCTGCTCCTCTGACTTCACTGCAGTGCCTGTGTCGACGGTTGCCCCATTTCGTCCATTGCCTCCCGTCTGGTGTACCTGAACTCGGCCAGGGCCCGATCTACGCCTCTACTTCGGCGGCGTTCTACCACTCCCTCAGCTCTGTCGTGCAGTACCGTCTGCTACTTAGATGTCCAACCCAGACTTTGCCGTTACCCCAATCCAATTTAACTTCACATTTAAATTTGCCACATATATTGATGAAAGTTTATTTGTGAACTTTTTATTATTTGTGAACCAACCCCTATATTTTTTATTAATTTCATTTATTACTTAGTCCATCAAGGACTATCGTGATAATTCCACAAATGCCATTAAATAGCTATCTGTTAAAAACTTGGATTTTTTAATTTTCTTATTCTCATAAATTTATTGGCATTTCTTTACTCTGCATCCATCTGGCTAAGATTTTAAGCATTCAAAGCGATAGTGCACTTATTATTAATAAAACTAAAACTTTGGACCGTAGTGAGTAGTAGTGAAGATAAACCAGACTCTATTGACAACAATAGTTCCTTCTTGTGATTCAGCACAAGAAACAGATTGAGAATGTTCAACTTTCTTCGAAGAAGAATACAATATGGAAAAATAAAAACATGTGGCTGCTGGGATTCGAGCCCAGGTCTCCACGGCCACAACGTGGAATTCTTACCACTAAACTACAGCCACTTTGTTGTTCAAGTTGCTTAAACAATAAAATAGTAAACAAGCGTTAAGCCGTTGAGCCGTTTACGCACAATCTACTAACTATTAACAAAACATAATTAGACTAAAGCATGTGGATGACTATAATTGAAAGCCTGATTTTCTTAAGAATTTGCTATGCAGTAGCTTTCCTTAAACAAACTTTCTCAGTATTATTATTCATTCCAGTAGCTTGTTTAAGCTTACACCATTCTTTTATTTTTTATTTCCCTACGAAACACGTAACATTTCATACAATATATTAAACAATAAACAAGCACTTATAAAAGCTTTAAAAGCTTGTTGGAAGTTGGAACAAAATCAGTTCAGACACTTGCACAGCTCATGTTCCAAAACTCAACCTCATGCTCAAGAACACTTAGTAGAGCAACTTCAGCATTCTTCAGCTCATCGTCAGAAGCTTTCTGCAGGTGTAGATTGGCAATGTTCTGAAGAGATTGGCAATACTGACCAAAACCCTCATTTCCCCATCTTTCACAAGTCTCCTTCAATTCTTGTGGGGTTTGGGATCCTTCTCCAAGACAGTGAGCAAAGCTCTCTTGATACACTGCTTCAATGGCCCAAAATGCTGTAATAGCCACAGAATATTCCACCTCTGGCCTCGTCAAACTATCCAGCAACCTGTCACAGCATCCATGTCATAAGACTTAGCTATGTTAAGTTAATGTGACAAAACATCATTAAATGATTTTCATCAATATTAAGTTCCATAAAAATATATCTGTGTTAGAAAAAATCCAAATACAAACTTGGTCTTAGAAAGACCGAGTCCTATAGGAATACTGTGCTTTTAAGTCCTTTATGATATTACCAAATGTATATCTTTGGACCTTTAATCCCAATCCAAAACCATACCTTCCATAAAATTTTTGTCCACCACTTATTGTGTTTCCACTTTCCATATAATAGTACAAATGGACTATGATGATATATGATTAATATACCTACCCACAGTAGTTTTTGTTTGGCTTTTGAGGGACAACATTAGAAAGTGAAATGCCCCACTTGTTGGCTTCGTTCTTAAACCATGATATCTCATCCTTGAGAGCAGCCACACCCCCCAATATCACTTCCATGTCAGTGTTGTCATCTGATTCCTTATAAGCTTTTATCAGAACACTTGCAGCAAAAGGAACAAAAGCTCTTACGAACAAGTAGTCCTGTGCCTGCATAATGTGTACTATTATGTATATTATATTTATATATAAAATAAAAATAGCAACCGGTAAATTGAAGGCTCAATTACCCGAGCCATGTAACTAATAACTACTACTACATTGAAATCGTGACCATATAATAATCAATCATGCTCATCATGCTATCAGCCACCAAAAATCAGCTACGCTTGTAGAAAAATATAATAATAATTGCTTGATCATTGAACATGAACAGAAAGAGTCAAATAAAATACCAATCAGGGAAAGGAAGCTAAAATCAGAACCTTGCAAAAGGAAATAAATAAAAATAATATCTTACGAGCCATGTTTTGAAGGCAGCAATGTCGACGGTGCCATCACGAATACTAAGAATGAAAGGGTGTCTAGTCGCTCCAGTGTAAAGAAGACGGTGCTTCCTCAACCAAGCCTCGGTCATGCCGATTTTCTTCTCTTCGGCTTTTAACTTTTCTTCCATCTTCTCGTTTCTTCTGTATGTTTCTCTCACCTCACATGTAATCGGTTGTGCACTTTTTCATCTTTGACTTTGTAACTAGCAAGATTAGCATAGTAAAGCATATATATAGAGTGAGTAGTAGGAATTTTCCAGTGACCAGTGGGGAATTCGGAGAGGCAGTGGCAGACACAAAAACTATGGGCCTCAACTTTTTTTGGTCATGCTATGGGCCTCAACTTAACCAATCGTGGCATTAATATTGGGCTTTCACACCCTAAAGCCCAATTAGAATTAGAGAAGATGAGTGGAAAAATAAGGTGTAGTGAGATCCGAAGGAAGAGCTACTTCGTTCCAATAGAAGCGAGACACGTAAGAAAAGAAGCGCATCGTGACGTGTCCATCGAGGAGCGAATTCCCTCGGTGAATATAATTAGGTCCCCGCGATAATTTCCATTTCTAATTCTTAATCTGATTATATCGTCTCTTTGCATTTCATAACACCAATCATTTCCCCAACCTCTGAGCTATGATCTCTGTTTAAGTATCTGTCAACCACGCAACTCTAACTAACCAGAGAGAGAGAGAGAGAGAGAGAGAGAGAGAGAGAGAGAGAGAGAGAGAGAGAGATCGCATCGGAAATGGCGGACAAGTACAACCTCAAGAACCCTGCTGTCAAGCGCATTCTCCAGGAGGTCAAGGAGATGCAATCCAACCCTTCTGATGATTTCATGAGCCTCCCGCTTGAGGTTTCTTTCTCTTAATTTAGTTTTAGGTTTTATCTCTTGCTTTATTCTTGAATTCCAGTTAATCACATGGCTATCGGATAATTATTGAGACATGAAAGGGAGATTCAACGGTGAGATCTCGATATTATCGGTAGCAATTCAATTTTGTCATGTTCTATCCCCACTAAAAAATTGGTTGCCGTAATTGCTAATAATATTATCAGGTGATTCAATAGATTGATTTAGCTTGTTGATGTTTGCGAGTTGTGAATTAAAAAGGTAATTAGAAAAAAGAATTCCATTCTTGAGTGAATTCATTCCAAACATGCTCTTAGAACGTCTAAATAATTTAGCTCATCGCTCTCAAGCTATGGTATAAATTCATGCACACCAGATTAGGGAAACCTCTATCGCTATGAATATTTTCTTATATTGTGTTCTCTATGGTTTCTGATTGTTTGCTCACTCACCTATTTTTTTTTCACATAGTTTGCATCTTTACATACTTATTTGGAACTTGGCATCTGCTAATTAATTCTTATTGTTTTGTTTTTGGGATCCTATATGTTTTTCCTGAACAACTTTATTATGTTTATTTTCAGGAAAATATATTTGAATGGCAATTTGCCATTAGGGGGCCTCGTGATACTGAATTTGAGGGTGGTATTTATCATGGGCGGATTCAGTTGCCAGCAGAATATCCATTCAAACCTCCTTCATTTATGCTTTTGACAGTAAGATCTTACTTAACCCTCTAGATTGAGTAGAATTTTATTTTATTTTTCATGTTGATCAGCGTATCTTGAACTTAAAAGCTCAATTCCAACATGCTTATAAGTTTCACTGTTTTCCTTTTCAGCCTAATGGTCGTTTTGAGACCCAAACCAAGATTTGCTTGAGCATCTCTAATCATCACCCTGAGCATTGGCAACCATCATGGAGCGGTAAGTTCTCCTTTCCACTCTTGACTCACCTAAATGATGCTTGACATCTCATATAGTATCTCGGTTCGCCTCTTGTATTTGTTTAAATATTTCTTGTAATTTTCATGTTGAATATATTGTTTTGTATTTACTTTGTTGCCATTAGTCCGTCTCTATTTTTAATTATCCAACGCCAACTTATTGGGAAAATACTGAACAAACTAAGTGATTGTACTGAAGGAATATTTATCAGTTTAGAAGGTGATTGTAAGCATCATTTTCATTACTTGATTGTTTCCTCATTTGCAATTTTCATTACCTTAATGAACCATAACTATAACCATTAATGCTTCACACTTTGCCTTTAATAGGAAGGTTTGTATGTTGCTGATGTGAATTTCTTTTGGCAGTAAGGACTGCTCTAGTTGCACTGATTGCATTCATGCCAACCAACCCAAATGGTGCATTGGGCTCATTAGACTACAAGAAAGAAGAGAGGCGTACATTGGCAATTAAATCCCGTGATGCAGCTCCAAGGTTTGGGACTCCTGAGCGGCAAAAACTGATTGATGAGGTAGAACAATTCTTATTATTTTCTCCCTAGTACATTATTCTGTAATATACCATGCTGATTGCTGAGTGTACCCTGTTGTCTCAGATACATGAGTATATGCTAAGCAAGGCGCCCCCAGTTCCTGAACTTAGCCCCTCACAGACTTCTGAAGAACAAGAACAACCCAGAATTGAAGAGGCCAAGGCCGAGGTTGATGTGCAAAATCCTGAGTCTTTACCTGCTGGAGAGGAGATTGTAGATCAAGCAGCTGACGAAATTGTTGAAGAACAAGAACTTCCTATCGATGCTAATCCTAATCCTGCAGGAACTGAAGCTTCAACAGAGATTCCATCGGCTATCTCTAGCACTCAGTCTCTCCAAAAGTCAAATACAATGATACAAAATCTGAAACCAGAGACGAGGGTCCAAAAGCCTGATGATCGCTTGTTCACACTGGCAGCTATTGGACTTACTATAGCAATTGTTGTCCTTTTGCTGAAGAAGTTCATCAAATCCACAGAATATGGTGCGGTTTTCATGAATGGTGGGTCGTAGATGTATTCGTTGCTCATGTTTTCTCCAAGATAAAGATTATTAGCCCCACGTAGTTCATAGGGTATATCAAGCTTATTAAACTCGAGTTAAATTTTATAAACCAAGTCTTGTAATTATGCTAATTTGAAATATATTGCATTTCTTGTATAATATGCGGTGTCAGCTATTCCTCTCGGCCACTATATGATTGGCCTATGACTATCATGAACTTTGTATTTACCCGGGATGATGACAATTATAGGATAAACAATTTCATGGTTTACAGTTGAAAAATAGGCAAATAAAAAAAGCTTTGTTAGAGTGAGCACAAGTAAAATTTCAACACTGTAATCCAGAATCATGTACAAGTGCAAGTTTTGAGACAATTGCTTTTCACTTTCTTCCACCATGATCTTCGATTTGTGTTATACTCTGTTATTTGTTCATGAAGCCCCGCAAAATAGAACTTTTCCGCCGCATATTCCACTCCCTCGCAAAGCCCCTTAAATAGATCACAAACATTTTTCTCCGTGCCCTTCTCACTCGCGACAATCCTTAGATGGCGAACAAGCTTCGCATCATTTTCATCGCTGATGATGTTTTTCATTAGGAACGCATAAGAAGTGAATGGCTGAACATCTTTCTGATGCTGCTCCAATGCTATCAGATTTGAGAACAGTATTTCCGTGAATTGATGAGTAATGAGTGGAGCAATTTCAAGAACACCATTGTGAAAATCTATATCCAACAAGCTCTTGGCTGTGAACCTCATCAACTTAATGCCATACTTCCGAAGCTTGGTGGCACAGATATACTTGAGATCCTCTACAGTCGGGAGTTTTTTCGACTGCGCCCTTGCATAGGTTGGTAGGTAACACTGTTGGAATAAGTCAAGCAAATGATTACCTTCTTGTCCAAACCTCATAGTAACACATTCCCTGTCTCCTGGCAGCATGTTTCTAAAGAAAAAGATTGCAAGTTCCGGGAGGGTACGATTGCATTTCACTGGAATGGGTACAATCTCAAACAACCTTTGAAGAATGATCAATGGTATTTGGTTTTCTAATAAGATCAAGTCACACCGGATATCATATAGCAACCTTGGCGTGGCGAATATGGGGTCAGCAAGGCGTCTCACACTCTTCATAGCATATTTCAACAAAAGCTCAATGATGAAACAACCATCAAGTAACATAATCTCCACAAATTCATCACTTGTGAGGTTGAGTTCTTCTGCATAGAAATTCCGTGCTGTCTTCTCTGACTCTCTCAATGCCTTCAAACATTCATGCAAACTTGCTTCCATGTTCGGCTCGCGGCTGAGCAAGGTGTAGAGGTAATGCCACTTATGATCTTGCATATCTTTGAGATTTTCCTTACCATGGTGAAGAGGTCCAATTGACACTTTAGTAGGGACGTACACCTTCTGGTTTGCTTGTAGAAGCTTCCTAGGGACCCTGAAGATGGATTTCAAAGATGTAATCGCTTCGAGTTTTTCCTTAATTGATGCCACAAGATCTTTGTTAACTTCTGACATTCTGATATCTGAAACATGGCCATGGTCCACGCTTTTCAAAAGCTCCTTTGATTTGTTAATGCTGGTTTCCATGAAGTTCTTCCTCCTCTTATGCATATCCATTGATGGACACAACTCACAAGCTAAAAGGAAAAGGAAAATTGTTAGCTGAAAAAAATTTCATCATAAGGTATTGATGATAGGAAATCAGGAGTTATGGCTGAACAAAATTCAATTTCAGTTGATATTTTATACATCAAGGTTTCCGATCAATCATATTTCAAATTTGTCAGTTACATGTTAAGAATAACAGATTTAGACGATGTTAATTTTCAAAATTGTATATAGTTACTATATATTATATATTACATGGAAAAATTCATGGTAGAAAACAGAAACCTAAGTAACAAAAATTGGGATATTCTGTTGGAGAAGATTAAGATTTTTTTTCTCTAACAGATTAAATAAATTTGAGAGAAAAAAAAAATAGTGCATAAACCTGGAGGTGGGGTCTAATTTCAATTATCTAAATTCTAAATTTCTGTTCTACGAATCTGTTTGTTTCTTCCCTATATATCATGTGCTATAGCGTTGCATTGGTTAATTTTATATCTTAGAAACCTCAAAGAATTTTTTTTCGCGAATCCACTGCAGCTGTTGTTAACTTGTTATATTATGTTAACCAAGTAAACTTTGGAATACTGGATAACTTGACAAGGATGATAAGGGAAAATAATACGATAAAACAATGAATTAATAGAAAAACATAATTCCAAGAACTGCATAGGCGAAGATTGATTACTTGACAAACAAATTTAGAATTGTTTACAGTAATAGATACGAGGCGGTTTCCCTTTTTCATGAGATATATAAATTAACAGTTTTTTTGTCTTAATATATTTAATGTAATTTAAAAATTTTAAAATACAATTTATACAAAATTATTTTTAAAATTTTTAACAAATTTTAATAACAAAAAATATACTTTATCCAAATTAATAATTTCTTAATTGTTATGATTATTATATGGCATTTTAATTTGATCCTTTTCTTGGATGATGATTGAGATGCTTCAAATAACTCTTCCACTTTCACGTGCCAACGAGAAGTTCTCAAATAGCCTTGTCCATAGGATCATTTTTTTTTTGTATTTTTTGGGTTGTCCACAGCATCCCAAATCTTATTGGTCAAGGACTAATTTATCACAGATTTAAACTCTATTTAAGAGTTTATCATTGGCCAATAAATTGCTATATGTATAAGGCAAAATTTAAACTTCCGACACTTACTTAAGCAGATAAGTAAGCTGACCACCTGACCACTCAACCAATCCAAGTTGAGAGGATCATTTTTATTAGCTGCAAAAATGCTCACCGATGAAAAACTTGAAAGGGCTTAATATGGCTCGTTTGGCCTGAGTAAGTGTTAACAAAAATGTTAGTACTTTCCTAAAGAAGATATTTATACATTTTTGAGTGAGTATTCAATCCGACTTTTGATAATTTTTTTAAAAGAATTACAAAATTTTTAAACAAAAAAATATTATTTTTAATTTCTGATCTTTATTTTTATAAGATTGATTAATTTCTGTGTTAATGATAAAAAATATTTATAAAATAACTAATCAATTTCATAAAAAATATCAAATATAAAAAAATATTTTTTATTAAAAATTTTATTATTTTTTAAAATAATTATCAAGGTCAGAATTTTTTTTAAAATTTTTTGTTCACTTACATCTAAAGTGATTCCTTGTGGTGTAACTTGCGGGGCACTTTGAGTAAGAAATTAACAATCAACGAAAAGCCAATAAAGAGATTAAAGTAATATTCAAAACTTTTTAAAGCAGAGAGATTATTGAACAGTTGAAAACATTACAGTTTCATTTACTAAAATAACTTTCCTATGCAAATCAGAGTCCCTTTATTTACGTGTTCAGCAATAGTCAAAGTGCTGACTAAGACAGAAATGCACTTTAGGCACCTAGTAAAAGAAAAGAGTAAATAAATAAATAAAGGAATTGTTTGTCATATATTATGTAAAGTTTTATAAAGGAGTTTATCAAGCCTTACTGCATGAGGATTAAAATATCAATATAATACTTTGTTGAGTTATTATATTTAGTGTTAAATACAATATTTGTTTCAAATACGTATTTTCTGTGTTCAAGTAATTTAAAAATAAATAAATAAATAAAATAACTTAAGGTGAATTTAACAATTCTTGACCAATAAATAAATTTTAAAATAGTACAGTGTTAATCATTAATATAAAGAATTATTTGAAATAATTTATATAATTACAAAATATTAAAAATTTTAAAGAAAAATTTAAATGAATAGATTCGTATATTTTGTGTCGTGTTGTGACTTGTGACTGATTGTGTGTCTTAGCTCAATTCTTTTCGTACAAAAATTCCTGTTTAAAACACGACATTTTATTTCTAGTTAACAGCTGTCGCTATGTTATTCGTTATAAGTAGATAGGGAAATTGAAAAAGATACCTTGCATGTTAGCGAGATCAGTTCCATGTTAGTCGTCAGAGTAGTCATCAGCCGGGTGAAAATAGGATAGTAATAGACTCTAGCATAATGTACAAAGATGCCTTTATTTTAAAAATTTTGTGTTATTTAATTGTAAGCCAATTTTATAGTACTTTTTATTTGGTATTTAATTTTTGTTTAATTTATTTTTATAATAAATTTTAAATATTTAAATTTTTTTAATTTTTATATTTTAAATTTTAAAATTAATTATTTTATTTTTTTTTAGTAATTCGACGATAAGTTTTAGACAACCCAACCATCTCATTTCATAAAATGGGAAAAGGGACAGAACCAATGAGCCAACAACTTTATTATGACTCCTCGAGTTATGCCAGACCCGATAGAGAAGTAAAGTGCGATAAAAAAAAAGACGAACGGAATTGGAATCTGATTTTGTTTCTTTCCTTGGTGCTATGAGCGACCTCCAATTTTAATTGTGATTTCAATGCTATAAATAGTTCAAAACGCTGCTTGTTCTCAAAAATTGAAAATTCTCAAATATACAAGACTAAGCCACTTCCACAGTTCCACGCATTTTCACTTCACTGACTTTGGAGCTTTGTCTTGAATAGAACTCTCCAGAAACTTTAGGCGCTAGTAAGAGCTTCTTCCGAAGCCCTAGCGAGCAAGTAGAAAGATATTCGCGCTGAATCTGCGAGTTTCCGATGGCGTTTTGGTGGCCATTGCTTGTCTTAGCATTCGCGTACGGACTCTGCAGGTTCCTTTTCATGCTTATTCCTCCCAAGGTTCCTTCCATCGATGTTGAAGCTTCCGACGGTACTTCTCTCTCTCTCTCTCTGTTCGCTTTCTCGCTCGGAAATTTGTGGTAACGGTGAAAATGTGATGTGAATTTTGATAATGACAGTGTTGGATGATGGAAACCAAGCGCAGGAGAATAGCTTCATATATGTGAGTGCTATTATAGCTTAAATCTTTCAAATCGCTGCATGCTTAGTTATACTCTGCTTCTGCTTTTGCTCGATAGGTAGGAATTTTGTTTTTCCTCTATTTCAAAATTGATATTTAGTATCATTTTAAAAATCGATTACGTATTGAGGTAAATATCGATCGATGCATTCAGGAACTACGTTTTCTTGTGAAGCAACGTGAGTTTTATGAGTTGCAAGTTTTGTGAAAGATGCTATGCATTAAATTATTGTTAGGTTCACTCGCATCTTGTTGAATATTTTGATTCAGGTTCCTCCGAGAGGAACGTCACAGCAATCTGGAAAGATAGTTCAGTGCTATGAGCCTGCGACTATGAAATATTTAGGATATGTTCCTGCATTGACGCGTGATGAGGTCAGTGATGCATATAGTATTTGTATCTATTTCTCAAATATGAAAACAAGTAGCTATTAAGAAGCACATTTTATTTTTGAATGAACATATTCTGTTTCTATGCGAGTGAACCTGTATATGCTTGTTGTGCTGAATAAATCTGGCATGTCACAGCATGTAGGTAAACGTGTAAGTTATTAATTTATTATTCCCCCTCCCTTTTCTCTCCTGATACGGATACCTGTAATGATGAATTACGCATTTAACGGAAAGCCTAGTTGAGTCCAATGTCGTGAAGTTGACTATATTTATCCTGTTAATGATTTATAAATGGGTGCATATATATACCTGTCCTTATGTTAAAAGATGAATTAATTGTCTCCCTGGCATTCTACAAGGAGAGGACTATTCGTTCAATGAATCAATTTTTGCAATTTGCAGATCTTAGAATACCGATTCCAAGATTTTGAATAAATTCAGAAGTAAAGCCTTGCCATATTAACTAGAAGTAACTTGCATAATATGAATAGGTCAAGGATCGTGTGGCAAAAGTAAGAAAGGCTCAAAAAATGTGGGCAAAGACCAGCTTCAAGCAAAGACGCACGTTTTTGCGTATACTGTTGAAATATATAATCAAACATCAAACGCTCATATGCGAGTAAGGACTCTTTTTTGCCATGGTCATTAGAGGAGTTTCACATGTTAGTTTTTTGTCATGATTTTTTCTTTTACACACTGCTTGGAAATGTTGGTGGTACCGGCTGAACTTATAGTGTTGCATATTTTAGAATATTTGAAACTTGCACATTTTTAGTCATTACTGATTACCCTCTATTTTTGGTTATCCCATTGTCTATTTCATTTAGTTCAAGTAGACATGAATTGTTCTTACTGCATGAGAATTTTAACATATTCTAATTTGAGTGCTCTTATCAGAATATCTTCGCGTGATACTGGAAAGACCATGGTAGATGCCTCTTTAGGAGAAATTATGACAACTTGTGAAAAGATCAATTGGCTACTGTCAGAAGGCGAACAGTGGCTAAAGCCTGAATACCGGTAATTGCTTTAAAATAACAGAACTTAATTTACGACTTGCAATATCTACGGTCAAATTTCAGTTCATCTAAACTCATTTCCATGACCTTTCTCTTTTTGCTTTTCATGATCAAATTTTGTAGGTCTTCTGGAAGATCAATGCTTCACAAGAGAGCAAAAGTAGAATTCCACCCCCTTGGTGTTATTGGTGCCATCGTTTCATGGAATTATCCTTTCCACAATATTTTTAATCCAATGCTGACAGCTGTTTTTTCTGGAAATGGCATTGTGATTAAGGTACAAAATGTTATGCTATTAACCCATCTACAATCTTTCATGGCGAAGATGCATTGTGTTGCTGCTGATATTTTTACTTGAATGCAAATAAATATTCCCCGATAATAAGAGATGTTAAAAGTTGAGAACCTTAAAAGATCGCATTCCTACTATTATAGAAGCTTTCATGAGCTTTGACCTGATTACTTAAACTTTCAGAAACATTGGTTCCTGATGCGGAATTTGTATTAATTAATATAAGCCTAGAAAAGCACTTGATGGAGATAATTTCAGCAAATTTAAAATTGGCATGTGCGTTGTCAGTTTGAGTCCCAAAGCGCTGTTGCATGGGGGCCATGTTAAAGATTTCGATGCAATTTTGAGTTTGGACCCAATACAGCTTGAAACATTAAGGGAGTTAAAACTCCTATAGAATTTGTTTTTATGCTTTTCAATATGAAAGAAAACCATGTGCTTCTGATTGTAGATATCAGAACATGCAAGTTGGTCTGGATGCTTTTACTTCCGGATAATCCAATCTGCCCTTGCTGCAATAGGAGCGCCTGAGGACCTTGTTGAGGTCATAACAGGGTAGAACCTTCTGACTTACCATTACTCTGTCCTTTTTCCTTTTGTTCCATGGTCATGTTTGCATGTATTTATGAGCTAGATTGGTCCTTTCTTTTCAGATTTGCTGAAACTGGAGAAGCGTTGGTATCTTCTGTTGATAAAGTCATATTTGTTGGATCACCTGGTGCGGGGAAGATGGTATGATTCCTCTGCCAAATCAAACGACTTCACAGTGTGTTCTCATCTAATCTAATAACTGTACTATAAGTCAACTTCCATAATTTCATTTGGATTTTTATGAAACCATTTGATATGTCATTTTATTTATATATCCAATTTCCGATTTTTTTCTTAAAAAATAAATTGCTCTATTAATATGATGTTTTATTTTTTATGCAGATAATGAGAAATGCTGCTGAGACACTTATTCCAGTTACTCTAGAGCTTGGTGGCAAAGATGTATTTATTGTTTGTGATGATGTAGATGTGGACCATGTATGATTCCCCTTCATCTGATCTAATTCCTAAAGGCTTGGGTGTTTTACCATTAATAATTGACTATTAATTGCAGATCTTATCCTTAATGCTTAATGGAATCTTCATCTTGAGAGTTATAACAGCCATTTGTCTGCTGAATATAGGTTGCGCAAATTGCTGTCAGGGCTGTTCTTCAGTCAAGTGGACAGAACTGTGCTGGGGCTGAGAGATTTTATGTCCACAGGGAGATTTATTCTTCTTTTGTCAGTAAAGTTACCAAAATCATAAAATCAGTTAGAGCTGTAAGTTTTTGACGTGTGTGTGTGTGTGTGTGTTTTTTTTTTCTTTCCTGGAACATTTCACTAGCCAAAGTCTTATTATGCTCAAGCAACTTTCTAATAAATCAGCATAGGATCTTGAGATAGGCATCTATAGAGTTCAGGATACGTGGATTTGATATTCTATTTTGTTGAGCTTCTGCATTAGCGTTGAAGAGCAGTGAAGCACTATGCTACTAGAACTTTGCTCACTGCTTATTGAAGAAAATGCCGTTGTCGAAAACTGATATTTTTGTTGATACATGCATTTTTCACTTGATATTATTAATTTCTTGCAGGGCCCACCACTTGCTGGAAAGTATGATATGGGAGCTTTATGCATGCATGAGCATTCTGAAAAGCTTGAGGGCCTTATCAATGATGCTTTAGACAAAGGAGCCGAGATCGTTGCTCGTGGAAGTTTTGGACATATAGGTGAAGATGCTGTTGATCAATATTTTCCCCCTACTGTGATTGTGAATGTGAACCACTCAATGAGACTGATGCAAGAAGAGGTAACATAGCAACACTAATTATCTTATCAACTTTATTAGAGCTAACTTCAATGGTACTTTCCATATTTAGACTGTAACAACTTGACATTTAAATTCAAAAATTTTCTCTCTATCTTTTATGCTTCGTCAACTGCTTACCCACTACATTCATCCGTGTACTTGAATCACATCTAGGCATTTGGACCAATCATGCCAATAATGAAATTTAGCTCTGACGAGGAGGTTGTCAAGCTCGCAAATGACTCAAAATATGGGCTTGGCTGCGCTGTTTTCTCAGGTTCTCAGGACCGTGCTAGAGATATAGCTTCACAAATACATTGTGGGGTTGCTGCCGTTAATGACTTTGCAGCAACGTACATGTGTCAGGTAAATTTAGTCTGAGTCTCTTGCATTTAGTTGCATACTTGTATTAACCTTTCTATAGACTCGTAGTAGTTACTCAGCCTAGATTATACTTTTCTAACTTCCATTTAAGTAAAGATGCATTACGATATTGTAGTCCCTGCCATTCGGCGGCGTAAAACATAGTGGATTTGGACGATTCGGTGGTGTAGAAGGTTTGCGAGCCTGCTGTCTTGTCAAGGCAGTTGTCGAAGATAGATGGTGGCCATTTGTCAAAACCAAGATACCTAAACCTATTCAGGTCAGTCCTGAAATCCTTTCACCATAACATTATTTTTGTAATTCACCACGAATAGAAAGAAACTACGGGCATTGTCTGCCACAGTATCCTGTCGCAGAGAATGCATTCGAATTTCAGGAATCACTGGTGGAAGCACTTTATGGACTCAACATATGGGAACGTTTGCAAGCATTAGTAAATGTTTTGAAGATGCTTACTGAGCAGAACCCTGCCGCTGAAAGCATTAAGAAGAAAAATAACTAGGTGCGAGGTATCTTAATATAGTAAAGTGGTGGTTACTTGCTAATTGCTATTGCCATTTACAAATCATGTCGAAGAGACGAAATGAATGGGGAGCATGGGGTTTACCATTTACCTGGAGATTTGGGTTGTCATTTGTCTCCAATCTTCCCCTGGGTACTCTCCTGTCCATGTCTCGTCATTTTTAACGTGCATTAGTTGGGTGCCCATTAGTTGCGGTGAATAATGATATCAGTTTTAAATCATCATATTAAGCATTTTCTTTGGATGCGCTTTCAGGTTGGGATTGAGAGTGGAGGAAGTGGCCTGCATAAGTAAAATGGAATTTACTCTATAAGTCATTCCTTTCTCTTCTTTTTTTTTGCAAAATCTCGATTCATAAACTCATTCTTAATTTCAACAAAAAATAGTTTTTTATATTTTAAGATATTAAATTTACTTAACTTTTAGGCTTTATTTTGCTTAATAATAATAATAATAATAAGAAGAAGAAGAAGAAGAAAAAGAAGAAGAATCAATAAGAGATATATTTGTTACTCTAGTTGCAAATTTTCTAAAAAAGTTATGTCATTTGAGATATAATTCTTTTACTCTTTGATAGACAATTTCGTGAAACGGTAATACAAATACTCTATCCAATTGGATTAAATGAGTTCCGTAACTAATCAACTTTATTTTAGGATACAGGTAGAGTTAATAATAAATGATACATATGTAATCCTTTTTAAGAGTGGATCTTTTTCGGTGAAAAAAAAAATAGATAGTGTTCAACATGTGATTTCACTATTTATTGTTCTCTCTTTTATTAATTTTTGATTCCATTTATAGAATTAAAGGTGAGAGATTACACTTTATTTTTTCCAATAAAAAAAATTGGAGATGATTCATTTTTATCTTTTCTCTTTTATATTTTAAGAGAAATATTGCTTTCGTGTTGAACTAATTGTAATTTATTTTTTGGTTAAAAAAAGCGATGTATTTAAACCTTTTCTTATATACAAATACATTAATTTTTTAGTATAACAAAAATATATACTTTTTCGGTTTAACAGTTAAATTACAATTACGTTTAATGGTCATTTATGTTAAATTTCATCAAAATTGATAATCAAGTAGGTCATAAAACAAAACTTTTTCGTATTTCCAAAAAAAAAGGTTATGTTCGATTAACGTGTATAGAAAACAAACAAAGCAAATTTTCTTAATAAAATATTTTATAGTTGATCTATGAAGTATGAATTTTTAAGTTAAGCTTGGTTTTTTATTCGTATCTAGTTAGAAAAACGATAGTTCTTTTTATTTGACTATCTTTTCGGCGTATAAACACTTTAACGTTTACATTTTATGTATAACTATATATAGATCTAAAAAAATTGATATAATAGAAGAAAAATACTAGATAAGTAATAGTTTTTCTTATATTTAAGTAAATATTAATTAATTTCTTGTTTTTTACTAAATATTAATTTCTAACATCCTATCAAAAGATATTATATTTTTAAATTTAACTTTAAAAATTAAGAGTATTTTTAAAATCTAACTTACATTTATGTCTATTAATATTATAAATATTAATTTTTTTTATCAAATTTAATTTTATAATTTATACTTATTAAAAGTTATTTTTATTTTAATTTACAAAATATGACTATTGTAACTTTTAGTGTTTATTCAAATGTTCTTGAGATTTTTAATATTGTACATCTTAGTTTCTTAAGATTCAAAATATACAAAATAATTTTTAATGTTGACCTCTTTTAGACAATACTATTTTTCTCTAATTTGATCTATTTAATTATAATTGTTTTTTTAGAATTTTTAAAATTTTTCAAAGATTGCTACAATATTTTGGGTAAAAATATTTAGAATTAGTCATTAAAAATATCAGAGTTAGTTTAAATTAAAAATATTTTATTTTATAATTAATTTTAATATAAATCTAAAATGATTATATTTGGACAATTACTCTAACTTTTAATATTTTTTCGTACTCCAAATGACAGCATAAAAAATAGCAAGAGACTTAGATATAAATGCAGAATAATTTTACTGAAGTGTCTGAAAATACTTTATTAAAATTATGAAAATGGTTACTAATTAACATTTACGAACCAATTTAATAGGGTTAATGAATAGGCAGGCAGGTGTAATCCTCTAACACTATCCACTTGTTTAGTGTTATAATGGGTAATCGAAAATTGATAGGGTTGAGCAATTTTAAGGATATTTACTTATTTGAATAAGTGTTATCTGCTAGCTATTTTTCGAGTCTGATTTCTTTCGAGTGAAGTCTATATCAAATCCAAATTCTTTTAAGGAGGTTAATATACAGTAAAAACCAATTTTTTTATTAGACCTTTTTGAGTTATTTGGACCTAGACTCTAATATTGAGTTAGGACATGAAGGTTTAGTAATATACATAACTGTAATGTTTGGACAAAAAACAATAAAATTTTAATTTAATTTACATAAAAAATTAAAAAATTAATTAATTAAACTTAAAACAAAAATTAAAATTATGCCGCCGCACATTTTTTTATACACCAAGTTCCTGTGAGATTTTAAAGGAAAAGTTATATATATATATATTAAGGAAACTTTTAGACAAAATTCGCTAAATTAACCGTGCAAAAATTAAGAATCCGGCACAAATTAATTGCCTATCAGATTTTTACAGTGAATACAAGGAAATAATGTGCTACCTTTGGCTCTGCACAGTTTCTGACTTTCTGTCATTGATGACATGAAATGGCCTTCTGCTTGGTGGGACAAACCCTAATCCAAGTTTCGTTGCAGCTTCTTTGGGTATTCACAAAAAGCCTTAGCAGTGCATAATCCGGTTACATCCACAAGTAATTTCCCATGAAATTGAATCGTCCGACTTAACACTTGCAACTTATCAGCACAATCTACCAAGACTCATTTTCTCACGACGAAGGGTACACTCTGATTCATGAACAGGAAATATTGCGCTACCTTGGCTTTTCACGAATCGACGTCAAAGATCTGAAACGTCTTATGCTTATCGGGGTAAACATTACCCAACTCCATGGCAAACTTATAGGAACTTTACAAATAGCCTTACGTGTGCATCATTCGACTCTTAATCACACTTGTATGCGCGAGTAATTTCCCATGAAACTGAGTCGTCTAACCCATCCCGCTCACAATTTACCAGCGCAACCATAAATTTCTCTTTTTCCAACGATGAACGATACATTACTTGTTCCACCTAAAACAGAATCATCTGTTATGTATAAAAACGGATAAATTCTGTTGGAACATAAATTAAAATGTAAACTATATTATGTACATCTCCGCAGAAAAAAGGGATAGAGGAAGGTAAGGAAAAACCAACACGTTTATTTGCAGACTGCTTTTGCGTTTATTAGCATGTAATTCATCTAGACATTCAGTGTAAAAATCTACACGTTAATCTAAACATCTAATTATATTTATGCATTTAAATAATTTCATTAAAATATATATAAATTAATTACTTTTACTTATGTAATTAATAATACACAATTGATTATCTATATAAAATTCGTTAATGAAAATACATAAAAATTAAATTCATATTGTAAATCTAAAATTAAGGATTGAATATAAATATATGTAATAAAATAAAACTAGAGTTTAATTTTGATGCACTAATAATATAAAACGTTTTACTAATATGAAATTATATGATTGGATGTATGTTTAAAACAGTTTTACACTGACACACAGGGCATCAAAATTAAATTCATAAAACTATTAGTAACTATTTTATTTTGTTAGCATTTTATTATTTGTTATGGGCACACTGACAATTGGCTATAGAGAAAAAGCTATGAAGCTAAAGGAGTAATTAGTAAGTGAATTTGTTAGAAGCGGGTGTGCCTTGAGTTCAAAGCGCTAGTCCACACTTAAGTAATATTATTACGTTAATGCAGCCAGCTTTTCCCAGTTAGCAAAATGGTCATCTAAAAGTAACCTTGCTTTCAAGAGGCAAGTGATATCAAGTTTTAGATGTTACCTCGGGAAGTTCGTCAAATTCCTCAGGAGAAATTTGGAACAGATCCATAGCCGTTTGACCAGTACACCATGCTAGAACTTTCTTACTTTCATCTGCTAAAGTAATCTTCAGATCGAAAGTATGAACTACCTCAGCACCACAGATTTTATGACAAAAGCTGCATTCTAAAAATCCACTAGGCATCTTATTGACAAAGTGACCACATAGTGTATGTGAAAATCTTGTATGAACAGAATAATATTCAATCGGATCGAGCCAGACTCGACATACCTGAAACAACATTAAGGAACAGAACATATTCATTATTGAATGATGTGATGAACACGACAAGTAAAAGGGAAAGTAGCGAACTCTTACTTGCGCAAAGCTTGTCTTGTTAAAAATATCAGATAGCTGGGACAGATTATGAAGGCAATATGAGTTTATCAATGCTGGTAAGCAACTGAGATTGATGAAAGAAGCGCCAATACCATTCTCAACCCAAGATACTTCGAGACTGTCAAGTCCAAAAAAAAAGGGAGAAAGACTGCATCATGTGATGAAGACAATACTTGAACCAGGGAGAATAAAGACGCGCAAACTAAACTGTTCACTGATTTAAAAAAATAAAAACAAAAAACAAAAACAAAAGCTAACTGCTCAACAAGGTGTAGAAGACAACATTTTGGAGCATTAAAAAAAGTACGATCAGAAGGTCCATTTTCTTATTTTGGGTACAGGACGCAATCTATTTTACATCACAAAAGTGACAACCGGAATTCGAAAACTGGAGCCGTAGAACTTGAGACCTCTCTTCTGATCACGCTAGCATAGAAGTCTCAGTGTTGTAGCAATGCTCTGAATATATTAATTACTAAAGGTTATCTTTCTTTTTGTCTTTTTTTCTTTTTTTTTTCAGTACCCAAAAAGTTATTAATAGCTAATAATTATATATATAAGCAATAAAATTCATATATCATTTATATAAATTTAAATAATATGAAATAGTATTTTTAATCTTTGATGATATTATAATTATTTATTTTATCATTTAAATTTAATTTTGTTATAATTCTGTATATTTATTTATTATCGGATCAAATACTTCGATCGATAACTTACCAGTTAAACCAATAATCCATAATCCAATAACCTAATGACTTAATTAGTTCGATTTTGATAATCTGTGTCACAAATGGCCATCACCGGTTATACGGAATCAATTTTAGCATTTGAGTTTGAATGTACTCACCGCTTTTGTTTGGACGAGATGCATGTCAAGCCAGATATAAATACAGTGTGGCCCACGCTTACTCTTCCTAATGACCTGAGATATTTAAATTAAAGAGAAATCAGATTTAGGCCTATCCTACCCTAACCCCAGTTCTGCTCAAGCATAGCTCATAGGCAACACATTAGTACTGCTTGTAAACTGTGGTAATTACCAGAACTCGGAAAAATGAAGCTTTGCCCAAATCGCTCCACTACTATCAGCAATTTTTAAAGAGAAAACAGTTTCTTGTTTAGTGTCTTCTTTGATGATATCTTTAACAACTCCATAAAGGCTGACACTTGTCATCTTGTTGCGAAGGTCGACCACAAATGACTGCAAACCTTAACAGAAGTAATGAGGTTACTAATCAATCGTAAGCAGCCTATACCGGGGATTGTGAAATATAAATAGCCAGATAGCAAAACCATCTGCAGCCACACGTTGGCACTATAAAAGGAGACCTATCTACATAGGCAAGGCATATAATGAAATCATTCATGTTGACCTATTTATGTACCATAGAAGTTAAAAAAAACTATACCACTGAGATTTAAAAAAACAAAGGGGAAAAAAAAAAGTTCCACGGCTTCTAGAAGGAAAACACGTAAAAAGCTCATAAATACTTGCCGACGAACTTATTCCAAACAATTTTTCATTCATATACTTAAAAAGGCTAAAACGTGAGAATTGAGATTCCTATTGAGATCATAACGGGTAGAAAATAGGGAAAACTTTCCCTTTTTGCTGTGTGTTGTTTTGTGTGTGTGGGGGGGGGACTCACCCGAAAAGGATAATTACTGAAATCAATGGTACCCTGAGAATCGCGGGGCAAGCTCACTTGAGAAAGCCTGAGACCCTGGCTAGGATTACATGAACTCAAGGGCCTTGAATTTTGATGACGATTCGGCGTCAATGTTACACACACCTAATCAACATAGCCGTTTAATATCATCTCAAAATGACAATAGTTCATGTTGTACCACGGAAAAGAAAAGGCACCATGAATCACCTGTTCTTCATGTTGAATGTAAGGCACCAAGTATAGTTGTGTTGCAGTTCCATATTCAAGACAAAATTCCTCACTTACTTCAGTATCACACTCAGCGGAGATTGCAATATATGGTTTGTCCAGCGCAAGCATGCTTCCCACACTGTAACCAACCATAAAATGAATTTTGTACGCATATAACAAAATACTCGATTCAGAAGTCTAACACAGTGCAAGATTAACCTGAAGAGATTTGCAAGGACAATCTGCTCACCCCACAGGAAAAACTTGAATCTGACATCATCACCATCAACAAGAGTAATCCGTTTCCCTTGTAAGCTTCCATAGCTTCCTTGAATTTCCATAGATTCAATGCCTTCAATCCTAAAAATGTGGATTGAAAGAAGGAAAGGAAGGAAGGAAGAAAGGAAATAAAAGGAAAAAAAATGGTAAAGTGATGCTTAACAAGATTAAAACATGTATAGAGAAGTACTAATGAACTAGTAGTAAATGGTTTAAAACCTCATATCTTCACTTACATATCGTTGTAGTATCCTCATGTACAAAAATTTTTTAAGTCACGGCACTGCTCAGTTAATAAATTTACAGTTTCCACAAATAACAAGAGCAAAATATATGTATATATGTATATATAACACGTATTAGCAAGCAGTTCACCTCGCATAAAATGAATATGAAGCTCCTGTGTTCACTGCATCAAGAGAAATCGAAGAGAATGAGTCCGAACAAAACTGAGCTGCTAATAGCATTGCATCATCGTCCTGATTCTGCAGTGTTAAAGAAAACAAAGTTTTATCCACAGGTGAACTACAATGATCAAATCTAAAGTGATCAAATTTAGTAGAAACTGCCAATTACCTCGTCCAATAGAATTACAAGATACTCTGTAGGCAAAAGACGTGGATAACCGGAACCTTCAGAGGCACTTCGGAGATAACAACCAGTGAGGAAAATCTCCCTCCCTCTTTTCAGAATTCCATTCTGTAGGTCTGCCATGTCATAGAATCTGCAGACAAGATATGATGTTTTCTAAATTTAAATTTACAAAATATACGCTACATGACAAGTATTCAACATGGACATCTTGTGCAAATAACAACTAGTACAAGAGAGAATATCATAAGATTGTTTCCCATGTATGTTGAACAAACTATGACCCCATGTATGTTGAATAAACTATGACACGATACATATGGCATAGAAGTACCTAACTTTTCAGTAATTCTAGGGTTAAACATTTTCAACTGGAACAGAAACAAGCAGTATGTACTATGTAGTGAACAAATGGATAAATAGCTGGTAGTACAGATCAGAGATAGAGTTAGCTTTGACCTTGCTTGAATTAATATTACATACTGCATTTACCTACGGTGTAGATAAAGATCTATGATATTGGAACTCCAATAATCCCCTAATGTAAGCATGTGGATGTTTGTGCCTGCAGAAAAAGCAGTTCACAATGATAAGCGTGAATCACTTAAAATGCAACTGTGCCTTTTCATTTTTAAGAGACAGATGCTCCTGTAGGCTCCAATAGACTCATAGTTCATCATTTGAATATCTCCGGTAAAGTGAACTTGGCTTTAGCTTTTCAAATGAATACACCATCAACATAATAAAAAATAATAAGAAAAATATACGGTTCAGCTCAAGCACCCGGAAGTACAAATGCATCAATAATAACAGCTTCCAGAACGCTATTCAAGGACAGGAACTTCTTCTGGTATATTGAATCAATGGTAACTGTATTTGGAAGCTTCACCCTACGATGTTCCTTCTTGAGCTGGTTGATTAACTCAAGCCTCTTCTTAGGAGCACCATTCCTGCGTTGTTCGCACCATGTCTGCAGTAACAAATTCAACAGTTTCACACACAGCATAGATCTAATTAAACTCAAAAATCATGTCGCGATAACAGATGAAATCATAACAAATCAACAATATATCGAATCAGACAGATCTCAAAAGATATAGACGAAATCAACAACTACAAATCCCTAATCTCTGCATTTCATAGCTCAAGAAACACTAGAGTTCCATGGAATCATATAATCCGAGAACGAAACTCAGCAAAATAAGGCAAAGAAATATGATGAACCTGAGAGAGTTCAGAGAGCAAGATCGCAGGAGTGACACCGCATGAATAAGCCTTGCAAGTCTTAAGGATCCGCAATACGATCCAGCTCCAGCCAGGTCCACTGGTTCCATCACCATCACCGTTTGGATCTCCTTCCAGTGACAACAGCTCTGATCTAGCGTAATCGACGAACTGGAGAAAAGGATCTTCCTCAACCTTCTCTTGATCTTCTTCGTTTTCTTCTTGACGCTGATCTACGTCCATGACAGAATCAACATCGACGTTGTAGCCACAGTCACGTCGCTCCATTATCGACTCACCGAGTTACGAGAGAACGAACTTCAAAGGAGAGGAGTCAGTTTCTGCGCTAGTGCAGTGAAAGGAGAATGTGATAGATTTTTGAATTTGTGATTGTGTTGTATCTGGCGGCTTTGGCGCGCTTTTCAATTGAAAATAAATAATGCTCGGCTTAGAAGTAGGTCTTCGTTATTTTGGCTTGCAAGTGTTTTTTTTTTTTTTGGTTATAGTTTAAATAAAATGTTGGAACACTTTTTTAATGAAATTAATTTTTAAATAACTAATATTTAATATTTTACATTTTAATATTATGTGAAATAATTTAATCATATAAATAACTAATATCAAATAGAATTTATTACTAACGAATTTTATTCTAAGTATTTTAGTTAAAAAATAACCAACTTAATAGTTTAAAATAAGAACAATGTTAGGGGTCAACAACTTTTGTGATTAGTAGCCATCAAATAGTTATTAATAATAATTTAATGGTGTGAGATTTCATTCAATGGCTCACCTTTTTCTGCTGGTTACATGCTGGTCAAAATTCAATAAAATTGCTAACCCTCTAGACTTTTCTTTAAAATAATATTCAATATTTAAATATGACTTTTATAAGATACAAATATTTAATTTAAACTAGTCACCAAAAAAATATTTAATTTAAACTGAAATAATCTTTGGGAGTGTGCTTTTTTGTGTACATATATTAGTTCAATTTATTTAGTTAATAGTAAAAATTTAGATTTGTCATTTTAAAAAATTATAATGATAGAGACAATAAGACATACAGAGAAGTGCCGATACTGTGAATCTGCGACTTGGTAAAGAAAGAAGGGAACCCTAATGCAAAACAGAATAAAGCAAATCCAAAAAAGAGAAAGTTAAAATTGAGCAAATAATGAAAATAAATTAAACTAGAATGATTGGGCGGGACAGTAAACCAATGATAGTATATAATAAATAATAAAAATTATTATATTTTATAGAAATAAATTAAATGTGTAAATTGAAGTTAAATTTAAAAGGTGTTTTATTTTAAATAATTTCTAGTACAAAAGATTTTGATGTTAGAGTTGTATAAAGTGACATTTTTATTTGGTGATTTGATTTTCACATTTGTTTTAGTTGATGGACTTAGTCATCTTATGTGGCGCTCGTCCTCCTTTTTTTTGTTGGTTGTTAGAGTTGGTATTTTCTTCTTTTTGTCGTAGGTTCTTGCGAAGACATATTGTTTATGAATTGTTGAATTTGATGCACTTTATATTGTGTTATTTTGTTCCATCTTTATATGTATGTTCTTCTTTCGAAGATGTGTCTTGAATTTATATGGTTTTCTTTCTCCTTAATCTCTGATGGGGTGGTGCTTCAATGTCATTATTTTTCTAAAATGTCATTAGATTTGAAACAGTTGTGCCCAATAAATTTTTTCGTGTCGCCATCAAATAGTACAAAAGTTGTTGTAACACTTTGATCTAAAGCCTTTAATTGAATTCTGAACCTAAAATAAGTATTAGGCTAGCAACTAATAATTTGATAGATGAGATTATGAAAAGTATATAGAGTTACTTTATTGTTGGATATTATGGTGTTTGATTACATGTGCCACAAATGTAGTTGTTTCTTTTTTTTTATATGCTTTCTTCTGACGCTTTTTACATTTAACATAGTTCCATCCTAATTTGTCATCAATTTCGTTTATAGTTACTAAAATTGTGAAGATCTTTTTCTATTCCAATATTCAATTTATGTTATCATTATGTATATGGTATTTGAGTAAATATGAATGTATGATGCATGTTGTGATTTTTTTGTCATACCTAATCATCAGATTCTCATTGCAGTTCGGAAATAAATTTTTTTGTGCTAAATTTGATGTTATGTGAAGGAATAGTGATAAGAAACTTATATATGTAGTTTAAATGGTATGGAATTTAAATACTTTATAACGTAAAATTTATTATGATTAATAATATTATTATGACATTTGTAATATGGATGTTTATTACCTTTAGTGAGTTATTTATAAAAATTAATAAATTAATTGTTACGATTATAAATTTATTGTATTGTTTATAACGGTAAGATATAATAAATATAGGAATATGAATTCAATGTATTTGGAGGTTACAAATTTGATACTCTTTTAATAAATTTGTTTTTTTTTTTTAGTTTTCAAATATTCTTTTCAAAATTTATATTGGTAAAATAAAATAGAATTTATTTTATAGTGTTACTTCTAAAAATTAAAATGATTATTTTTTTTTTTACCAAAGATACAGAGACTCGAACTCGCGACCAATATGGAAGACTATGTCATTTAAGGTATAACTCATTGGCAAAAATTAAAATGATTATAATAAACATAATTATAATAATAAAATATAATTTTCATTTTTTAAACTTTTAATTTATAAATTAATTGTTGCGGTTATAAATTTATTGTATTGTTTATAACAATAAGATATAATAGATATAGGAATATAAATTTAATGCATTTGGAGGTTACAAAGTTATTGAATTCTATATTTTAGTTTTTTATTTGTATATTTTATTTTTTTGCTGATTTGGAAATAATAGTTAATTTGGTAAAAATTGAGTGGTTGATTCTAAAATTGTGTCAAGTAAGTTATATTGCTGACATAACATTAATAGGAGAAAAGAAATGTCTCAGAAATAATATAGTACATACTTATGTATCTACTTTTATATATTAAGAATAAATTGAAATCTCTGTATTACCTGAACAATTGAGCTCATATTGGCGGAAGAAAGAAGAAGCGGCAAAAGAGAAGATAAAGCAGAATGAGTGTGGGATTCGGAAAAATAGCTTGCGGCAACGGAAGGAGAAACTCAGCCTTGGAACATGGGTGTTATTAAAGGGTTGTTAAACTTGCAGAGTAAAGCCATTAAAGCTACAAGCTCATGGATCATGTTTAGCATATGGAACACTTGTGAAGCCTATAATCTTCAACTTTAAAAGTCACAACCCCTTGAGTTTCTTCATACAACTTTAAACCAAGCAAGAGATAAGATCTTCCCTTGTCTCAGTCTGAGAATGTCAGTTAGTGATGATGACTCATCACTTGGTAGACCCTTTGGTTTCTCTTCATCTATGGACTCCATGGAGAGGGAGAAAATCTTGGGGAGCTAATAGAATCCATGTGGAAGTTCACATCAAGATTGGGAGAAAGTATTAAGGATTGCAGAATGGTTGTGACTGAGTTGGATTTAGTGATCCACTTGCAAACCATGTCCCTCATCTATGTCGTGCATCCATGATCTCTGGTTCACAAAAAAGCTTTCAAGCCACAGTGAGCAAAAGGTTGAACTTATTATGTTGCTGACAAGCTGGTTCTTGATGAGAATGAATAGACAACTGAAATGAAGCAATATATAGAAAATGATTTTCATAGAATTTGACATTTCCAGACACAAAAAATTTTTTTGAAATCAAATCAAGAAGCATATAACTTTTGGTACCCTCCTTGAAATTGAGGTGAACACATTTTTTGAAAGAGGGTCCAATTTTGTTATGTTATTCTTGATCGTGCTTGCATATGCTAAACAACCAAATACTCTAAGGTGAGAGATATGGGGGAGCGATTTATGCCGTACTTCAAACGGAGATTTTTCATACAAATGAGGTGTGGAAATTCGATTTATCAAATAGACTGCGTGGATCACTCCAAAACTTCAATAACACTTAAGTATTTGGGCGTGGAACATAATGGCCCTTGCCACAATCAAAATGTGTTGATGCTTTCGTTCAACAACACCATTTTGCTGTGGCGTCTCAATGCATGACCTTTGGTGCAAAATTTCAAATGAACCATAAAAGGTTGGCATTAAAAATTCAGGACCATTTTCAGTCCGAATAATGTTTACAGATTTTTCAAATTGGTTTTTGACAATGATGAGTTTGGAAAACTCTAATTTAATTTGATGATGAACAAACATTATTAAAAATAATTAATTATAAAATTATTAATTTGATCTTAATTCATACTTGCTTAATTAATAATTTTGTTGTGCAGATTTTGTGTCGAGCCGAAAAAAAATAGCAAGCCCAATGGAAAAATAAAATTCAGCCTTGTGCAAAAATATATCTAAGAACATGTGGCTGGATTTTTTATTGTGATAGTTGGGTCAGATTTAATGGTGTAAGCCTAAATCAATGGTTGGTGCAAGATCAAATAGGTTGGTCCAAAATTAAAAAGGAAATGGGGCCCAACGGTTAAGCTATTCTTTTATCATAATGGTGAAATCCAATTTTTGTTATATAGCTGCATGTTTTCACGGACACCCATCTCCCATTAAGGAATGGATTTCAAATTTATTCAATTATGTTTAATGTCTTGGAAACATGAAAGAGAAAAAACAAAAGTGATTTGATGGCATTGATGGAAGTCTACACGTTGCCACACAAAACATGAAAAGTTGCACCTAATTTAATTTATCTTGATATCACTCATAGCTTTGCTTTTCTTTTCTCTTTCTCTACTCTTTCTTCTTTCTCTCTCTCTCTCTCTCGGTCATTTCCATCAGGAAACATGGAAGCATTAACAAGCTACCAACAAGAAGAAGAAGGAGCTAGTATCAAGACCATCATGATGATGGCAAGAAAATATAACAAAATAAAAGTATGCTGTGGCTGAGATTTTTACCAAATATGGTAAGATTTGGTAAGGTAATCTCGAACTATTCATACTCAAAAAGAAAAGAGGAGATTCGGCCAGCAAGGAGGAGATTCTTGGAGGTATGGCTTATCTCTGATTCTTCTCAACCACCACAGAAAGTAGCTAGAGTGGCGAAGTAATGGAAGAGGCATAGATTGGAGCAGACGAAGCCATCATCATCATGAAGCATCAAGGGCCAGAAATCCATCTTGGAGAGCAAGCCAAGGATGGAGCGCTCGGATTGATGAAGAGTGATGACTGATGATTGGATTTTTGACGGTTTAGAATTTCACTAATGAAATCTCGTTGTAAAGTATAGTTTCTAAACCAACAATAATCCTTTCATACAAAAATTTGTTTGTCACAAGTACAAACCCCTAAAATCTATAAACCGAAGTATTTAAACCTCGGGTCGTTCTCCCTAGGAATTACAATAAAGTATCTTGTTATTGGTTAGAAATGTGTTTTGGGGTTTTGGATAAGAAGCATGAAAAGTAAATGGCAATGAAAATAAACTAACAACTATAAAAAGGCTCTTGGCAAGGTATGAAAATTAGAAGTCCTATCCTAGTTATCCTCCTCAATTGTGATGAGAATTGTTCATTGCTACTACTTAGTTAACCCTTACTAAATAAAGGAAAGTCAAGTGAATGAATTGACTTGAGCCACAAGTCCTAGCCAACTCCCAAGGAAAGACTAGCTTTAGTGCACTCCAAATCAATTAGCAATCTCTCCAATTATCAATCAACAACCTCTTATTGAATTGAAAGGAAATGGAAGGAATAATAGTAGATCTACAACAAAGTATAAGAACAACATAAAGGAAATTATAATAAAAGAATGGAAGAAGAATGAATGTAACAACAAGGAATTGAGAAGATAGAAGTAGAAGAAGATGAATTGAAATCTAGATCTAAGAACTAAGCCTAATCCTAATCCTAATCCTAGAGAGAAGTGAGAGCTTCTCTCTCTAGAAACTACTTCTAGAACTAAACTATGACTAATGGTCAAAAGTATGTTGATTCCTCTTCAATCCTTGGCTTAAATAGCATCAGAAATGAGTTGGATTGGGCCCACAAGGCTTTAGAATTCGCTGGCCATGTTTTGCTTTAAGTGAACCAGGTGGCAGCAACGGCGCGTGCGTGTACAATGCGCATGCGCACCACCATACGTGTAGCAACTATGGCAAATCTTATATCGTTTTGAAGCCCCGGATGTTAGCTTTCTAACCCAACTGAAACCGCATCATTTGGATCTCTGTAGCTCAAGTTATGGTCGTTCAAGTGCGAAGAGGTCGGCTTGACAGCTTTCCGGTTCTTTCATTTCTTCATGAGTTCTCCAACTTTTCATGCTTTCTTTCTTCATTCCCTTGATCCAATCTTTGCCTCCTAAACCTTAAATCACTTAACAAACATATCAAGGCATCTAATGGAATCAAGGTGAATTAGATTTAGCTATTTTAAGACCTAAAAAGCATGTTTTCACTCTTAAGCACAATTAAAGGAGAATATACAAAACCATGCTTTTCATTGAATAAATGTGGGTAAAAGGTTATAAAATCCCCTAAAATCAATATAAGATAAACCCTACAAATGGGGTTTATCAGTTGTTGAAAGAAGGAATAGAAGCCTTCAAGAAATGACTAGGGCTATGTTATGTGAGAATGAGGTTCCTAAATTTCTATGGGCTGAAGCTGTAAATACAGCATGTTATATTTTGAATAGGACAATAATTAGAAAAGGGTTGAAAATAACTCCTTATGAGCTATGGAAAGGAACCCCTCCAAATCTTAAGTACTTTCATGTTTTTGGATGCAAATATTTTATGCTTAACAACAAAGAAAATCTTGGTAAGTTTGATCCAAAATCTTATGAAGGAATGTTTGTTGTATACTCCACCACTAGCAAGGCCTATAGGATTTACCTTAAAGAACATAGAACCATAAAGGAATCCATACATGTTACTTTTTGTGATTCTAACTTAATTCCCAGTACTGTGATAGATATTGATTCAGATTGGGAAGGAGCTGGAACAAGCAAAGAAAATCCCAAGTCTACCCAAATTGAATAATCTGCTAGTCCAGAATTGTCTCGTCAGATTGGAGGAGACATTTCCATTTTGTCTCCTGAGCCAGCACGAGAAACTGAAACAGTGAGACCAACAGAAGCTCATCAAAGTTCAACACCACAAAGGAAGCCTAGAGAATGGAAGCCTATGAGGGGTTATCCTCATGACTTTATCATTAGTAATCTCTCCCAAGGAGTGACAACAAGATCCTCAACCAAAAGACAATCCGAACCAAGCAACTTTGCATTTTTGTCACAAATGGAGCCCAATAATGTGAAAGAAGCTCTTGAAGACCCATCATGGGTCAAGGCCATGGAAGAGGAGCTTGCTCAATTCGACAAGAATGAGGTTTGGACATTAGTACCTCATCTGGATGGTAAGAAAGTTACGGGTACTAAGTGGGTGTTTAAAAATAAACTTGGTGAGGATGGACAAGTTGTTCGTAACAAGGCTAGATTAGTGGCCCAAGGTTACGATCAAGAAGAGGGAATAGATTTTGATGAGTCTTTTGCTCCGGTAGCTAGAATGGAAGCAATTAGATTGCTTCTTGCCTATGCTGCCCATAAGGGTTTCAAAATGTTTCAAATGGATGTAAAATATGCTTTCCTTAATGGCTTTATTGATAGTGAAGTATATGTGGCCCAACCCCCCGGTTTTGAACATAAAGATTTTCCAAATCATGTTTTCAAATTAACTAAGGCTCTTTATGGTCTTAGGCAAGCTCCAAGAGCTTGGTATGAGAGGCTTAGTGCCTTTTTATTGGAAAATGAATTTCAAAGGGGTACCACGGACACAACTTTATTCATTAAAGTATTTAATGATGATATTCTTCTAGTTCAAGTTTATGTGGATGACATTGTGTTTGGATCGGCCAATGAGTCCTAGTGTGAAGAGTTTGGAAAACTCATGACTAATGAGTTTGAGATGAGTTTAATGGGAGAGCTAACATTCTTTCTTGGTCTCCAAATTAAACAAACTCCTAGTGGTATTTTTATTCACCAAGGAAAGTATGCAAAAGAACTTATCAAAAAGTTTGGCCTAGAAAATTCTAAACCAATGGGAACACCAATGCATCCAAACAATAAACTTGAAAAAGATGATGATGGCAAAGATGTGGATGAAACACGGTATAGGGAAATGATTGGTTCATTAATGTATCTTACCTCCTCTAGACCGGATATTGTTCAAAGTGTGGGTGTATGTTCAAGATTTCAATCTTACCCAAAAGAATTCCATCTTTCGGCTGTTAAGTGCATCATTAGATATATTAAAGGAACATCTGATTATGGTTTATGGTATCCAAAATTTGATGATTTTTGTGCAGTAGGGTTTTGTGATGCAGATTATGCGGAAGATAGAGTGGATAGAAGAAGCACCTCAGGCATGTGTTGCTTCCTTGGAAGCTCACTCAACATGTGGTCAAGCAAAAAACAAGCCACAGTAGCTATATCCACAGCTGAAGCTGAATATATATCCGCATCTGCATGTTGCTCACAATTAATTTGGTTAAAAACGCAGTTGTAAGATTACAAATTAAAGATCAATAGTATATCATTATTTTGTGATAACATGAGTGCTATAAATATTTCAAAAAATCCTGTTTTGCACTCAAGAACAAAGCACATTGAGATCAAATATCATTTTATTAGAGAACATGTGCAAAAGGGTACTATTGATATTCAATTTGTAAAATCTGAAGATCAACTTGCTGGCATTTTTACAAAACCCCTCTGTGAAGACAGATTCTGTTCATTAAGAAAAAGCTTGGGAATGATAGAATTAAGTTCTGTTGAAAATTTGTGAACTTTTTTATTCTGTTTGATTTTGTCTCGTAGAAAAGCAGGAGACAAATTTCAGGATGTGTTGAACGGGCCATGATACAGGGGGAGACTGAACTGAAGTTAATTATTTTGAGCCCCACCAAATCTCTTTGACCTCACTCTGACCCGTCTCTTATTTTTTTAAATTATACTTTTGGGAAGTTGTCAAATCAAATCTTTATCCTTCTCTCATCCCTTGATTCTAGGAACTATTTTCACTTGTCTTGAATTAGTATGGACTGCATTGTTTTTTCCTCCTTTTTTGCAGGGTCCCTCCTCGATGACAAAAGGGAAAAAATGGGCTGAATTGAAATTGTTATGTTTCATTGATTTGTTGCACTGTTTTGTAGACCTGTTTTGCTTTGTTTTGTGCTTTGATTTGGCTCTGTTTTGAGCACTTTATGTTAGTGGATTAATTTCGAGTTGAGCTTTGATTGTCATTTGCTCAAATATATGCTGACTGGACCATTGTGTTTTGATAAAAAACAAATATTCTGCCTTTTGTATGTTGTTTTCATTTATTTAGCAGTGCCCCTTGATGACAAAACGGGGAGAAAGTGCTGAAAATTGAAATTATAAAAATAGGGGATGAAATCCATGTGGATGGATTTATGATCACCCCTGTTATACATTGTGATGCATTTGTTTTAGTACTGTGCCTGCTGATGTTTGATTAGAAATATGTATCTGTGGAGGAAATTGATTTATCTTGATGAATATGCTTGCTTCTAGTGGAAAAAGAATATTCTGATTCATCTTGATAAAAATGTTTGATGAATACTTTATTTTTGGCAGTTCCTTTAGTTCTTAATGATGAAAGTTGTTGTGTTTGGAAAGATTATATCTTGATTGAAAAATATTTTTCCTACCAAGATTGCTCTGATTTATTGAAAATTATCTTTGAACAGCAAGTCTTCTGCCAAAAACAGATTTTGATTGATTATGTTGAGTTTGAGCAAAAAATCAAATTTGTGATAACAAATGAGTTTTGATTATCATTCAACTCTGCTCATAAATCAAGCATTTAGCATCATGTAATGAATATGCTAAATAATATTGTTACTTGAAGCTTGATTTAAATGTTACAGGTTAGTGCTTCCTTTGGTAAAAACAGCATATATTAAGGGGGAGCCATGTGACAATTAGAAAGGGAGAGAAATTCAAATATTCAAAGGGAGTATTCTATACTCTAATCTTTAATTTCTTTCCATTTCAATTTTTAATAATGTTTATCATCAAGGGGGAGATTGATGAGTTTGGAAAACTCTAATTTAATTTGATGATGAACAAACATTATTAAAAATAATTAATTATAAAATTATTAATTTGATCTTAATTCATACTTGCTTAATTAATAATTTTGTTGTGCAGATTTTGTGTCGAGCCGAAAAAAAATAGCAAGCCCAATGGAGAAATAAAATTTAGCCTTGTGCAAAAATATATCTAAGAACATGTGGCTGGATTTTTTATTGTGATAGTTGGGTCAGATTTAATGGTGTAAGCCCAAATCAATTGTTGGTACAAGACCAAATAGGTTGGTCCAAAATTAAAAAGAAAATGGGACCCAACGGTTAAGCTATTCTTTTATCATAATAGTGAAATCCAATTTTTGTTATATAGCTGCATGTTTCCACAGACACCCATCTCCCACTAAGGAATAGATTTCAAATTTATTCAATTGTGTTTAATGTCTTGGAAACATGAAAGAGAAAAAGCAAAAGTGATTTGATGGCATTGATAGAAGTCTACACGTTGCCACACAAAACATGAAAAGTTGCACCTAATTTAATTTATCTTGATATCACTCATAGCTTTGCTTTTCTTTTCTCTTTCTCTACTCTTTCTTTTTTCTCTCTCTCTCGGTCATTTCCATCAGAAAATATGGAAGCATTAGCAAGCTACCAACAAGAAGAAGAAGGAGCTAGTATCAAAACCATCATGATGATGGCAAGAAAACATAACAAAATAAAAGTATGTTGTGGTTGAGATTTTCACCAAATATGGTAAGATTTGGTGAGGTAATCTCGAGCTATTCATACTCAAAAAGAAAAGAGGAGATTCGGCCAGCAAGGAGGAGATTCTTGGAGGTATGGCTTGTCTCTGATTCTGCTCAACCACCACAGGAAGTAGCTAGAGTGGCGAAGTGATGGAAGAGACAGAGATTGGAGCAGATGAAGCCATCATCATCATGAAGCATCAAGGGCGAGAAATCCATCTTGGAGAGCAAGCCAAGGATTGAGCGCTCGGATTGATGAAGAGTGATGACCAAGGAAGAACTAGAGGTATTTGCATGTTGGATTTTGCATGAGTTACATCTTCTCTCTCTATGGCCGAACTGGATCTGTTTTGAAGGAAAAGAAGTTAAGCTTGGTTTTTGTTTCAACTGTGAAGGCTTCTCCTCTCTATAAAAGGGGTGAACAGTCACGGTTTGATTCAAGGAGAAAGTTTGAGAGTGCAAGAGAGAAGTCTCATAGCTACCTAAGCTTACAGATTTTCTTCTCCTTCAATTTATTCTGTTTAGTATTTTTCTGTTTAATTTTGTCATGTCTTGAGTCTCATGGAAAAAAGGCAAACAGTGAGATTTGTATGAAAAAGCCATAGAGCGGAAAAAGACAGAGAGTGCAAAATTAAAAGAAAAAGCCATAGATGTCTTAGAGTTCCTTTGTTCATCTATGTTGTGTTTCATGATTCTGTGGGAATCCCCTTGTAAGTTGGGTTAGCACTTTACAGTTTGTAATCTGGATGATTATAGTGAAATTACATCATTGTTGTGATGGAGACTGGATGTAGGCTGCATTGCACTTAGCAGCTGAACTAGGATATATCTGGGTGTAATCTTTTCTCTCTACTACTCCATTTCTGTTTCTGCTGTACAGGAGCTAAAATAAAAAATATCTCGTGCCAAGTGACGATACAAAAATAAAACATCTCGTGGTTAGGGACGAGACAAAAACAGAAAAGTCTCCTCAAAGACCAGAAAGTGTAATCTATAAAAAAGGGGCTAAGATTCAACACCCCCATTCTCTTAGCCATTGAAACCATCAGACAAGTTTAACAAAATTTTGCACCAAAGATGTTGTTTCAGCCTTAGACTTCATCAAATTTATCCAAGTAAATTTGGACTTGTCGTCCACTGTAATGAGAAAATATCTATAGCCATTAATAGACGAAATAGCAAGTTGTCCCCAAATATCAATGTGAAGCAAATCAAGATTATTATCAGAAATAGTATCACTTTGAGAAAAAGGCAATCTTCTTTGTTTTTCTAATTGACAAGAGTCACAAGGATTTTCGTTTATTGTACAATCAATGAAATTGAAAGTTTGCTTCATAATAACTAGTCTATTATTAGGAACATGACCTAATCTATCATGCCATAAATGCTGCATGTGTGCTCTTTGTATGGGTGTTGTGATATGGTGTGCAGTATGGTGTTCGCCAAGAGGGGCAATGTTGTGCTTATTTAGTATGTATAAACGATCAACAGAGTTAACAATACCAATCATCGTCTCTGTGTGTTTGTCCTGTACCTCACAATTTATATCAGAAAAAGTCATTTTACAATGCAATGATGCAGTTAGCTTCGATACTGATATGAGTTTAAAATTAAAGAAAGGAATGTACAATGTATTGGTAAGATAAAGATTTTCTGAAAACTTAATGGTTCCCACGATGCAGCTCACAGTGGAAGTACCATTAGGGAGTTTGACAATGATCGGATCAATTTCAAATGTTTCAGAAAAATCTCTGAGGCAATATGACACATGGTCAGTGGCACCAATGTCTATTACCCAAGGTTTATATTTTTGTATACAAACATTAAGAGCCTTTATGTGAGATTTAAAATGCAGAATATGTGTCACTTTACCATGAGGAGGTGGCGGAAGTTGAGTTAAGATGTGGTTCACGCTATGAATATGTTGCACTTCTTGCTTGTTGAGTAAGGTCAGCAAAGCTTCCTTTTGTTATGGAGTGAAATCGCTCCCTATAGTCTTCTTCTCCTCCAACTGGGGGTGATTGAAACCGAGATCATCATTGATCTTCTCGGTTTCTTCACCTGTGTTGAAGCAATTCATCATTGCTGGGACAGAGTTAGTGCTTCTTTGCGTTAGGTGAGGAGGAAGTCCGTGTTTCTTGTAACACGTATCTACTGTGTGTCCAATTTTGTCACAAAACGAACATTGCATCCTTGTTCTGCCTCCTCTGCCCCTCCCCCCCAGCTTGAAACCTGCCTCCCCTACCTCTTCCTCTCTCTCTACCTTGAGAAGGCATAGCAGTGTTCAAGAAATTGGTAGGTGCCGCCAAAATTTGAATGCCTGAGGTAGTTTCAAGGCTGAGGAACTATCTCTCTTGTTAAGTAAGCTTGGAGAGCACCACATTCAGACTCGGCTACTTGTCCAAGAGCATGATCTGAGACCAAACATTAGAATATTGCTTATTCAATCCTCTCAAAACTTCACAATTCTGTCTTCCTCCCTTTGGCTTCTAATTACTCCTAGATCACATTGACACGTGATGCCACATTCACATGATGATATTTGCCGAAAATTGTCAATTTCTTTCCAAATTGTTTTGAGTTTCGTGTAGTAGGATGTCACATATTCGCCTTGTCTTAATGTGTATAGTTCTTCATATAATTCACCAACACGGTACCTATCCCCTTGATAATAGCGTTGCTTCAGATCAAGCCACAAATCACTAGTAAGATTGTTCTATGTTACACTTTGACGAATATCTGGATTAAGTGAAAGATTTATCCAGCCAATTACATAAGTGTTACACCTTTCCCATATTTCAAACAATGGATCTGTGCTCTCTGATTTTGTGATGCTTCCATCAACGAATTTTGTTTTGTTCTTAGGAATTTTGTGATGCTTATGAAGAAACCAGTGGGGAATGTGTTTGTTGACCCAAGAGATTTCTAGGTATAAAAATTTCGCTGCCACTTGCAAACTTGGTTGATTTTAAATAGGTTCTAGCACATTATTTTTTTCCCCTTTTTCGTTTGTAAGTATAAAAATAACAATGTTGTTATGTATATATAGTATGCAAATAATCTACAATAAAGATTGTGCTTTCTAGCAGTATGTCTCTTTTGTAACTACACTGGTTTAAAAATTCGTAACCATTATCTAACGTCTCATAACAATTGCATTTACTATTATAAAATATAACATATAAATTAAAAAAAAAAGGTGCAGGATCACATGTTTAATCTTGACTCTATTATTGTATCATTTTCAAGCTGATTTGCAAGTTGCAAGTGTTATAAATTGAGAGTCCTTGTAAAATGATAACTAGAATTCCTGAGTTTAATTGTATTACATGAATTGAATATAGAAGAGAGCAGTTGAGTTAGCATAGTTATACTTTCGTATCATTTTTATATCACATTATATTCACCTTCTCATTCTCTCTAGTCTCTACTCTGTTTCGTTCCAAATGTGATTATTTTATTTTATGTAGACGCAGAAGCCAGAACACTGAAACACATTAAAATATGTATGTCTTGAAGATAAATGCAGTGCTATGAATCATGAGTATAATTTTTTTCTCCGTTTCTTTTTTGTTTTCTTCAAAAGTATTCTTGTAATATATGCATTCAACATATGACAGGACGTATCTCCTGCTGTGCCATACTATATTCAAAGCAAATTTTTTGAAGACACCAATTTGTATAGGACACAAGGCCAAATCCTAAACTACATGAGCCCTATGCTGTGCACTTACACTTTGACAATTCTATTGTTTGATCTCCACATCCTCCTTGGAGATTTACTTGTCTTCACAGTTGATGGTTCTAACTGAACTTCCAGCTTGGATGTATCTAAGGACAACCTTTCCATAATGAAAGCATCCAAATCAAAACCACTTTCAGCTTCTTCACCATCATCGACATTAGAACTTGTGCCGGCTAAATCAACCTTGTTTTTATTTATTCCGGCGATACTTTTGAAAGAATCCGGCATCATGTTGGAAGAATTCGGGTCCAGCTTAAGGAGTCTCTTCAGACGGTCAACGGCTGGGTCTATAATATCTAAGAATCCCATAACCCATGAAGCATCATCTACAACTTCCGTGCGCTGTTGGATGCAACAAATTGAATTTTGTTATATATGCAGGAGCTATCAAAATAGTACTTCCATCGAAATTCAACTTTTCCCTTATCTTTCAGATCCAAAGATTGGTTAAGTTATTCAAAGTGGTGGTGATTAATTCATTAGGCAAACTTTGGATTATAAGTTACTTGAAGCACTAGGAAATTTAGACTATTTTCTCAAACAGTTACCTGCTGGAAATACAGGTTACGAATCTCTTCAGCACGAACAGAATTTCCTTGATCTTCCTCCAGTGATGCCCAAGTCATCCATGTCACATAACTCTGAGAGTTTATGTTCAATGATGATCTAAATAATCTTCGGGCAGCTGAAAGATTACCAGCCCTCTGTTCTAGAACACCCCACGCCTGCATTCGGGAGTAGTAGTTACAAGAGGTGAATACCAAGCTCTTTTTAGGATCAATATGTCCCTACATTTTATGCATTCATATAAATTTATCACCTGAAGACACCTAGCAGCACTCTCACTGTTTGAATCAATTGATAAGGACTTTTGATATAACTCTCTAGCTTTATTCAAGTTTCCTTCCTTCCACTCCATCCAACCCCAGGCCTGCATATTCCCAAATATCTGATTACTCGTTCTCTTTTTCACAGAATTACAAACCAAAGAAGAAACTCCAAAAGCCACCAGCAAATCAAAATTGTAGCTAGGAACTTCTAAAATATATTATAGTAACTTCTGAAATTGGCACAAACCAACAATGCATATTTGATCCAAGTGAAGAAATTCTTACAAACCAAACAGGTTGATGCCTTGGATCCAATTCAGATGCTCTCCTGAACAAGACCCGAGCAAGGTTTGCCGTTGAGTGCTTGTATTCTAACAATGCAAGAGACTGAAGGAGAACAGGATCCCTCGGATTTAGAGCATGGCCTATCTTTAGAAGTTTTCTTCCCTTGTCAATGTTGCCCATTTTAGATTCAAAGATGCCCCATACATGCCAAGCAAACCTATTTTTAGGACTTGCCTGTACTGCTTTCTATTAAATTACAAAGGAACAAAAGAAGCACAAGTCATTCATAATTTATTAATCATAATTAGTAGAAGTAAATGTCAAAGAAATGTTGATTGATTGTCAAATTCATACCTCAAACAATTTCCTAGCAGCACGGTAGTTTTCCTGTTCCACCTCCATTTGTGCCCAAGCCTGTTTCCAAGAACAAAATCAATTCATATTTTCCTTAAGATACCATGCACAAAAATAGAAATTTGTTACAGAAACATTATCCCTCGGACGATTAACTTACAAGCCAACTAGCGCAGCTGTTAGGATTAGATTTCGTGGCCTGACTGAATAAATATCGAGCTTGCTGATACCGATTTGCTCTAACTTCAAGCAATGCCAGTGTTTGGTAAATATATTCATTCTGTCCACAATACTTAAGACCTTTCACTAACAAACTCCTTGCCTTCTTTATATTTCCCTGCTTTAACTCTAGAACTGCCCATCCGTGCCAAGCAGCAACATGCTTCTTATCAGCAACCGTGGCAGCGTCGAATAACTCTCTTGCCCTCCTCATATTTCCCATTTTATTTTCTAGAACAGCCCAACACTAATAAAAAAGAAGTTAAACCCAAATTCAACATACAAGAGAGGAATCAGCGATCACACATTAAAGAAGAAAGAAAGAAAAAAGATTAACCTGCCAAATGTAAGCATTTTCACCCTGAGTAGCCTGGCAACCCTTCTCGTACACCTCTCTCGCTTTACTTGTCTTTGATTGCTTGCTCAAAATTTTCCCAAGTGCCACATAAGCTCGACCATCTTCCGGCCAACAGTATATACACTTCATTCCCATTCGAAAATAATAACAATAATAAAAAAATAAAGAATTAGAAACACACACAATTTTGGCAATTTCTAACGGTAGCTACTCTCACGAAGATGGTTGACATAACACGAGTCACAGCTATTATCCTCACAATTATTCTAAACAATTCCATGTGATTAGTCGCCATTTCCAACGCTAAACTTTATAATATTGATAGTTAAACAGAGAAGGTTATGGAATGATAATGAAACACACCTTCTGAAGTATAGCTTCTGCTTCTTCATAGAGAAATTTTCTAGCCAAGACCTTGGCCCTGTACAGTGCCAAGTCCAAGTTCACAGTTAGCGGCTTCTCTTTGGGATTCGATTCCACCCTTTCGGGCTCAAACATGGGCATCTTCTTCGCGAACTTCGTGAGTCCGGCATCGATCGCAGAAGCAGAACCATTCGCTTCATCGTCATCGGTCGCGTCCTTCCCTCCGTCCTCCTCCTCATCGCCGGGAACCTCCATCACCGGCCGGCGAACGACGAGCCCTCCCTCATAGTTGGCGTCTTTCGGCAAAACTACATTGGAACTGGGACTCTGTTGGGAGGAAATGGCATTTTTGTCCAGGACAGTAGTGGCGGATGAGGAAGAGTCTCTGAAAGAGCAATATGGCGGAGAGGGCAAAACTGGAATTTTGAGGCTGAACTTGAAGTGGTAGTAGTTGTTGTGCTTGGGCTGAGTAAAGAGATTGAAGTTAGAAGAAGATGAAGATGATGGGGAAGGAAAAGCGTTCATTTCTGGTTAACGGATTAAACTGTTTTTGTGTTTTACTATACGAAGGAAATGTGAGGTCGAAGGGGGAGGATGAAGGGAGCATGTGTAAGTTTACTATTTTAGACATGGTCATGATGCGTGCTTGATGTTTTAATATCATTTTATAGTTGAAAAAAGGGGGCATTTTCGTAGTTTCGTACTGTGTTTATAAACTGGAATGACATTTATCCACGTTGCTGGAGGACTTTTGTGGCCGAGACTTCATCCGAAGTGCAGATTTTAGTGACACGTGTGGGATCATCATTGGCATGTGTGTTTATGTTTGTGATTTCTCAGACACACAGATATGCAAGAGGATGAACACATTTTTACCTCTCTTGTTTTATTTTAAATATATTTAATATATTAAAATGTAATTTTTTTTTCAAAAATTGTGTAGACATTTTTATTACTTTTTTTATCATTGCTGAGAATTTTTTTAAATTAATTATTTTCTTTAAGTTATAATTTAACTCTTTATACATTTAACTAAAAATATACATATATATAACATAATCAATTTAGTATAAGTGATCGATCTTTATGGTATACAGAGTATTTTTTTAGCTTATATTCTTGTACAATAATTTGAGTCGAGATATAACTCCTTCTAATACTAAAGAATAATTTATATAGAGTTTTATGTTCTAAGAGCACAAACATTGAGCTATACTTCAGTCGTCGAGAAACATCAGAGGAGGTTGAAACTTGCAAAAAGACTCCAATATGGTCAAATAAGAAAAAGTATAAGATGAGGTATAAGTTATTTAGAGATGTTGTGTTGTAAGTAGTTACTCAGCAAGCCTAGTATTGTAGAGCTGTTAAGGATATTAGCCTGATTTTATGGTAATTGCTCCTAAACATATTCAGATGATTCTATTATAGCCGAAATTTTCTGTAACTATAGATAAGTTACCTTTATTATTTTACTTGAATTTTGATTTATAGGTATAATTAGGTCGAGTTATAGCTAACGGATCAAGAGGTAAATTTGGGCCAAGTATAGCTAATAGATCAATGGCTGAATTTGGATCGAGATATAGGTTTCATTGGCCGAGTTATAGGTAATGGATCAAAACTTGTTCTCTGAGTAATTGGTGGCAGTTACCGAGTAATATGGAATTGACCAAATTCTAGACCAAGTTTGAGGTATAACGATCGAGTTATATGTTGGTAATTTGTGAGTCATGAAAATCCTAATGTTTTGACCTAATATCCGAATTATAACTTGTAGCCGTCGAGTTATAATGACCAGATCACAGCCCCAAGTTTGACCTGTTTATTTTTAAGAGAAGCAGGTTGAGCTTTTATGAAAATTGATTTATAACTCGGCAACATATAGAAGAGATGCGGTTGTGTTATAATTCGGAGATATGAGGATTAGCCCCCAAGACAACTTGATAATCTTGAAAATAAAATTGGACAAACTTGTCATTGGAAAATATGTTGCTTATTTCAATATATTTTTGAACGAGTTTATAGGTAATTGTTTGTTGGACTAACACCGACTTAAAGGTGTCGATTTGCTTTAGCTGATTCAAACTTATAATTATCAATGTTTGAGGTGATTCCGACTTATAGGTATCAAATTTTTTGGATTGATTTTGACTTATAGTTGCTGGTTTGTTACATTGATTCTGACTTATGGTTGCTGGTTTGTTAGATTGGTTCTGACTTATAACTGTCGATTTGTTTTTGTATGCCTACTTTAATATTGATTTGCTATAATATGTGTAGAGCATAGGAAAAACAGTAGCCAAACTAAAGACATGAATAAAAATAAAGAATGATGAAGTTAAAAATAATGTACTATTTATTGAGAATTACACTTTTAACATAAAAGGTATAGGATGAAGTGCCACATTAAAATCCCTCCAAACAAAACCTGGTGTAGGAAAAGTCTTGTGAGTAGGAAAAATATAGTACATCTTCGAGTCATAGTTTTTTGCCTAGTAGTGCTTGAAGGGTGCAAGTTCCTTGCCGATCGATTGTTGATTCAAAAAGGTTCTTCTGGTCGTCTTCTTTTGATTGAGTTGGTTTATTGATCCGCTAAACTTGTCTAAGTTCTTCTATTTTCATCTGTCTACCTGCTTTTTCTCGAAATTCTGCCAAAGTCTTTGGCTTGGTGACAATAATAGTCTCGTGAAATTTGCTAAGGCGAAAACCACTCTTAAGAATATGGATGTGGAAGTCAGGGTTGCGGTTGGAGATCTCCATTGCTATCTTATTGAACCTCGTCATGTAGTCACGATGACTTTCGTGTTGACCTTGTTTGATTGTGCTAAGGCAGTCAGAATTATGAACATAGATCTTGGATGCTGCAAAATTATTGGTGAATAGGTCAGCCAATTCCTGAAAAGTAGAGATAGAACTTGTAGGTAAAGATGAAAATCAGGGTAAAGTAGTACCATCTAAAAATGTGGAGAAAGAACGACATAATATTGGGTCAGAAGCACCGTTAAGAAACATCATTAAGTGGAACTTAGTGACATGTATGCTCGATTCCCCAATCCCCTCATATGGCTTCAAAGTAGTTAAAGTAGTTGGTAGGGTGAAGTTCTTCGACATCTAAAACTTCATGATTTCCGTGGAAAAAGGGGTTTATACGTCTTTTCAACGCCTTTGAATGTGTGACTTCTACCAGAGTATGAGTTCCTGACACATGCTCATCATCATTATGAGCATCCTTGCGATATTTCTTGTTATTGAGGTTCTTTTGCTGTTGTGTTAATAACTCAATTAACCTCTAGACCTCGGTCTCAAGTGCAACGTTATTAGCTAATAACTCGACCTGAGTTGGTAGAGGAGGTGGTGGAGTTTGCTCATCAGCCATTGATTATAAACGGCAAAATAGGGTAAATAATCGGGTAGAAAGATGGTAGTGGAGTTAAGTAAACTCGGCTCCATGGTGGGCACTAAATGTTCCTGCACAATAATTTCAGCCAAGGTATAACTCCTTCTTCCATTTATATGGAGTTTTCTGTCCTAAGAGCATAGACGTCGAGGAACACAGGAGGGTTGGGACCTGCAAAGAGACTCCAACGTTCAAGTAAGAAAAAGTATAAGATGAGGTATAAGTTATTCATAGTGAATAACGTACCTTTCACGTAGTTAAAGTTTTGTACTTTATAAAGATATTGTGTTGTAGGACTCAACAGACCTAATATTGAAGAACTGTTAAGGATGTTAGCCTGATTTTGTGGTAATTGCTCTTGAATATATTCAAATGATTCTATTATAGGCGAGATTTTCTCTAACTGAAGATAAGTTACCTTTATTAGTTTACTTGAATTTTGATTTATGGGTATAATTAGTCGAGCTGTAGCTAACGGATCAAGAGGTAAATTTGGGTCGAGATATAGCTAATAGATCAATGGATAAATTTGGGCTAAGATATAGGTTTCATTGGCTAAGTTATAAGTAATGGATCAAGGCTTGTTCTCTGAGTAATAGATGGCAGTTACCAAATAATACGGAATAGACCAGACTGTAGGCCGAGTTTGAGATATAACGACCGAATTATGTGTTAGTAACTAGTGTATGTTCCCGTACCCTGTACGAGATAATATATGAAATTATATAAATATTTTTATTAAAGAAAATTAAATAAAAATATATATAAAGTATTAGGAAGAAAAAAAGGAGTATCAATACGTGGTTAGACTTTGCAAGAGTATTGAAACCTGTGAGTACCCGACCCATCCCTACCCGGTCAAGACAAATAATAACTCGACCCGAGGCGAGGCAGGTTTGGTTCAGGGCGAGTGTTCGAGCGGGGCAGAACATGGTCGAGTTTAAGGCGTACCCACCCTAGGGTATATACATATAAACACCTTTTATGGATTAGAATTTGCCTCCCATCACAGATTCATGATTATTCTGAGTCCATACTCCATAGCCATGTTAGAGAGACTCAGTCATCCTCACCGGGAGTCTTCTTCTTCTCTACAGTAAACCTCACAGCTCTAATTATCGTCACAACTTCCGTCGTCTTGCTACTGAGCCATCACTGCCTACCTTCACAGCTCTCGTCGTCGCCGCTGCTGAGCCCATCACCATCGTTGTTGAGTCTGTCGCTACCTTCCTGTTGAGCCCCTTTTTCTCTAGGTAAATTTCTTAAGCCCGTCGCCGCCTTCCTCCTGTTGAGCCCCTTTTCTCTAAATAAATTCCTCTCCCTCTCCCCCTTTCTCTCTCTCCCATCACATTGTGAGTCTGGTAAGTACTTTTTCTTCTTCCACAGACTCATCACTTGTTCGTCGCTGCAGCTTTGTGTGAGTCTGTTACCGGAGCCCCTTTCTCCTGAGCGTATCGCTGTCTTCCTCCTCTATTTATCTGTCCGCAGATAAGTCCCCCTGCCTTTCTCTCACATTATAAATGACTGAATCTATCTTTTATTGAATCTCTACTTGGTGAAGTTGTGAGTTTGTGTTGTAATTTTATTGGTGAAGTTATAAATTTGTGTTGCAATTTTGTTTATATATATGCAGTGGGTCTAATCTACATTTCAATGATTTCTATCCATATTATGTACTAATATTTTTCATGATTTATTCTAAGATTATTTTATATAAAAATAAATATGTTTTATGATTGATTCTTCATTGAAGTGTGAATATTCTCATTACATAAAGTTTATTTTGTATTTTTCATTTTAAATCGTTATTGACTTTGGGTTCTAATTACTGATGTTGGCATCTTGCAATATTTTATATATGTTGATTGAGAATTAGAACTTTTGTGATTTTGGTTGATTTATATACGTGCAATAGATCTAGTTACTTATGTTATAATGGTTTGCTCAGTTTTTTCGATAAGTACTTTATGTATGGTTTGTTTAGATTTTTCAATTTTTTCAATATAGTTGCTTTAAGATTATTTCATGGCTAGTAATGTTAGAGAGAACGCACAAAACAACAGTGTTACTCCTAATGATATTGAGATTGACATTTAGAGTAATGTTAATACACTTTATGTTAAATTTGTAGTAATCAGACATTAGTTTTTTTTATTTCATGTTATTTGACTTTATATGAATTTTATGTTTGTAGTTTAATTTATGTATAAATTTTAATTTTTTATCTTAATTTATGTATGAATATGTAAATCTTAAAGTATTATTTAATTATTATAGGATGGATAAGAGTGGGGAGGATATTCGCAGGAAAGGGTTAATGTACAATATTTTACTACCGACAGATATAGGTGGAGCGAGTAGTTGAGAAGTTTAAGGACGGGGGGCAGGACCGGGTAAGGCAAAAACCCGTCTCACTGCTAACTCTATACGTAGTGGATTAGTTCTCGATCTGTCCAGTTAAAAAAACACCATAGAAAAAAATAGATTTTTTCTAAGTAGAATAATTTCTCATTGATAACAATATTTATGGAGATTTGTTTTTGTTGGAATTTACCTGCGACAATTTTATTTGTTAGCATCATATTCATTCTTGAAGTCAAAATAATATCATCAATATTGTTACCTATTAAAATTTCACATTTTATGACATGATTTTCAAGTTTTCAAGCTCAGACTTATGCCATTACAAAAGTAATTAAGTTAGTTAATATTCCTTAATAATATTCGATATATAATTTATTCTATTTTAAAATGAATTATTATTTTACTGAATTGTTAAATACATTTTTTTAATTTCTTACACCGATTTATTTGGCAATGTTTTCATACAGTGTACGGAATAATTAATAAAAATATATGAAGTTTTTATTAAAAAATTAAACAAAAAATATATATAACAATTATTATTATTATAAATATTTTATAAAGTTATAATTAAAATCAAAGGTTAACAATTTTTAATGTTAAAAATATTAAAAATAATTAGTATTTATTTTAATTAATTTGAGTTGGTTGAGTAGTTATCTCACTCGTATATTTATAGAAGTATTTTTGAATCTCGCTTATGTATATAACAACTCATTGGCTAGCGAGAGACCCTTGATAAATGGAGCTTCAATCCGTGGTGGATTAGTTCTCGACTTGTCGAGTTAGAAAATACGGGGAAAAAAAATAGTATTTGTCTTGAAAGTAGAGCAATTATCACATTGATAGCAATACTTCTGGAGTTTTGTCTTTGTTGAAATTTAAATGTGACAACTTTATTTATTGATATCATATTCATTCATGAAGTCAAAACAATATGATCAATGTTATTACCGGTTAATATTTCACATTTTATGACATGATTTTCAACTTTTAAAACTTTTATATAGACTTATTTCTTCAACCAAATTATTAGATTGATTAATATTCCTTAGTAATATTACTAAAACATTATCGTTGAGTATTCATTTGTGTGGAAAAAAATCATAATAACTTTGGTATTCAATATATATATATATAATTTATTCTATTAAAAAAATTTATTATTCCTAGATTGGTAAATGTATTTTTCTCTCATTTTATACCAATTTATTTGGCAATAATTACCATTAAAAAAAATAAATGACTACACTATCTTATAATATGATGTATAAAATAAAATTAAAAATAAATTTTTATACAAATTTAAATTTGACTTTAAAATTGATTAACAACTCACCTATTTCAAATTTTAATAACAAAAACAAAATTAATTAAGTGCAAAATATTCGAAATTTAATAATTTCAGTCATTTAAATTTTAATTAACGAAAATTGGGTTAGAAATTAATTATAACTTAATAATCGATAATATATATATATATACAAATATTTATTTATTTATTTATCAATGAGTTATAGCTCAAATGGCATAGTCTCTCCATACTCAATTAAGAGGTTGCAGGTTCGAGTCTCCTATCTTTGGTAAAAAAAAATTGTTTATTTTTTTTGACATAATTAATATATAATTTATTTATTTTTTTGATAGGATTAATGTATAATTTATTGAAAATTGATTTATTATCTAAATTTTTTTATAAAAATTGTAGTAGGTGAAAATAGTGGTCTTCTATTATTATTTAAAAAATTATTCATAATTTTTTATTACATAATTAACTTAATTAATAATTTTTATTATTATTTTTCTACTTAAAAAAATAATATTTTTACTATTTATATATTTTTTTAATACTAATAAATAAGTGAATATTTATATTATATTTATTGTCCTAATTTGAGTTGCTTATTTCGTATATGAATAATATAAATAGAGAAAAAATTATGTAATAAATCATATGTTATAAAAATTAGTTAATTTACACATAAATTAATCTTATTAAAAATAATTTTTTTTATATATAATCATGTTTAATATATATAATATGTTTAATTATTCTGTTGGTTCTTATAGTTTCATGAAATTTTCAGTTAGGTCCATATCTTTTTTTCTTTTTAATTGGGTCCCTACATTAAATTTTTTTTTTCAATTAAATCCCTCTTAGTAGTAATTGGCTTAATTTTATTGGGACCCAACTAAAAAAAAATTAGTATAGGGACCTAAATAAAAAGAAAAAAAGTGTAGGGATTCAATTAAAAAAATTTTTGGTATAAGGACTCAATTAAAAGAAAAAAAAGTATAGAGACCTAATTAAAAATTTCACGAAACTATAGGGACCAACAGAGTAATTAAACCTATATAATATCATCATGTATATATTACGATGACATTTTAATTATTATGTGAGTGATTATTATTATTATTATTATTATTATTATTATTATTATTATTATTATTATTATTTGTTTGTTTGTTTTATTACGTTAATAAATAATATTTAAATTAAAAGAGAAAAAATATAATTAAAATTTTTTAGTTTGATTAAAAAATTTCTTGTAAGTATATCTAACTTTTATATATATTAAATATAATAATATTTAATAGTATAATATGTTTTGCATTTATGACTCAAAATATTAACTTAAGTGAGCAAGATCAATCTAGGTCCATTGTTCAGATTCTAAATTCGAATTAGGTTCATTATATTGGGACTCAATGTAGATAAAGTCCACGTGTCCCATCTCAAATCGGCTCAAATTGAATTTTCGTTGTTAGTTAGAGATGATAATGGATGCTTGTGTGGACGCAGTAGACTTTCATTCCCGTTCTTTGTTCCAATTTTTTTAAAAAGTACCCTCCATCCCCTCTCTATTTTTGTGGCAAGTCCCTCTTTAATGACCCCCTTAAGAAATGTAAATATCTACAGTTATCTATAGATATTTTTTAATTTTTTTTAAATTAAAAAAATTATAATATAATAATCATAAAATAATTAATTCAATATAATTCAACATAATTCATAATATATTCATTATAATAAATAATATTTCAAAAAAAATATAAAAACATCTTCCAACAAATAACATAACATACTTTTTTAGAACGAAACTGAACGATGTAAAAACAAATTTAAGAGGCAGAGAAAATGAGTTAGAGAGAGATGAAAAATCAAGACTAAGGATGTGTCTAAAAAAAGTGTTTGAATTGGAGGCAAGAATTAAAGTTACTAAATTAAAATATATATATATATATTAAAAAAACGATAATTTTATATTCACGTTGTTTTAATAGGTCTTATGGAGAGGGTAACTATGTCCCCTTTTCCATCCATTTCATGTGGATAGGTTCCCACAATCCCACCAATAAAAATTTGACATATTTTTATTAAGTCACAAATTACGATTAATCTCTACGAATATTTATTTGACTTTTTTTTTATCATTCCAATTGCTAGCATTCGTCGGTTCGTAACGTGGAATTACACCAACCACTTAGTCAATTCTTAGATAACCAAAGTCTAGGTAATATCATTATCATAAAATTACATATATCTTATTAAATAATATTAATAAAAAATAAAATGTTTAAATACTAAATGAGTCATGACTAATATCACATTTTATAACTTGTGAAATCATATTATAAACTATTGATAAGTTTGAAATTGAAAAAAGTTAACTGGCCTTATTTTTAAACTGTATAATTTAATAATTTTTTTCAATTTTTATACTAATAATATTAATTTTTCTAATTTTTTTAGTTTATGTTCTCAATATATTATTCCTTTAGAAATATTCAATTACATAAATACTATCTACTTCGTTGTACAATAATCCAAAATTTTAATTATTTGGCTTCTAAGGCGAGGACCTCTACATTTTCAAGAATGTGATGCAATTTATTTATCTATATCACCATCTTATAGCAAAATACACCAATCTCTAAATGGAGGTCAAAATCAATAACCAAATAGAAAAATAAAGAAAAAGTCAAATACATGAATGTCTAACTACTATGATACATAGATATATATGAAATTACAATTACACAATAATTTTTCTAAGTTATAATTCAAAATTCACCTATCCATTCTATCAATTAAATAACATATTCGAGTGGCACAATTTCTGTAGGCCGCCACGTTGACTTTCAAATACCTAAAAAGCTCTTATTTTCTTTAGTGTAAGTCATGCAAACCTTCCGGTTCATAAACTTCACTATGCTCTCAAGCTCGTTAATTACCTCAGCAGTGTCTCGAACAATAAGCATATTTTTGGGTCTCAGAATTTGATCAATCTCAGCCACAACAACTTGAAAATTGTACCTAAAAGACCAATAAATATATCAGCAAAATGACACAGATAATTATTGTCTGTTGATATGATCTGATAAACTATTGGTTTTAATGAATAAGAAATGAAATAATTATACACACATTTTCTTGAATCTTGAAAACAAATAATCTGCAAGGAGAAAATCGTAGGACCTAGGATAAGTGCTAAACGATTTACACCAATTGTGATACATGCCAAAAAGACCGTGTTCATATATAATAGGAAGTGTATTTGGAGTATCTACTGAAACTACATTCATGACTTAAATATTCAAATCCTTTATAGCTGCAGCAAATCTGGAGACCAAAAAATAATTATAAAACAAAGGTAGTGACAATGATAGATTTATATAATTCGGATGAACATTTTAAAAGTGATTTTTCTTACCCTATGTAGATTGATCTTATATCCATAATATTTTAAATATTTGACCATTGAATTTCTCCTAACACATTTTTAGTGTTCATAGTCCATGTTAAAATTGCCAGGGACAGACTTTTCATAAACTCCAACTTGAGAATTTGTCAACCATGGTCCATGAATACTTCATGGTTAACATATTATATATAGCTCCGAGTGTGAGTTGGAGGATCTGGTGGCTTGTATCCACGATAAGTCAATAGTTACCTTCTTGCCACGACGTCTCATAGTAAGAAAAAAAATTGTTGTAAAAACTACCAAATAAAAGAATAATTAATAAAAAAATGAGATCCTCTTTTAATATATATGACCTTTTATAATGATAAAATAAAAATAGAAGGAGTAAAATTTTGTATTTTTATATTAGAAATAGAATTTAATATATCCTAATTAAATTAAATAATGGATTAGTTATAATTAATATATTTAAATAAATAAAACAAATCAAATAAAAATATTTTTAAGAATTAATCAAATTAATTAGTTAATACAAATAATTAGTATAATTGATTTGATTTGATTTAATTTATTGAATTCAAAAAAATAAATCAAGAAATAGTTGATTAAATTTAATGAATTAAAAGACAAATAGGAAAACACTCTCTTAGGAGACAATGATTTTCTTAATTAAATTAATCTGTGTTTATTATATTCGATTAGAATAAATAACAAATTATTTATTTTAATATGCACCTTATAAATTAATAAATTAAAAAAATTGATATAATGAATTATAATTAATTAATTGATATAAATTATAATAAATGACGTGATATTTAAATATCTAATTAAATTAATTAGTTGATATAATTAATTTATTATAATGAATTGTATTTAATAAGTTGAAAGAAATAAATTGAAAAATACTTTTAATAATTAATTGTTTGATATAAATTATAATAAATTGTGTGATGTTTAAATATATAATCAAATCAATTAGTTGCTATAATTAATTCACTGTAGTAACTTGTATTTAACAAATTAAAAGAAATAAATTGAAAAATATTCTCTACGTCAGTTCCATCGTTAAGTGTAAAAACCCAATTTTTTATATAATATAATAGATATAATAAATTTGTGAGTTATAAAAATTTTAACGTCGTGACCTAATATCCGAATTATAACTTATAACCGTCGAGTTATAATGATCAGATCAACTTATATAGTATTTGGATGAAAAAATAGAGACAGGAAGTTAAGAAATATTTTAAAATTTGGCCACCAATTAAAATCAGAGCTAATAAATAGTAAACCTTTTGCCTATCATATTTAAATTTGATATTTTGTATTTCATTACTCTCATTATTCTCTTCTATCATAGGCTTTTAATTTTAGTCAATGCTCATATGCAGTTATTTTTATGTAGGATTGATAGTTGAGAACCGTTAAATTATTTGATAAATTTGATTAAATTATCATCTAACAATTCTTAACTATAATTAATTTCACGTGAGTTTTCAACTTTAATTTTACAATTTTCTATAGTAAGCAGACAACGTAACACATTTTTTTAATATTGGATTAATAATAGTGTTTTTCTAAATTGTGATCTACTGTGGTATTTTTCTAAAATATAGGATGATTTAACTTATGGAGTACAAATCGAACCGTTCGATTTCTGTACTCGGATCGTCCGATTGTGTTTAAAAAATTAAAAAAATTTGGAATTTTGTGTACTCCAAATTTTAAAAATTTTTTAAATACAAATTGGTGAGTCTAATTTGTGTACCCCAAATTTTTTAAATTTTTTAAACACAAATCGAAGTCTCTAATTTGTATACCTCCTATAGTTTTAAAAAACACAAAATTATTAGATTAAAGCATAATACTTATCCTACTTCCATATCCAAATTTTTTAACCACAAGTAACTTGGTGGAGCATGGATTCAAATTCTTTAGAACTAGTTAGTAATAATTACGTAGAAAGTGTGCACGTAGCATAAGCAATTCTGTACTTTGAAATTTCAATGCGTTTCATTGATGATTACATGTTAATTTACCACCTTTCTGACACTTTTTTACCTCTACACACGGCCAATTCCTCGATCGAATATCAAAATATGCCAATCATGACAAAACATGTACAACCGAAAGTTCAATGAGAGTCTTTCTTTCTTTTTTTCCCGCTGAGCAATTCGTCATTCGTTCATTCAACTTATTATTTTATATAAAACTGAACGTATCTATTAATATTTAATAATGTTTTTGAACATGTCAATTCATAATTATTATCTCGTGTATATTTTGATTAACTTCTTGTGACGACAGACATTTCTTACCGCATATTGCTGATGATTTATAAAAGTATGATGCATGCAATCGTGTCAGCAATAAGTACATGTATCTATGCGTATGCCATTCATGAATTGTTTACATGATGGAAATTTACCTCTTCTCAAAGTCAGAATAGATCTATAACATGTAGGGCGAAACAAATATGGAAATGCATCGAATCATAATTAGAGGCTATTCAATCGTACAAGTCCATGTAACTGTGCTCTCTTTTTCATGAATAAAGGCTGCCATTGCTCCCCTGTAACTTTCACCTTAGATTTCACAAGTCACGTACGTTGTTCTGTAGTATTATTTGTGGATACTAGTTCCATCGATCGGAATGTAAAGAAGACAGGGAGCCAAAAGATTATGCTTATCAGAGAAAGAAAAGGGTAAAACTGATGAATGATTCGCTTTCCGCCGGGAATGAACACGTTTGTTCTACCAATTTTTTTAATTCGTTGATCAGCACAAGGATTTTACTCCGTAGAAGATTGGAGTCAATCTTTGATCATGTTAATTTTCATCAATTCTTTCAATAACTCGTTAGATACGGTGATATTGTTGTACATGAAGTTCTGTAGAATCCTTCAATTATTTAGTTTCATTTATTTTCATTATTCTATTTTCAGGTAAAACTCTAGATTAGTAGTATATAATTTAGTACAAGGGTAAAATATTTTAACATAACTTCTAACCGAAAAAGCTTGTGCTTGTTTGTCCTTTGGAGTTTGGAATTTACAGTGGTAGGAGACAGTTTTGGCATTTTGCCATTGTGCATTCATTGGCTGTTGTCTTCCTTCCTAACTAAGCAACAATACGGTAAATTGAACATCTAAAATATGCATTCTTGTTTACATTTTATGTATTGAATTTTGAGTCTATAAACTTTTGTACACAAGTATGCATATAAAATCTAATTACCTTGCACATTTTGTTGTCTTTTTTGTAAAGAAAATAGTGAAATTTTATAAGACTGTTAGAATCAACTGATGACCTCACGCTTCTCTTAGGCACTTAAACTCCCTCCACTCCCCTTCAAGTGTCTTCATTTTTTTCACCTTCATAGCCTTTTTGTGTGATTACAAAGAAACATAACCATTATGAACCACTACTGCCTTATGTTCCTCCTTTGCTTCACATTGCCCTTTGTATTTTGTGATGTTGAAATGCATTCAGGTACACAAAGATAGATAAACCTTGTTAGTTTTCTTTATAATCCTTCCCTGGAGCTTATTTTTGTCATAATTTTAGCAGGTCGGTCAACCCAGATTCTGCACTCTTTCTATGAAGAAAGAAACTTGACAACGGTGATGGTGAAAGCAGAACAGACACTCTCTACATCAAGAAAATTTTTAATGCATGGTATTTTACACTTGCTTCTCTGTTTGTAAAATTTGAGTTTATTATTATAACTAATAAGGCTAACATAAAAATGTTCTCATCCAGGTTCATGCACAAACAAAGACATAAGCATCTCACAAAGTAGGGAATCTGCTTCTGGAATTCCAGAGTACATTGTGCAAATTGTGAATACATGTGTTTCTGAATGTGCTCCATATGATATTCACTTTCGCTGTGGCTGGTTTGCTTCTGCAAGAGTAATCAACCCAAGATTGTTCAAGAGGCTCTCTTACGATGATTGTTTAGTTAATGGAGGAAAGCCTTTAGCCTTTAGTCAGATCATTAGATTCACTTACTCCAACTCCTTCTTGTATCCTCTTGCTTTCAAGTCTGCTAAATTTTGCTCAACTCCCAAGTAAAAGACACCCAACAAAAAATTAAAATAAATGAAGTTTAGAAAAATGTTAGGTGTACTCGTTTTTGTATGGAACATTGTGCCGACTCATCTATGATTTATCATGACTTTATTACTTTAATAAGGTCCATATTCTCTTTAGTGGTAGATAATAGATGTATTGACACAGTATCACGTATAAAATGAATTCATCTAAAAATGTTTAATCCATGATATTTGTTTCAAACAAGTGAAAATATAGCATTTTGGTAGAGTAATCTTATAATTGTATCTCTCTCAATGGAACAATTAAGTTGTTATGATTATATTTATTAGACTTTCCAACATAAAATGCTTCTGTTGTGGGGTTGTGGTTGCATGTTGCATGGAGAGTTTAAAGATTTGCTCATGCTGAAGCATGTGCATTCTTGGTGCAGAATAATTGAGTTGTCCTTTTTCTTTTTTTTTTGTTTTAATTTTCGTTTTTCTTCTAGCGGTATTGATGAACAGGGCTTATTATGTATGAATGGAAGTTCCGTAAATTGAACATATTGAAATTAAGCATTATTTGAGTCACGTAAATTCTGCAAGCTTCTCAATGTATGTTTTCCTTATAAAGTTGATGTCTCAAATTCTGCCAGAAAGGGACGCATGGAATAGCCAAAACGCCAAATTTTGTCTCTGGTTTTGTCAACAGACAAAATAGAAAAAGGGTAAAAAGAAAGTGGCCTTTTTAATCACTAATTTGAGTTGTTGCCGAATATTGTTCATTAAGGGCAAAAGTAAGATAGACATTTCAATTGCATCTTTAGGAGCGAATTTGATCCTCGTAGGCTCGTACATTATTTTGAAAGTAACATAAACATACTCTATCATTTAACTTTTTTTTTTTAAGAAAAAGTCATACTGGTTAAATTATTAAATAGTTAAAATCAGTTATTAACTTCAAAAAACTATATATAAAATTTTGATGTGTTGTAATTGTAAAACAATTTTACATATGCATTCAATTGCGTAAAAATAAACACTTTAACCTATGAATTACTATATATGTAAGACATAATTCGAAATTTCTATACTTATTTAGGGAGACAAATAAACTTATCACTTGATCGACCTATGTTGGTATGAGAAAATTAAATATTTAAGTATATTATTCTTAATTTTTTATTATTAAAATAGGGCTAAAGTCTAAAGAAAGACAAATTAGATACCAACTAGATAAGGAAAGAGAGATTGAGATTGAGAGACGGAGACTAAATTAAGTCTTTATGTTATGTTTGGTAAAAATGTATAGAATCGAGTTATGTCTCAGTATCATATTTAGTTTAAGATAAATATGACACTAACGAATAGATTTAAAATTTGAAAAGTTAAATAAAAGTATTTTTGAAGAAAAAAATGTTATTAAAATTTTAATCTCTGTCTCTCAAAATTTCAGTCCCTGTATTCTAATTTTCATGAGATATTTGGGGTCTCAAACAAATAAAGACATAGACACAAAGACATAAATACACATAAACACAAAGATACATAAATTTTATAACATGTTTGGTGATAATACACAAGACACATTTATTTAATTCAAAAGTCAATTTTATTCCCAAACCAAAACAACCTCAACACCACCGCTACCATCTTTGACCATGGCCACCACTCTCATAATTTTTAATTTTTAATCTTATCATAAATAATTAAATTAACTACTCTAATTCAAATATCAGTTACATAATTCAAAATTAAAATAATTGAAATAATTAAAAAAATAAACATAAATAAATCTAACAAAAACATATCTAAAAGTGGGTGAGGATTTATTAAAATTATGGACCATAAACAAAGAGCAGTGATGACATGACGACGGTAATATGAAAGGCGACACAATAAGTGGACAACAAGTGAAGAGGGCAACAGTAAGATGAGGAGGCATCAGCATGCGCAAGCAAAAGAGGAAAGAAAGAGAAGGCAAATTAGAAGCGGACAAAAGAGGGAGACAATAGTGATGCCGGTAGTAGCGGCAGCGACAATGATGGAAAGAGAAGATAGTGGTAGAAAAGAGGTAGGGAGATGGAGGAATTGACAAAAGGAGAAGGAGAAGAGAGTTATGAAGGTTAGGATAAAAGACAATATTGGAATTTTAAAAAATAATCAGGGATAGAATTAAAAAAATCTGTATCTCATAGATTGTGTCTTAGTGTCATAACTTGAAAGAGATACACTAAATACATATCTTTTATGTGCATATGTGTGTAACTATGTTTATTGAGATTTTTTGTTTCAGCAAACAAACGATGTACGCGTACCACCGTGTCCATATCTCTGGTGAGACAGAGACACAAGAACATAAACATTGAAGACATTGACATAAATGAGATACAAAATTTTTACTTTGTTATCCCTGTCAAAAAAAAAAAAAAACACCACTGAAAAAGAGACAATAATAAACAAAATGGAAATTAAAAAAAAGGGATAAAATTGAAAAAGTTTGTGTATTATAAGTTGTGTTTTAGTGTCTCAAACTAAAAGAGAGACATAAAAGACATGTATTTTATGCGTTCTTGTGTGCTATCATATCCATAAAAAATTTGTGTCTAATAAACCAAACACTCCATAAAAAATTAAAAATTTGTATCTGGTGACTAAAATTTTAGTTTCAGTAACCAAATATAATATTCAGTTTCAGTCTCCCCAATTTGGTCTTTTCAAGAAAATAAACGCAGCCTTAAAGCGCTAACTACCTTACTAGAAATGTTCCAAAGTGTAGTTTCTGCTCTAAATTTAAGTTTTTATGTACTAAACAATCGACAAATCTATTGACTTCTCTAGATATATTTACAAAATAAATATCCCAAAAAATCTGATAGTGTAAAAATAATAACTCGTGTTCCAGGTTTTTTGGGCCAAACATATGGAAAAGCTTTTATACTCACCAACGATGGCTCATCGGAGAATCCTTGTGTGCAACTTTTTTTTTAAATAATTGTAGCAGATGGTATTATTGTAAGTTGTAATTTGTACTTTTTAGAAATAATTTTTGAACAACAAGCCTTTGAGGGGGAAAAAAACTGCAATACCAATATCATGACTCAATCATAAGCCTTCTTAGCGGAAGTTGGAGTAGCAAAACGAAAATACACATTCTTTTAAAGAGATGAAAGTAAAAGTACCATTCTTGAAAATAAGTATATATTACGCATAATCCTGAGTTTCTTTCTACATTACTCATTGCTCCTAATTAATTCAAAGTCTAACACTCACATACAAACACAGACACAAACAAAAGGAACTCAAAACTAAGAAGATTAATCTTCAGAAACTAACACAAGTACCACTTCTTATCTTCCTGTTGTCATAGCAATTTTATTGTGAAAATAATTTGAGTCATCAAACAAGATGCATGAGTCATCATTTGCCTTCTCTTTTTTCTTTTCTTCAAGTTTTCCCGCATCAGCATTCTTCTGCAGCTGAAGTGCAAGCTCAAGTGTCCACAGTACATCACCCATTGAAGGACGTTCAAGCCCATTATCAGATAAACACTTCTCAGCAATCTCAGCAAACTTTTTCAAACAATCAATGCTAATCTTCCCTTGCAGATGAGGGTCAATGATATCTTCAAGTGAACCTTTCTCTAGGTTCATCAAAGCCCAATCAGCTAAACTAACTTGCTCTGTTGGCAACGTAGGATCAAGAGCTTGTCTTCCACATAACACCTCAAACAGAACCACCCCAAAAGAGTAAACATCAGATTTCTCTGTCAGTTGTTGCCTGCGGAAGTATTCAGGATCAAAGTAACCGAAACTACCTTTCACCATTGTGCTGACATGGGTTTGATTCATGTTTGGACCAGTTTTGGATAAACCAAAATCAGAGACTTTTGCTACCCAACTTTCATCCAAAAGGATATTTGTTGTTTTTACATCACGGTGAATTATGGTGAACTTGGCACCGGTGTGAAGGTAGTGAAGCCCTCTCGCCGCTCCAATACATATTTCAAGCCTTTGATTCCATGGCAAAGATGGCTTGTTACTCTTATAGAGGTGTTGCTGAAGAGTCCCATTGGCCATGTAATCATAAATTAGAATCATTTCGCCATCTTCTTGGCAAAAACCAATTAGAGAGACTAAATGCCTGTGTCTTAGCTTTGAAAGCATGTAAATTTCATTCTGAAACTCGTTGATTCCTTGATTTGAAGATGGGTTAGATCTTTTCACAGCAACTTCTTTCACTCCTCGTATGACACCCTTGTAAACCTTCCCAAATCCACCAACACCAATGACCTTTGATTCATCGAAGTTGTTTGTAGCGAGTTTAATCTCCTCCATTGAAAAGTTTTCGCACAATAAGCCTTGTGTTGAAATACTACAACCAGCACCACTCTTATGGTGGCCACATTCAGTCGTTGTGTTCGGCGAGTCATGTATGGCCAACCAATTACCAAGAACAGTTTCATTTCTATCACCCTTTCTCTTCTTTCTAAGGTAAACAAGTAAGCATAAAGCTGCAACAAGAAGAACCAATCCAGTAGCAATGATTGCAGCAAGATTATTATGTTTTTTGTTACCTTTCTTAGCTTCGGAATCAAGAAGCAACTTTGATGGGGTAGGATTTTTCCCTGCCAAGTTTCCACTGCTGTCATTGATCTTGAATATCTCCAATCCATTAAGAATTGCATCGTAATACTGTGGCTTTGTTTTCACAGCGGGATGCAATTCCACCCACAATTCTTGATCATCAACACCAGGTACATCCACAACAAAAGTGACAAAATCTTGATAAATGGGAGCACCTTTGGATTGAGTCCACTCATAAACATCAGCACCCTCCAGTGCAGTTTGGTTGTTAACGTAAATGTTAAACTTTCTTTGATTATTTCGGGTGAAAAACAGCTCACAAAAATGGAGCCTCACAATGTAGGTGAAATTTGCATCAACCTGAAAAACCCAACTGAGGTTATAATTCAGATTCACTCGATTATCAGGACCCATTGTTCTTGCGGTGGCGTAAACATCCTTAGGAGCAATGTATTCTGGAAGATCGGAATAGTATTGAATCGTAAGATTCTTATCCGCCACAGCAGTGACACCTAAGGCTGCGGCGAACAAGTAAGGTGAATCATCGTACCATGTTCTGCTAAGACCACCGGAATCTCTGTCGGGGGAAATGTATTGTCCACCAACGTTCAACCGAATCATGGTTTGCAACGACGAGTTGGCAACAGAAATCGATTGGTGAGTTGAAACCAGAGGTGGTGGTTGAGTGAACAAGTCAGGGATAGCAATAACTTCAATGCCATTGATGAAAGCGTATGATCCATGGCGTTTGGAACACGGTGTGAACGTGATGCTGAGTTTACCTGATTCTGCAGGGACGAGAGAATACTCCTTGATGAAGTAGGCTTTTGCGAGAGCTTTTGCTGTGAGGTAGGCACTGAAATTGTTGAGCAGAGTGAAGCCATTTGCGTCGACGGAGAAGTATGAGTTGTTTGGATCAAGAGAAGAATCGTAGGTGGAAGGGTAAAAGTGGAGTCGAATATAGTGGCGTGTGTTTGGTGAAACAGGGAACCGGAAAGTTGATGAAGAAGAAGTGAAGATCCTTGCAGACATGTATGGTATTTGTGAAGGAAGAGAAGGGTCTTGTTGTTTTGCTGTTGAATTCTTTGTGTCAATGGAAGAAGGTGTTGTGAAGTACTTGGAATCTGGCAACCATGTTCTTCCGTTAGAATCTGTTCCACCGGTGGAAGAACCGCATGAGATTAAGAAGGATTTGGCCGCTGGTTCTTCAGTTCTTGCGGTTGTGATTAAGATTAAGATGATGGAGAAAATGATGAGAGAAAACGGGTACTGAGAATGAGGCCTCATTGCTGGAGAGAAGAAGAAGCTGCTTGGTAGAGAAGAAACTGAGACAGAGGACAAGTTACAAGTGAGAAAATTTAAGGGAAATTAACGCGTAAATTCTTCAGAGGAACTCGGTGAATAATTAATAAAGGGAAAAGTCTAGGGGCCAGCAATTTTTGTGATTGTTAGTCATCAACTAGCCATCAATGATGATTTGATGGTGTGAGATTGGTGTGAGATTTCATCAAATGGCTCACCTTCCTCTGCTGGTTACATGCTGGCCAAAATTCAATAAAACTGCTGGCCCCCCAACATTGCTCTTAATAAAGCGAAGAACAAAACAACAATGTTTCTTTTTTAATTAACTTTCATATGATTGTGTATTAATGATTTCTGTGTTTTTTTGCTTTTTCTTTCCTTTATAGAAAAGTACTGATAGATAATGAAAATACTAAACAATGTGAATATAAATATATTGGATGTTTGATTTATTATATGTGCGAATGGTTATTCTAATATTAAAATTTGGATAGGTAATTTAGGGTGTAGTATATTTTTATTTTATTAGGCCAATTTTAAAGCTCATTATTTATAGAAAAAAGGACAAATAGATATCTAACCTTTTATCCTGCAGACATTTTCGTCCCTGACCTTCACAAAACTTGGACAGATCAGTTTTTCCATCCAAAATCTAATGGAAAAGTCTGACGTAGCTCCTGTAATGCTTGTGACCGCCATAAATTCAACAAAACAAATCCTCATAATTTCATGAATTCTTCACTTTACATGCTTTTTTTCTATTTCTTTCAAGTCATTCTTGCCTTTAAAATTTTAAATCACTCAAACAAACATATCAAGGTATTGAATGGGAGAAAAGTAAATTAAATTTAGCTCTAACCCCATTACAACCCTTGAAATGACCTCTTGATATGTGTATCCATGCATTGAATATATGTTGATTGGTAGAAGAAGAAAAAGCCTTAAAAAGCAAGATTAGTAGAGAATGGAGAGAATCGACCCTCAAAAACCAGAGAGATTTGAGTGCAAACACTTCCGGTGAAGATTCGATACACAATCCCTTATTCCTTGCTTTCACGAGCTTTCTTCTTGCAAGTATATTTATACTTCATTTTGATATTTGAATTAGTGGAATTCATAAATCATCATACTATCTTAGCCCTACTTTTTCATATATATTCTTGGAGATTGATTCATTTTAACCAAATAAGTAGACGCATTTTGCATATTAGTTGATAAACCACAAGAGTTTAGCATGAGGACATGCTAATGTTTAAGTGTGAGAAAGTTGATGAACCATAATTTTATAGTTTATATTGTATTGAATTTGGTAGATTTTATCAATTTTTTCACGTTTATTTATTAAAATAGCATGGTTTTGTGAATTTTTCTTAAGTGTGCTTAATGATTGAAAACATGTTTTATAGGTTATTAAATTGCTCAATTTAATTTATTTTTCTCCCATTAGATACTTTGATATGTTTGTTTGAGTAATTTAAAGTTTTGAAGGCAAGAATGACTTAAAAGAAATGAAAAAAAGCATGCAAAGTGAAGAATTTATGAAAAAATAAGAATTTGTTAAATTCATGACGACGTGTACGTACGAGAGAGAAGTCTATTAGGCGACGCGTACACGTGACCCACACATACGCAGTAATAAGTATTACGGAAGTCACGTCATACTTTTTTGTTGAGGTCTGATAGAGAGATCCGTCCAAATTTTATGAAAGTTAAAAGTTTAAAAATATTTTTGAATACTGAGACACGAAAATGTCCAACGAAAACGTTGTTCAATGGGAGAAGTTGTGATCCAATAACGGAGAATGGTTTATTCTTTATTGTTTAAACGTTAAGGATTGCTTTAATGCAACAACTCAACATATATACACAGGAAGACTTCTTTTTCGTCTCCGTTGCAGTGAAACTTGGTTTGTATTTTTATTAATAAGGAGGCTACTTTTTGGTTTGTATTTTTATTTTTTGGTTTAATTTTTTAATATATTTTTTTAAATTTTATAAAAATAATAAAATAAAAATATAAACCAAAGGTACTCTAAATATTCAATATTCACACCGTAACTCTGCTTTTATTTTCTTGGAACGACCTGAAACTGAGATTGGGAGTGACGTTTAGTGACTGAGAGTAAAATTAAAATTTTAATTTTAAATTCTAGTTTTTTTTAGTATTTTAAGAAAATAAGAACACAAAAAATTTAATAATATTTTTTTAAATACTCTTATTTAAGTCTATATAGTACTATTCATTAGATAATTTAATAAATTTAATTAGTGACTAAATTTAACAAAAGCATTATTTAATAATTTTTAACTATTAATTTTACATGAAAATAAATGCATGTGAGCCTCTATTTTTTATTTTTTTATTTTTTTTTAACTAAAACACAAAATGCCATGCAAGATTACACATTAAAAAAAAACACAACTCGCCCCCATTGATTTGGTGTATTTTTAAAATAAAATATTAAATTATGAAAACATTCCACCAATTTCAAGTAAAAAAATTTGAGTTCATCTAGATTCCAAAATTTAAAAAATTTACAAATCACTCCTACCATTTTGATTTTTTAGAAATCACCCTTCTATATTTATTAAAAAACCAACATTTTTTGAAAATTCACACATGAACTTCTAATATTAATTTTTTTTCAAAATACTTTGAAAATATTTTATTTTGTATTATATTTTTTTATATTTTTTAATTATTGCTAAAATAATAGATAATTTTAAATATAATAAATATATACTATGTATGTTAACAAATTAAATAAAATAATTTTAAATTATTACCTTCTTAACTTTATCCTTTTAATATAATTAGCAAATAACGTAAGTATTTATATAGAAAAAAGTATAGGTACGTAACTAATAACATTTTTGAACAATATAAATTAATAGAATTAAAAGAGTAAATTTAATGAGTAGTATTCAACTAGAATCTAATGTACTTATATTTAATAGTTGTTAATATTATTCAAGATAATTATTATTTATCTAGCACTTCTCATAGCACAAAGATATTAATATAAAGGAATTAATACGGGGGATTAATTTTCCTCTTTTGTAGCTTATGTAAGCACTTTACTCCGAATTCTAGTGGAAATAATACTATAATAGAACTTGTCTGTATATATTTTTCAAAAATCTAACAAATTACATATATATTATTTTCGGTGAAAATAATCAATCTTTTTTAAAATAAAAAGGTTGATGAAATAAGAAAAAAATATTTTAATTATTTTTAAATTAAAGTAATAAATTTTACATCATGAAATATAAAGTTATAAATTTAATGTAATTAAATATTCATTTATTTTATTATCTTACCAATTTTCTTCATTTTAAAAAGATGTTTTTCCTATTATTGAGCTGGCACCTTATAACATAATCTTTTGTTGCTTCCCGCGAGGAATATCAACTAATCAAGACATAAGCATCTTCGTCGTCATCATCAACGCAAATAATCATAATTAAATCAACGCTAACAGTGAAATTTATCATGACATGCGCAATAGCTATAGCTCAAACCATTAGAGAGCAGCCATGGCCACCCCAATGAACCTCACTTCCAACTTCTTCTTCTTCATCTTCACCGTTACAATCATCTACGTAGCCTACACCTTTCCCAAGCTCCAACAAAATCAAACAAACCTCGCATTCTACGTCCACGAACACTTCACTGGCGAAGACACAACCGCGGCAACCGTGGCCGGAAAGGCAGGCCCCACCTCCAACATCTTCCACTTCGGCACCGTTGCAGTGGTGGATGACCCAGTAACAGTGGGACCCAGCGTCGACTCAAAAGTCATCGGAAGGGCCCAGGGACTTTACATAAACTCGCAGCTTGACGGAAAAGGGTTGCACATGGCATTCTCGGTGATATTCACCGATGGAAAGTTCAAAGGAAGCACGTTGGAGATTCAAGGCTCTGATATATCCGGAATGAAGGAACGAGAATTTGGTATTGTTTCTGGGACCGGTTATTTCCGGTTCGTCAAAGGGTATGGGGTTATGGAAACGGTGTTCAAGGATTTAGCTAAGCTCAGAGGAACGCTTAAACTCAATGTAACGGTCAAACATTATTAATTAGATTTTGTAGTTTAAAATCTTTTGTCATTAGTTGAACTATTGCGCTAGATCTATCAATAGATTTCTTCAACAAGTTATTTTGAGACCACAAAAATATAATTTAACAGTTTTTCCTATTAAGAGAATTCGATTATTTAACTATCCTCATTTGTATTGGTAAGTCGAATGTGTTGGACTCGTTAATTTTAGTTAGTATCAAGTACGATTTGATCTTCAAGGTAGAGGTTAAAAATTTTTTTCGATCTCAGTCTTTTTTTTTTTGTTATAAAATGGTCTCAAAAGTTTAACTTAATTTTAAAATTGTTATTTGAACGAAAATACTCCTCCCTCCCCTCTTCTTCCTCAATCTTCTTCCTCAACATTAACCATAAGTAGAAGCACAAATGCAGAAATAGAAGCAAGCAAAAACAAAAATTAGAAGCAGAATAACAACAATCAAACAACAACAATCAGCAAAACAACATGATAAGTTTGGAAAACTCTAAATTAATATTTGTGATGACTAAACATTATTAAAAATAATTAATTACAAAATTATTAATCTGATTTTCATTTAACATATATTGATTAATAATTTTGTTGCAGGTTTTTAATATTGGGTCGAAAATAAAATTCTGGTGCAAGCCCAATATGCTTATGAACATTCAGCCTTGATATTAATTTATTGTGATTATTGTGGCCGAGACAATATAGTGTTTTAAATTGGGCTGAAATAAAAGGAAATGTTGCTAGCCCAATGATTAAAATATTCAGCATTAATATGAGTTAGTTTCTTGTGGCTGAAATGGAAAATAAACTACTTGGGCTAGAATGATTTTGGTTGCTCCAAGCCCAACTGTGTTATATGTTTAAGATCCAATGCTTGATTTCAAATCCATCAAGAAAGCAAATGTTAACATTTGCCTCATGCTTCCAACGGATACAAGCATTATACCATGTGATGGATTCCAAATTTCATTAAATTGTCATTTATTGCATGGGAAACATGAGAGAAAAATTTGCAGCTGAATTGATTGATTGCCATAGTGCTGCACACTACCTTATGCAAGGGAAGTTGGACTTTAATTTCACTTTATCATTACCCATTAGCTAGTGTTCAAATTTCTCTCTCATCTCTCTCTCATCCCTTTCTCTCTTCTCTTCGGTCATGTCACAGCAACCATGAAAGCTACACTAAGCTACCAAAAAGAAAAAGAAGAAACTGCATGCTTCAAGGCCATCAAGTTAATAATGGCAAGAAAAAGAAAACCAAAAGTATGTTGTGGCTGAGATAATCACCAAATGTGGTAAGATTTGGTGAGGTAATCTTGGATCCTTCATACTCAAAAAGAAGGAAGAAGATTCGGCCAGCAAGGGAGATTCTTGAAGCATGGCTTGTCTTTGATTCTGCTCAACCACTACAGGAAGTAGCTAGAGTAACGAAGTGATGGTTGAGGCAGAGATTGAAGCAGATGAAGTCATCATCATCATGAAGCATCAAGGGCCAGAAATCCATCTTGGAGAGCAAGCCAAGGATGGAGAGCTCGGATTGATGAAGAGTGATGATCAAGAAAGAACCAGAGGTAATTGCATGTTGGGTTTTGCAGGATTATCTCAGTTCTGTTTCTTGAAGGAGGAAGAAGTTGGTTTGGGCATTGGCTTCAAGTGTGGATGCTTCCCTCTTCTTTAAAAAGAGAGAACAGCCACTGCTTGGAGCAAGGAGTAAGATTTGAGAGTGTAGGGCACAGAAGTCTCAGAGCTACCTAAGCTAGCAGTTCTTCTTCTCCTTCAATGTATTCTGTTTAATATTTTTCTGTTTAATTTTGTCATGTCTTGAGTCTCATGGAAAAAGGCAAACAAGTGAGGTTTGTATGAAAAAGTCATAGAGCGAAAAAAGGCAGAGAGTGCAAAATTAAAAGAAAAAGTCATAGATGTCTGAAAGTTCCTTTGTTCATCTATGTTGTGTTTCATGATTTTGTGGGAATCCCCTTGTAAGTTGGGTTAGCACTTTACAATTTGTAATCTGGATGATTATAGTGAAATTCCATCATGGTTGTGATGGAGACTGGATGTAGGCTGCACTGCACTTAGCAGCTGAACCAGGATATATCTGGGTGTAATCTTCTACCTCTCTTCCTACTCATCTCTGTTTTTACTGTTCAGATGAAAAATCAAAAATGAGGGGCTAAGATTCAACCCCCTTCTCTTAGCCACTGAAACCATCACAACAACAACAATAACAATGGATAATGAAATCAGAGCAACAACAAAAACAGAACAAAAAACAAAAGCAAAAACAGAAGTCGGTAGAAGCAGAAGCAACCAAAGCATGAACAACAACAATGGAAGACAAGGAATAAACAAAAGCAACCAAAAGCATCAACAACAACAACAATGAAATCCTTTAAATCTAAAAAATTAAAGAAAAAATAATAAAAATTGAAACAGAGAAAAAGGGTTGCGGCGGTGGTGGGAAAAGGGGGCTGCGGCAGTGAACGGCGATGCGGTGTTGGCGGACTACAAATCGCTACGAGGAGGACGCTGTGGTGGTCGGCGGCGCTGTGGAGAGCTTTGTTCCTCTCTTCTTTTTCTCTCTCCCACTGCTCTCTCCTCTCTTGGCGTTAGTGTATGTGCTAAAAAAGAAAGAAGCAACGACGGCAGCAAGAAGTAGCGGCGACGGCGAAGAGCGGGGCGGCGTGAAGCAGCGACCTTTCCTCTCCTCCCTCTTCTGCCTCCCCCCTCTTCCCTGAAACGACCACACCCCATTCTCTTTCTCCCTCCCTCATCCTTTTCTTTTTTTTATTTTATTTTATTCTATAATTTTTTAGTTAAGGATAATTTGGTAATAAAAATAAAAAATTTAGTAAAAAGAACCATTTTAAAACAAATTAAAATTTTTGAGATAATTATAGTAAAAAAAAGATTAAAATAAAACAAAATAAATTTTCGACCTCTATATTAGATACCAAAATCGTACTTAACATTTTTAGTTATTAGAAGGAAATTGAAACAACTTCCTTTCATTTATTATGGAATGTAACTTTTTAACATGGCTTCACTAGTAAACCGAAATTATTCACTTCAATTTATTACATGTATCCTAAATTCTTAATTCAAAATTTCTTAATTTGATTTATTATTGTTTATGATAAATCAAATTGAATAAACTGGGACATAAATCTGAATTTTTAAAATTCGATTTAGATAGAAGTAAAACACTCGCGTAATCTTATTCATTTTAAGAGATTAAGGAATTTTTTTTTATATACTTTATATTTTATTTTATTTTATTTTTTTAAATCAAAATTAATTAGTACTGAAAACTAGTTAAGAGACCTTAATTAGCAAAGAGGAGTGACAATATTAGAATTATCAAGAAAAACTAATTTCATATTTAAATTAACACCACATTATTATTTAATTTGTAAATTAAATAGACAATATTAGCTAGCTTATCTCTCTTACTCTTAATTATTCTTCCTACTAATCCCTAATCCCTAAACCCGTCCCGCATTCTTCTTCTATTCTTAATCTTCTTCTGCCGAAAATGTTCCAAAACATTTTGTATCTCCTCTATCCATATCATTCAAAACTTTCTCCTGTATTTTATTTGTAGAGGCGGTGGGAATTTGTATACAAATTAAATTAAAAAAAATACAGGTAATTAAATTTTGATTAATTGGTATTAGCTAATATTTTATTATAAAATTATTTTAATCCTTACTTTTTAGAATAATTTAAAATTTTAAAATTAAAATTCAAAATTTTAAATTTGAAATTTTAATTTAAAAATTTATTTATTATTAACCCAAAATAGTAGATTCTCTCGTTGAATTCATACAAAAATATGCTACATCAGGGACCATTTTAATTGGGGCATATATATATTTCGGATAAATTACTAAAATAATATTTAAAAGTTTATATCATTAATAAAAATAATTTTAAAAAATATGAATGGTAATAAATTTATAAAAGAATTAAAAATACGATAAAAATAATTAGATATTAAATATATTTTTTAAAAATATTTTAGATATTATATTTTAATATAATTGTTTTTAAGTATTATTAAAAATTATATTTTCATTCATAAAATGAATAATTTTATATCAAAGTGATTTTTTTTAAATAATTGTGAATGATCAAGTTTTTTTAATTCAAGAGATCAAGTTTTACTCTTATTTTTTTGTATATTAGTTATTTTAATTAGCGATACAAATTTTTTAGTATCATTTTGTTAGAAATTAAACGAATCTTATCATAATCAATTGTTAGAAGATTATAAAAATTTTAATATGGTAACTCATTCAAATGTCCAAAAGAATGTGACAAATTGAATTCATCAAATTGCACAAGAACAAGATTATACAAATTGATATATATGTTTGACAAGTAAAAATATATTCAATTGTCATTTTATGGTTTTGATTAATTTGAACTCTATTGAGTGAAAAGCACCACCTGATGAATACTAGAAGGAAGAAGAATTAAGTAGAAAAAGCTAACTTAATCTAAAGTGAAACATGAGTTGTAAATTTTGACAAACATTGAAAAATATGGAACCTTCAAGAATTGAAAAGCAAGTAGCAAATATAAGTTATCCACAATCAAATCTATTCTTAAATTAAATATTAAGGATGTAGGCATTAGGTACTTATATTTACTTATAAATAGAGGTTTGCATATGATATAGTTTTTGAGTAAAATTCATAAGTCATTATAGATTTTGAGCGAGAGTTTTTCTTTCCTCTTTATTAGGAGAATTCATAGAAAATATAGATATGTTTTAATGTTATATAGTGTTATTCTTTTTTTAATATATTGTTATGTTATTGTTGAGAGAAACTTATATTAAAATTATGTTGTATTATTGTTGAAGTGTTTATGTGAGGAAGTGATCCCGAACGAATCATTTATAAACTTATATTTTGATAGTTTGTTTTATATATATTAAAATAAAAATTATATTTGAACATACGTATTTAAAATAATGCATATATTATAATTTTATGATGTTATAAACTTTTCTTATGTAAATTGTTTTTCCATGAATTACTCTTTTTATAAGCGAAAATATTTGTTAACAACAAATATTAGTCAAAATTTAGGAAAATTTACTACTTTGGGCTAATGCATTCTATAATAAACAAATACTAAATAAAGTAAATTTGAATTGTTTGAGCTGATTATTTTTTGTCTTTCTAATATTACTAAAGTATTTTATTCTCTTTCATAAGATATTTTATTCATGATTTTAGACTCTTATATAAATAATATTAAACTCATAAAATTGAGTTATTAAAAAATAAAACGAGTTGTGAAAAGTTAGTACCTCCTTGTAATATATTTTTTAAAATTTCTAAAAAAAATTTTAACCATCAAATAAATTTCTTAAAATTTTTCATACTTTTAAACCTAGTTCTTAGTATTAGACTTATAGAAATGGTCTAGAACAAGTATTATGTACTATTTATATAATTTAAAGTGTTAAATAACTTATTAGGAATTGAAAATTGGCAAAACAAATAAAACTGTAAAATCAACAAATTTAAGTTGGTTGAGTGATTAACTTATTTGTCTGCTTAAATAAAAGTCGAAAATTTAAATATTATTTTGTATATGCAATAATTTATTAGCCAATGAAAGAACTATAAAAAAAAATTGTTAAACAAATTATAACAATTACTCAATAATTTATTCGGAGTTATAAATTAGCATTACTCGATTTAAAACTAAAAGGTAAACAGATAGATGGGAAACTGTATTTTTTAATTATCTTTTCTGAGTTTTATACTCACAGAGAATAATAAAAATAGAGCTTATTTGCTTAAAAGAGTTGTGTATTTTGTGCTTTTGTAATATCCAAAAAATTAGTCATTAAATTTTCGACACGATAAATAACACAAATAGGCAGCAGGAAGGATACGGCGCCCTGAGGCCGTAGTTGCACCAAACTGATGATCTGTTTTAATTTGACTTTGAGTTCCCCTCCTGTCCAACACGCAAAATACATGCATTTAAAGTTTGATTTATTAGTTTAGTTGAAGGCCGCGGTATATTGAAGAATTAAAATGTGTACGTAAGCTAAGCCTGAAGCGAAATTAATCAAATTATCCCTACCTAAACCTTCACGCCCTATAACTAGTAATCAGGCAATAGTAATAACTTCAATTAAGACTGCTGCTTGCTACGCTTGTTAGCCTTCTAGGAGTAGAACTGTAGATAAATATTCACCATTTCAATTTTCGTCCAGGCTTCATTATATTCGCATCTGGATATACCGCTCCAATAAAAAAAAAAAAGATGAATATGCATTCGTGTGATGACAATTTTTCACCGCAGAATTTTCTTTTTAACAAATAATAAGGAAAAAGGGAATATGAATCCCCTACTCCCATGGTCACAAGCTCTGACTACAAATCGCGAGACAACTAAACAAAACATTAGTATATATCAGTTATTTGCATAGTACATGTTTGGCTATAAAATCTATTATTTATTTGTTATTAAAATCAGATTTTTTTTTTCAATTAATACCGTAGCTTAGATGATGTATTTTTAAAAATATTTTTTTGATTTATTTTTTCTAAACACAAAAAACCCACGTGTCAATGCCTCGTGTGAAATATGTCCCAGAGCGTCCGTAGTTCATGAATCTGTTGAGACATGGGCAGTGTCTGCAATTGAACGATAAGAGCAGTCACAGTTATAAATGCATAATAGACTCATAGGTCGTGACTCGTGAGCTAACTAACAGCCACGCGCCACGTGACACACTCAATCCTTTTCACTGCCATTGCCATATAAATCCCCTCCCTCCCATTTTCATGCATTTCTCTTCCCACTCTATTCCCCACACCAAGCCAAGACCAGGTACTCTCTCTCTCTTTCTCTCTCCGTCTTCTTCGTTTCGTTTCCAATCTCAGATCTCCCTCCTCCCTGTCATGTGTGTGGGTTCACGTTTAGCCACTTCCATTCCACATGCTATTCGTGAGCATTCGCATTCGTATTCGCTAGATCTTTCATGCATGTTTCATTTGAAATGCCGGATTCGGAATTTTGTATTTGCGTTCGTTGTTTGGATCTTAAATGCGTTACGCTTCGATTTTGTGGTAGCTGAGGTTTGCTTTTCATGTGTTGGATGAACGTTAGATTTTAGTTGGTTTAATTTAATGCGTAATTAGTAAAGCCTATCGTCACGTCCGTTTCGTTGGGGTAACTGTTTGGTATAGTTTAATATTTGTCCTGGTTTGGATCTGTTTTGTTGAAAAAATTGTTTTCTTCTTATTATTATTATGGTTCATTTGATTGCGATCGCGAGAGTGTGAGTGATAGGGTAGGGTCCATTTTTCTTCGTCAATGTATGTTTTGAATTCATTTTTCCCCCCTGACTCTCACTGTGTTTTATTTTCCTCCCTTTATTTCAAGCTAAAGAGGCCTCACGTTCTGGTTTGTTCTCTTCCTGTTTTGTTTTTTCCTGCATTCTAACTCCCGCGTCTGCTTTGTTTTTCTATTCATATTTTGTATCATGGAATTTGGAATGATTTTCTATAATATTATTAAGGGTATTAGTTCACTAATGTTTAAGTTTAAATATCAACCTTACCTCTGTCTGTGATTTTGACTGTTATACAGGATATATTATTAAATTTTATTAAATTTTATATTTTTACTGTTTCGGGTTTCTGCTGCAACTAGAAAGTAATTCACTCGTATGTCACCAGGTATATCTTTGTCATGGCGACAGGACAATTATTCTCCCGTAACACACAGGCTTTATTCTACAACTACAAGCAACTACCCATCCAGCGGATGCTTGATTTTGACTTTCTTTGTGGTTTGTGTCGACTCTTTCATCATATTCCTCCACACAAACATTAACGAGTTATATGACTACACACTGATCATTGTTTAGTTTTCAATTTTAATGAAAGCTCCAATTTTTTATTTATAGGCAGGGAAACACCATCAGTTGCTGGAATAATTAATCCTGGTTCTGAGGGATTTCAGAAGCTCTTTTTTGGTCAACAGGAAATCGCCATCCCAGTTCATTCTACGTATGAATATTCATGCATAATTTAAAAATTCCCCTTCCCTGCTTCAGATTTTGCTTATATAACCTGTTGTTTGTCGTAGTGCAATGTGTTCATAGCAGTATGTTTTTCTTCTTTTGCAGCATTGAAGCAGCTTGTGCTGCGCATCCTACTGCTGATGTGTTCATCAATTTTGCATCATTTAGAAGGTAAGTGGTGGTGTTGCTGTTTTGATTTGATTCGAGGCCTTTCTGGGTTTGTTCTTGCACAGTAAACGTGAAGTTTGATATACTTGCAGTGCCGCAGCATCATCCTTGTCTGCTCTGAAGCAGCCAACAATCAGAGTTGTTGCTATTATTGCCGAAGGTGTACCTGAGTTAGACACTAAGCAATTAATTGCATATGCCCGGGCAAACAACAAGGTTAGAGAAGAAATGAAAATTCAAACCTACCTAATAGTTGAATAGATTATCCTGGAATACTTATTTTGAGCTAATGTTGATATACTAGGTTGTTATTGGCCCAGCCACTGTTGGAGGCATTCAAGCCGGTGCTTTTAAGATAGGTGACACAGCTGGAACAATCGACAATATAATTCATTGCAAGCTCTACAGGCCTGGATCTGTCGGATTTGTTTCTAAATCTGTATGTCTATAATCAATTTTCTGTTAAATATACATTTTCATCTTTCTCCTGTGTTGGGGAAAAACCTTGTTCAGATGGTGTTAACAAGGTGCAAAAGGTGTTCAAGATATTTGCTGATGCATAGAGTTTAGCTAAACATGATATGCATAGATTTTATAACTGGATTGTTTCTATACCAACTGGTAGTTATAGTCACAATAAATTCGGAGTTTGAGCTTTATTTCTCTTGGCCTGTTCTGACGACATATTTGATGATTTTGAGAGAAAACAACTTTTTGAACTGCAGGGTGGTATGTCCAATGAATTGTACAACTCTATTGCTCGTGTAACTGATGGAATTTATGAAGGTACCACTGAGTTTGAATTCTAGTCTTATGATTTTGTATTTGTATTGCTTGTTTTGAGTTATATCCTGCCGTGGCTATAGGCATTGCTATCGGAGGAGATGTTTTTCCGGGTTCCACACTTTCGGATCATGTTTTGCGATTTAACAACATTCCCCAGGTAAATTTTTGCATTTATCTTGGAGGTACTGCATATATGTCAACCAATCATAAATGACTGCTTGTAATTAAGACATCATCAGTTTCTTGTCATTGATTAGTCTTGATTCACATTAAACCTCAGGTCAAAATGATGGTAGTACTTGGGGAACTTGGTGGGCGTGATGAGTATTCTCTTGTGGAAGCCCTAAAAGAAGGGAAAGTAACAAAACCAGTTGTTGCCTGGGTTAGTGGAACCTGTGCAAGACTCTTCAAATCTGAAGTACAATTTGGTCATGCTGTACGTCACTGCTTCATTATCTTTCACTATTTCACAATTAAAACACTGGTATATAAGAGGAGCAGTTCCTAATATTTGTTGGCATTTCCATAAATCAAGGGAGCCAAAAGTGGTGGTGAAATGGAGTCTGCTCAAGCAAAGAATCAGGCACTAAAGGAAGCTGGAGCTGTTGTTCCCACGTCATATGAATCTTTTGAAGATGCAATAAAGGAAACATATGACAAGTTGGTTAGTTCACTTGTATCTTTGAAATTTTCTTTTCTTTGAGATTTACCTTCTCCCCAGCCCCAGAAGGGAGCAATGTTTTATAAAATTCTCTTCCCTTAGCTATAGCATCATGGTTGAGTTTCCTCTTGGAAGGTTAAAGAAGGGAATATCACAGAAGTGAAGGAGTTCACCCCTCCACCTATCCCTGAGGACCTTAGCATTGCAATTAGGAATGGAAAAGTCCGTGCTCCAACTCATATCGTTTCCACCATCTCTGATGACAGAGGTATACATTGAGTTGTCTCTCTGTCTCCTAGACACAGATTTGATAGTTGTATTAAGGTTCTCTTCCATATTTTAGGTGAGGAGCCGTGCTATGCTGGTGTACCCATGTCTTCCATTATCGAACAGGGTTTTGGTGTGGGTGATGTTATCTGTCTTTTGTGGTTCAAACGCAGCCTTCCCCGCTATTGCACTCAATTTATTGAGGTAGACTATCTAATGCTCCAGTCCTTTAAACTTCTTCTGTCCCTTCATTTCTCGGCATATCTGTCTCGAAAATATGTGCAATTGCTTGTGCTTAGCCTCAAGCCTTTTTAAAGCATGTCATAGTGCTGCCAGTTTTTCATTTAGATACCGCTTTTCGAAGAAAATATTGAATACTTTCCTCCAGCTTCTCAGTTTGCTGATGTATTACATTGGACAGATATGCATAATTCTATGTGCCGACCATGGTCCTTGTGTTTCTGGTGCTCACAATGCCATAGTGACAGCAAGGGCTGGGAAGGACCTTGTCTCTTGTCTTGTATCAGGTATTACAGTGTTCAGTCTCTTTACTGCTGAGGTATGCTTAGTATCTTTAGGAGACAGTGATTCTTTATGCTAGTATTTGGTTTAAATGGTGGGAAATGTGCTTCTAAAACAGGGTTGCTTACAATCGGTCCACGATTTGGGGGTGCTGTTGATGATGCTGCTCGCTACTTCAAGGATGCTTGTGACAGGGTATGATCAATAGGCCTTTCTTATGAAGCTGGTATACTTTAGCTTTTGATACCCATCTAGAATTTCAACATGCATAACTGTTTTTTTTTTACTTGTTGCAGAGTCTTACACCTTATGAGTTTGTAGAAAGTATGAAGAAGAAAGGCATTCGTGTGCCAGGAATAGGGCACAGGTAATGCATACTTCCTGTCTCTGTGCTATAATTATTATGTTTTTTCCATAAAAATCTAAATGTATGAAGCTTGGTTTGGTCTGCAAAATAGAATCAAGAGCAGGGATAACAAAGATAAGAGAGTCGAATTGCTACAGAAGTTTGCTCGCACGCATTTTCCTTCTGTGAAATACATTGAATATGCTGTCCAAGTTGAAGACTACACCCTCACCAAGGCAAATAACTTGGTTCTAAACGTGGATGGTGCAATTGGGTCCCTTTTCTTGGACCTTCTTGCTGGTAGTGGAATGTTCACCAAACAAGAGATTGATGAAATTGTGGATATCGGCTATCTGAATGGGCTTTTTGTTCTGGCACGCTCCATTGGTCTGATTGGGTGAGTTTAAGTTCAATACTATATAATTTTCATCAAGTGCAATTTTTTATTTTAACATCTTGTAGAGCAAAGCAGTTTTTGAATACACGTACATATATACAAATAGTTAGACGATGTTAATGTTCCTCTTTAAAAATTTCAGGCATACGTTTGACCAAAAGAGATTGAAGCAGCCGCTCTACCGCCACCCATGGGAGGATGTTCTTTACACAAAGTGAGGGGATTTAGTTTGACTGAAGAACTTCTCCATGCATTAAATCAGCAATATGCTGGGACATAGTGCATAATACTGGAGGGATATATTCTTTTTGGTTTTGTTTTGTGCCGTTAGACTAGTGTTACGGTCTATTGTTTGCTAGTCATCTTCCATTGTAAGTTATTTATATTAAAATTCCGTTAAGAAATAATTTAGTCTATTTTAAAGTTTTTCTTTTTTCTTTATTAGAACTTTGATCCCTGATCTAATTGTGGCTTCAAAAAGGAGCAATCACTAAGTTCGAGCGCATTATTTTGTAATTTGCACCTGTATGTTTATGACTTTATGCTCAAGTAAGAAAGAATTGTAATCTTGTAAGTTGCAATAAAGTTGTTTCTGTGTTGCACGACTGCACGGTGCACCCACAAGTCAAAGCTAGCTTCACCTATTTTCACGTACATTTCTTAATCTACTTTTTAAGCGATTGAATAATTTGTTGCTGCTTTAGCAACATCGGATTCGGCATAACTACCTTAAATTTGTGTAAACATCTCTTAAATTAATCGTACATAATCTCATTATTTGAGAAAGGAAAGGGGAAAAAGCTAACTGTGGGATGTAATAACAACTCAGTTCCGCTAAGCATATCTTACAATACCAATTGTTTGCTCCTAGAGATGGATCACCCATGGCAGGAAATAGTGATGCGACTATCACAATCATAAAACGAGGCTCTCTGTTTAAGGCAAAGGGAAAATTTCAAGTTTTGAACACTGCAGCCTTCACTTCCCTTTAAAAAGTAATATAATTATAGATACACCTAAAATAGGAAAATATACCTAGATTCCATTTTGTTCATTGTATCAATGTATCTTTCAAGACTGGAAAAATTGTGTGCGTGCACGCCCTTATGGCTTATTGATGATGTGCACGAAACCAACTCCTACTAAATAAACCTACCTCAACCTAAGTACCTAGTTTCTCAAAAGAGAGGGAAATAAAGCCCGATTTTTTTTATATATTCTTTTTCCTTTTCTAGCATCGCACTAGGGTAAATTAACCCACTTATTTATGAATGAACCATATCATTTACTCAATTGTTATACTATATTTAATGATTTGTTGTTTGATTGTTCTAGAATTTATTACATTTCTGTCATGAATATATGAGGAAATTTATCTAATATTACTTAAATATATTCAAATTTATTATCCTTAGAGTTACCAAAAAATTTTTTATTATCCTTACTATTTATAAATGATCATTTTTTAGTTTTAATATATAATTAGTTATCTTTCTTTAGCTTTTTAATTTTATAACAAACTATTATGATAATTTTGTGTAAATTTTATTTAAATTTAATTCAAATTGTAAATTTTTTAGATTAAAAAATAACAATAAAAGTTATAAATAAATTATCTTAAATTAATTACTCGATTGATAATTATATAAATAATTGGGATAAAATTTGTATGTTAATCCATTACTCAAAATGTTAATAATATATAAACATTTCTTTTTAACATTGATGATGAATTTGTTGCATTTTAGATTTTTTTTAAAAGGTATGCTACACATTTAAATATTTTTTCATCCAAGTTTTATTTAAGTAGGTCCAATACCAACAAAAATCACTCTCATTAAAAAAACGTCATTACACGCGTTTTATCTTCTTCTCCTCTGATCTCCCGCGCTTTATCTTCTTCTCCTCTCCCGCGCTTTTTCTTCTTCTCCCCTTCCCATCTTCTTCTACTACTACTTTCAAATACATGCATATATCATCTTCTTCTTTCAAATTCAAATTCACGTATACCTCCTCCTCTTTTTTCGCGTACGTAGATTCTTCTTTTGCTTTTCCTCCTCTTTCTCTTCTTCTTCTCCTCTTTCGTTATCGTCATCACCAACAATACCAACATTTTGCTAATGGATTATTTTTTCAATCGAATTGAATGGAATGCAATTGCTAAATTGAATTGAATTGAATTGAATGGACGTAGGTGTTCTGAATCTGAATTGAGTTGAATTGATAATATCTAAATTGTAGACAGAGGTGTTTCGAAGTTGATTTTATATAATGAATTATGTTTCGTTAGTTTAGTACTATACAATTGTTTCATCATGAGTACGCGTTCGGTTCATTATGCATTTGATTTTATATAATGGATTATGTTTCGTTCATTTAGTACTATACAATTGTCTCACCATGAGTCATTATGCAGATTTGAATTTGATTTTATATAATGGATTATGTTTCGTTCATTGAGTACTATATAATTGTTTCACCATGAGTACGTGTTCGGTTCATTATGCAGAAAGCTGTTCGAATTTAAATTTATATAATAGATAATGTTCCATTCATTTAGTAGTATACAATTGTTTCACCATAATAACATGTTCGGTTCATTTCTATTCTGCACAATTTAAAATTCTTCCTCTTCATCTTCTACCGGGAGAGGAGTGAAAAACAAAAAATACAGCAGCAATAACAACAAAATAATGACGATAAGGAGAAAAGACGCGAAAAAAATGAAGAGAATGAAGAGGAAGAACACGACGTGCTTAAAACCGAGTGTGAGAAGAAGAAAAAGCGCGAGAAGAAGAAGAAGCACGTGGGAGAAAAGAAGAAGAGAAAGTGTGAAAAAAGACAAAAAAGAAAAAAATACGTGATCTAAAATTAGTTAGATAAAGTTAGATGCCAAAATTGTTTAGATACGAAAAATATTTTTTTTAATAATTATTTTGTTTAATTCGTATCTATTACGAGAAACTTTCATTTTTTTATTTTCTTATCATACTTACATAATAATCATTAAAAAAATCATAAAAGATATTTGTTCAATGATATAAATTATATAAATTTTTGCGAACTATTTTGGTAGTTTAAAGATAACAAAATGATGTGTGTGAAGATATTAATAGTTTTTTTATTCATATAGTTTTTGTGATAAAGTTATTCAAATACTAGTATTAATAACTTTGAAGAGCACTTTGATACCAAAAGTATTTTGGAACAAATAAATAAAATTCATTAAATAAAGTCTTATAATAAACTCAGTCCGATTTGGTTAAATTTTGATTTTTTAAAAGTAATTTATTATTTTGATTTTGTAAAAGTAATTTATTATTAATGTATGAATACTAACAGAGATTATTAATGTATAAATGCTATTAGTATCTTTACTATTTTTGTTTATTGGATATTGTGTAACACTAATAAAATATGACAGTTTTATAATAAAATATAAAAAGATAGCTAATATAATTTTTTTTTTGCTAATACAAGCCCAAGTCAACTAATTTATTAAGATTTAACTCTCTGGACAGGATAAACATAAATAAAATAGAAATTACTCCTAAGGTTGAGAATAGTTTACTATAACAATTGCACATAATTCTATTATGTTTGACAGTATTTCGGTTTGTATTATCTTGTTGAGATAAATAAGAGGGGAGAGCTAGAAATAGTTAATACCTTAAAAGGCTTTTGGCTTGTGAAACTGATGGCCTGACATGATCCCTGTTGTGCCTTGGTGGGTTAGTCTTGGCAACATCCACTACTATCATCCATCCATTAATAATCTTGCCATTCATCTCTTTCAATGCTGCGCTTGCAGCCTCCTCTGTGGTGTACTCAACAAATGCATAACCCTTGGACCTTTTGGAAATTTTATCCATAATAATTTTGACTTCAACAAGATCACCAAAGTCTTCAAATGCTGCGCGTAAGGTTTTCTCAGATGTATAAAACGATAGTCCTGTCACAAAAAGCTTTTTCGTTCGCAGGGGAGCTGCCTGACTCAAACTGTTTTCTAAGTTATTACCTTCATAATCCTTATTTTCTGACTCAAAATTATTATCTGGTTGAACTGATAAGATACCAGGCACACCAGCTAACTCCTGTGCACAGTCGTCATCAAGTTCACAGCAAAAACCAAATATTTTTTTCCAAGAAACATGATATATGCACATCTGAGCATCCTTCTCGTTTCCCATGACCTTGGTCAATATTTGAACAAAATAATCGACAATCTGAGCCTTTGTAACAATCCCAACAGCAGGTTTATCAATTCTAACAAGCCAATGCTTTGAATTCGATAGCAGACCTTCGTGACCACTTGATAGACTATAGTCCTTTTCCGAAGAACTGAAATCCGGATCCGGCCTAACCAACAAGACCCCCGGTAAACTTGTGAGTTGGGAGGTTATTTGTGGATCAATGTCACAACAGAAACCAAAGTGTGTATCGCAGGAAACATCATATATACACATTTGAGCATCTCTCTCACTGGCAAGGACTTTGTGGAGAGTGCTAGCGTAATAATCGATGAGTTGTGACTTGGAAGTGACACCGTGAGTTGGAGGCTCCATGAGTACCATCCAGTGGCGGTTCTTCTGTGTGGTGGAAGGGTATAGTGTTGCTGTTGCTGCTATACTTCTTGAAGATGAAGAAGAAGATGAATAAGGATTGGAATGTTTGCTCCTATTATTGGGTAGTGAAAGGTCCTGAATTTGGGTTGTTGCTACTTTTGGTTTCAGAAAGGCAAATGTATGAAATTTGGTGAATGTAACACAAAAAGACATAACTTCCATCTTATTTTCCCTTTTGGATAAGAAAAAGGGCTAACCCGAAACTAGAGGTGTTTGCGCTGCAGTTTGGTTTGGTTTTTCGGTTTTTTAAACTGTTTCGACTCTGGAAGGCAACGACGCTGCGAACTGCACAGAAGGTGACGGCGCTGCGAACGGTGGAAAGAAACGGTGGCTACGGAGGCGGCGGCTACGGAACGGAGGAAGGCGAGAAGGCGACCGCACTGCCACTGTTGCTGTGTCGCGAGGGCTGAACGGGATGCCACTGTTGTTGTGTCGCTCCGCCGGCGAAGAGTGGAGGGGTTTGGGGCTATGACTAAGGAGAGTGGAGAGTGGAGAGCTCTATCACACTGTTGGTGGCGCTCGACTGCGTTTGTGACTCTGGTATGTTATCAGTTCAACCAGTTAATAATTTTTTAGGCCGGGACTTCACTTGGATCACTAATCTTGACGAGACTAATAATCTTATTATGGTGACATAATTTAGATTCATCAATCTTGGTTAGGTTAGCAACTCACTATGATAAAAAATAGCTATAAACCTACTTTAATTGGCTAAGTCATGGCAAGGTTAGCAACTATAGTAAAAATATGATGAGTACTTGAGTGGTATTATGACAAGGTATTAGAGTTTTAGATCTAAAAAGTCAAGTGATTTTATGACATGAGATGTTTATTATCCTTAGTACTCGGATGGTTATTCTGAATATTATGGGTGCTGTTTATTTTGTAACTCATATAACCCATTGTACACATTGTATAAGAGAAAAATAAGCATACAATTTATTTCATATTCAAATAAATTTCAACTCTATATTCAAATAAACTTCAACTCTATTTCATAAATAAAAGGTACATGAGTTATTTATACTAGTGGAAGAAGAAAAATCTTTCATAACTTGGACGATGTGGGACCAATACATAACACAAAGTTCACTGTCCTAAATAATATAGGACTTATATTCCCTTATTACAATTAACTAATATAATTAACTTACTAAGAGCCCGTTTGGGAAGTAGCAGAAGCTACTTTTTTTTAACTTTTGGATTATAAAAAGTCACAATCTATGTGTTTGGCACTATTTTAAAAAAAGCTTTTAACTTCTCGAAAAGTTAATTTGCAACTTTTTGAAGAAGTATAAATATATGACTTTTTGCTTCTCGAGAAGTCATTCTACCACTTACTTAAAAAAAATTAATTTTAAAACAAAAAATCTACTTTCCTTCTTAACTCTATGAAAAATACTGACCCTTCATCACCATTTTCACACAAGGTATGCTATAAGTACTGGCCTTCCACCATCATTCTCACGCAATGTTCCAAGTCTCACCATTTTTACATAATGAAACATCTGATGGAAGTATTGATCCTCCACTACATTTTCAGACAATATTATATCTGAACAACTTACTGCATATATTCCTTCTAAGTATTTTTTTTTATCATTTTATCACTTTTTTATTATTAAATTTGTATTCAAGTGTGGTATGAAATTTCAGTTTTAATTTTATTTTTTTCATATGTAATTTTATAGCTTATTATTATTTTCATAGTTAATTATAACAAGTTCTTGACCTCAATAAAAGAGAAGAGAGTTCTAATAGGAGTAAAAATAAAAAATAAAAAACAGCAATAAAATATACATTGACACATATTTTTGTAAATCATGTTGCTTGTATGCGAAGTTTGTATTCGTAGGTTTTGATGAATGACAAACCAACAAACGACATGAAAGACAAACCAACAAACAACTTGAATGAACAAGCATGTTGAAAGATCAACCAACATTCAATGTTGAGGAATGAAGAGTTGAAAGCAACACAACAACAACAAGAAACTCAAGTCCACAACATTTGAAGACAAGTATAGTGTCTTAGGACTTAGGTAACTTCTTGTTAAGAACCAATTGCTAAATCTCTCAACACACACTCACAAAATGTTTTGATTATTATATCATATGCACATCTTGCAATTCGATGCTAGCCAAATGGTTTAAAACTTGTTTTCAAAGGTACAAAAGCATAGGAATTGACTCCAACAAGTTTGAGATCAATCCTAAGTATTTTGAAGTGATTTTAAGCCATTCTTTAAGGTTTGCATCGATGCACACTCATCTTGCATCGATGCAAAGCATGCAACGACTTGTTGCATCGATGCAAAGATGTTTGCATCGATGCAACCTAGCTGAAAATTCAAATTTCAGCTTCAAAGACACATTTGCATCGATGCAAAGTGTTATGCATCGATGCAAATGATTCAAAAACATAAAAAACGGCTAGTTTTGACAAAAAGGCTCCATCCCACTAACTCCCCAACGTTTCTAAGGTTTGGGGAGTCTATAAATAGATGGATTGAAGCCT
>NC_029772.3:94341159-94360512 GCF_000817695.3 Arachis duranensis | reverse complement strand
AGAAGAGATATTTTTACTAGTGTTTCTTCAATACGTTTTGCTTTGGACTTAGGAAGATATCTTGGAGTTAACCTTAATCATTCCCGTACCAGTAGGGCTTCTTTTCATTCGGTGATTGAAAAGGTGAGGGGAAGATTAGCTAATTGGAAAGGAAGGCTTCTAAATAAAGCAGGGAGATTTTGCCTGATCAATTATGTTATAGCATCTATTTTTGTCTATCATATGCAGATATCTTTTTTTTTCAAATTGGGTTTGCGATAAATTGTCTTCTATGATGAGACCGTTCTTTTGGAAGGGTCAAGTTGATGGTAGAGGTATTTCTCTTGTTAATTGGAGGACCGTGATCACTCCAAAGAAATTTGGTGGCCTAGGTGTTAGAGATCCTGCTTGTGTTAATATATCTTTACTTGGTAAATTAGTGTGGCAATTTTTTCATTGTCAGGACAAGCCTTGGGTTGCTCTATTGAGGGCGAAGTATCTGAGGAATGAGGGAGTTTTAGATGACCCTGTCCCTTGCAATGCTTCTCATGTTTGGAAGAGTATCTCAAAGGCTTTTGGTGCTCTTAAGGATGCCTTCTCTTGGTGCGTTGGGTCACTTGATCAATCTTTTTGGTTTGACAATTGGAGTATTGAGGGCCCAATTGCTCAAGATGTCCCTTTTGTACATATATCTGACTCTGATTTAACTATTAGAGACGTTTGGAAAGATGGTCAATGGAATCTCCATGATATTTTCTCTATCATTCCAGAAGATGTCAAACAGCGTTTGAATGCTTATAATCCGGATTTGAATGCTGGAGAGAGTTCGGGTTGGTCGTGGGGTGTGGCATCTTCTAGAATCTACTCAGCTAGGAGTGGGTACAGTTGGCTAGCCAAAAGAAACTTTGACTGGAATGAGCATGATAATTGGTTGTGGGTATGGCGTCTGCATATTCCTGAGAAGTATAAGTTCTTGATTTGGCTCAGTCTCCATAATGCTATTCCTATAGCAGAGTTTCGTTTGGGTCGTGTAGCACCTGTCATCGGTGTCAGAATGGTTCTAAATCCATTCTTCATTGTCTTCGGGAGTGCCCTAGTGCCAAGGAGGTCTGGACCCTTTTAGGCCTGTATTCAGATAACTCGGATTTACATGATTGGCTCTACAGAGGTGCAAGGAGTGGAGATGCTTTTCTTTTCTTTTCGACCATCTGGTGGATTTGGAGAAGTAGGAATCATGACTTATTTAATATAGATGATTCATGGAGTGCTAGTAAAGTGGTGAGTTTGATTCGTAGTTCAGTAAGGGAGTTTCACACTATTTTTGCTATGCATCAATCTCTGTCTCCTCCTTCACTTTGTTTGCATTGGGTTCCACCTCCAGTTCATTCTGTTAAATTGAATTGTGATGCTAGTTGGTTTGCTCCTTCTGGCTATGCTGGTTTTGATTGTATTATTCGCAATCCTGATGGATGTTGGTTGAAAGGTTGCACTGGAAAAGTCGAAGTGTGCAGTGTTCTTTTTGCTGAATTATATGCAATTTGGAGAGGTTTACTTCTTGCTTGGGAGAGTGGATTTCGTGAGGTTATTTGTGAAACAGACTGTTTAGAAGCTCTTTTCTTGGTAAACCAAAGAATGCTTAGTAAGGATATTCCGGAATGGGATTTGGCAAAGCATATTCAGGAGATTATGAATTGGAATTGGAGCGTCTCTATTCTTTTAATTCAGAGGACTGCAAATAATGTTGCAGCTTGTATGGCTAAAGCAGCTGCTTCTGTCGCGGACATTCACTCGAATTGGAGCCAACCATGGAGTGAGTTTCAACATCTAATAGATTTAGATATGACCCTAGCCAATTAATTTGGTTTTGTCTCTTTTTTCTTTCTTTTCTATTTAGTCACCAAAAAAAACTTGGTAATGTGAGAATGAACCAATATCAAAGAAGCAACTTTATAATAAAAAGACAGAATAAGTTTACGAAAGTGAAGCAAATTCTCTAATGGCCGTTAGGAATGGTGACGCGCCCTGCAGATTGGACTATGGCTTCCGTGCTTTACACTCGTGAGTTGGCGCGTGGAAGTGTTACTATATCATTAACTCTTGCTTTGCTCCAAATAGCTGGATTGAGATATATTAATGATAAGACCAAAGAACAGTTAACTTCATACACAACACAATACAACCAGAGTTGAAGAAGAAGCAGATAAACCAGGAAATGCAAGCAATAAAAAGAGATATTTTTTAAAAAATATGTATAATAAAAAAATAGTTAAAGAAGGTCTGGCTTTATTGACCGGAGAGGGGAGAGAGAGAGAGAGAGTCAGAGATATTGACATAGGACATCCAATTGAAAAAAATGATGAGAAATAAAGTTTGTCTAATCAATTTCAACCCATAACATATCTCTTTCTGGTTTCTGTTAGCATTCTGAGAGAGAGAGTGTGTGAGTTAGTGAATAATAAAGCTGGAGACTTTTTCTTTATGGGGTGTGGGTGTGTGGAAGTGTGAGATGGAAATGAATGTTGTTATTGGTGGGAGGCACATCTAAAAAACAAAGATTGAGTTGAATTTATGTGAAGAGAAGAAGAAGAAGAAGGAAGAAAAGAAAAAATGGGAACGCCACCAACGGAAGAGCTTATGAAGAAGATCGAGCAGCTAGAGGAAGGTCACGAGCATCTCAAGCAAGAGATGTCAAGGCTCAAGCTTTCTGATGCCACCAGAAGCCACCACCACCATCGCCAGAGGTCTCACTCCGTCTCTCCCCAGCGTTCTAGATTGGGTGCACCGCCGAAGAGGGGACCCGCCGATGGAGCCTCAGCTGCCGCATGGAAGAGAGGCTCTTGTTCCTTTAAGCAATCTTCACCTCTGCAGAGAGAGAGTCGCAGTGATCCCAAAAAAGAAGGTGAAGGAGGTGGTGGTGCAAAGTGTGGTCCTTCCGCCGTGAATTTTACTGATAGACAGTATCTTAATATTTTGCAGTCAATGGGACAGTCCGTTCATATATTGGATCTTACCTCTCGGATAATCTACTGGTCAGTCTTTCTATTTTTGTTTAAAAGTTTTCATTTTGTTGCAATGGGGTGTGGTTAAGTATTATTATGGGTTGTTGAATTGTGTATATATGATTTGAATTTTGGAGATGACAAGTCCTTAGCTAAAAATGGATGTGCATGTTAGTTTTGATATGTTCTGTCCTGTCTTGTCTTGTTGATTGCATGAATTGTGGGGAGTGAGGGACCTACATTTAGAGTTTTTTCCGCCCCTTCACTCCCTTGGATTTGATTTGCAATGATTTTGCAGGAACCGGAGTGCCGAAAATCTGTATGGTTATGCTGCGGAGGAAGCTCTTGGGCAGGATGGGATTGAGCTGATTGTTGACCCCAGGGATTTTGCCTTGGCTGAAGATATTGTGAACCGTGTCGTAATGGGAGAGAGCTGGACTGGGCAATTCCCGGTCAAGAACAAGATGGGAGAGCAGTTCTTGGCGGTGGCGACGAATACTCCTTTCTATGATGATGATGGAAGTTTAGTTGGGATTATCTGTGTCTCGAGTGATTCGCGGCTCTTCGTTGAAACGAGAGTTCCGTGCTTGGGTGCAAACAATGCTGAATCAGGTTCAGGCTCTAGGCCTCTTAGAAGTAGCATTTCAAATAAACTTGGCCTTGATACTCAGCAGCCTCTCCAAACTTCTATAGCATCCAAGTTCTCAAATTTGGTTAGTGCTGTAACTTTCATGTTTCTGTAATTTATACTAGTATAGCATAGCATGTCTTGATGTTAGAACCATTAAACAGGCATCAAAGGTAAGTAACAAAGTTAAGTCAAGAATCCGGACTGGAGAAAATAACGGTGATCGTGAAAGCGGGAGCGGAGGAAGTCATCAATCTGAGCATAGTTTCTCAGAAGTTGGTGTTGCAGACCACAGAGAGGATGCTAATTCCAGTGGAGCTAGCACACCCAGAGGTGATGTGATGCAGTCCCCTTTTGGTATATTTTCTCATGGTGAGGAAAGATCCCAAGGAAAAACTTTGAAAGAATATGCCGATGATAGTGAAGGAAAATCTATTCACAAGATTATAACGTCTAGGGCTGAAGCATGGATTCAAAAGAAAACAATGGCATGGCCATGGAAAGCAAATGATCAAGAAGGGTCGGAGGCAAAGGATGTCCGTGTTGCTGTGCCTTTCTTGTCAAATGATCATCAAGAAACTCAGAAGCAAGAACGTCAAGGAGGTGAAAGGAATCGCCCTAGTAACAATGAGGCTTCAGGATCCTGGTCGTCGTCAATCAATATTAACAGCACAAGTAGTGCCAGCAGCTGTGGAAGTGCCGGAAGTTGTGCTGTCAATAATAAAGTGGATGTGGACACCGATTGCTTGGATTATGAAATTTTGTGGGAAGACCTGACTATTGGAGAACAAATTGGACAAGGTAGTCATGCTCTTAACTAAAGCATTTATTTGTTAATAATCAGTTAGAGAATAAGTTTTTGACATTCTTAAGAAAAAAACCGTTTGACAGTATGCATGCTTTAACAAAAGAACTAGTATTTACCAGAAAGAATCTTGACATGTTAGCTGTAATTGGACTTCTTATGTTTGAGTTGGTTGATTCTTTATGGATTTCTGGTCATTTTTATATAGCACCTACTTGCATTTTGCATTCTTATGCTTTACCTGTTTACCACTTTATTGTTTAATTGCAGGTTCCTGTGGAACTGTATATCATGCTCTGTGGTATGGATCAGTATGTATTTTTCTCTTCTTGTAGTTTATGGTTTTGATACATGCATAATGCATTATTCTGGGACCTAACAATGTAGAAGAACTTAAGATATCAACAACAATTTTCTTTTCATATATATATATATATATATATATATTTAAACCTGTCAATGTTTGAATAAGCTTTTTAAACATTCAGAAACTACACAGACAACTTATATTGTTATTTTTTCAGGATGTTGCGGTCAAGGTATTCTCAAAGCAAGAATATTCAGATGATGTGATACTTTCCTTCAGACAAGAGGTATGCTTTCATGTAGTCTCTTTTGTTGATTTGGTTGGAACACAGATTATAAATGTGTTTTTATTCATCTTTTTTTCTTTTTCTTTCTTCATAAGGTTTCTGTTATTAAAAGGCTTCGGCACCCAAATATTCTTCTCTTTATGGGGGCAGTGACTTCACCTCAACGTCTCTGCATTGTGACAGAGTTTCTCCCACGGTTTGTTCTGAACCTCTCTTTTGACCCTTTTAACAGCATTTTGATGATGTTTTTGTTTTGCAAGTCAAAAGAGTATTCAGTTGGGCTGATTAGTATTCCGTGCATTCGTATTTCGTTTTTTGAATCCAGTGGAAGCTTGTGTCGCTTGTTACACAGAAACACGCCGAAACTTGACTGGAGACGACGAGTTCATATGGCCTTGGATATTGTGAGTATTCGGTAATAGTATTTGCCATCAGAACCCTGACTTTCATTGATGCCTTAGAAAATTTCTGTGTTTGAAGTACTGTTGTATGCTTACAGAATACTTTCTGTCTGCAGGCACGAGGTGTGAATTATCTTCATCACTGCAATCCACCTATCATCCATAGAGATTTGAAGTCATCAAATCTTCTAGTTGATAAGAATTGGACTGTAAAGGTGTGCCACTTTTCAACATTTTCTGTAATGTTGGGTTGTACTGTTTCAAACTTTCACTTGATTGCTTGATGATTCTAGCATTGCTCTTTTTTATTGTTATTATTATTATTATTTGGTTTACATGTTTCTATCATTGTCTTCAATGAAGCTAGATAATATCTTCACATGTCTTTACAGGTTTGTGACTTTGGTCTTTCACGTCTTAAGCATGAAACATTTCTCACTACTAAGACAGGGAGGGGCACGGTAGGTTCATCTGTCTCTCTTTATGTTTTGGCTGCTAAAAAAATTGTCAACACATCTTTCTGATTGTAGCATTTTTCTGTTTTGTAGCCACAATGGATGGCACCAGAAGTTCTTCGTAACGAACCCTCAGATGAGAAGTATGTCCTCCAACCTATGTCCTCTTTGATTTCTGTCAAATGTTGTTAAAGAAATTTGAGTCCTTGAAAAATCATTTTGCTTGTCCTTGGGAACTTCAGGTCCGATGTATACAGCTTTGGAGTAATATTATGGGAACTTGCAACCGAAAAGATCCCTTGGGATAATCTCAACTCAATGCAGGTATTGCTTTCATGCTTATGTAAACCTTGAAAGTATCTCGAAAAAAATAGATACTCAAACTAGAATGATAGACATCACATGAATAGTGTATCACTTTGGGTGCATATAGATTAATTGTTCGTCTAGGAACATTGCAGGTGATTGGAGCCGTGGGGTTCATGGATCAGCGACTTGAAATTCCAAAAGATGTTGATCCACGATGGGCTTCTATAATTGAGAGCTGCTGGCATCGGTGTGCATGCTCATCTCTTTGTTAAAAAACTATTTTTATTTCTCATCCAAAAGAAATAGTATTATAACTTACAACTTCATCTGTTTCTACCAGTGATCCAGCTTCCCGTCCAACATTCCGGGAACTACTCGAGAAGCTTAGAGAGCTGCAAAGACGGTATGCCATTCAGTTCCAAGCTGCTCGATCGGCCGGAGGGGAAAGCCCCCAAAAGGAGTCCTAGACAGTAGACACAACCTTGGAGCTATTTTCTTCTGCGTGTGTTCGAGGCATAAGGATATTTTTGGCACATGCTTTACCAAATGAGTAAATGAATCGATCCAAAGAAATGCTCTTGGAATCATTTAGAATTGGTGCTCTGAATTCTTTGTTCATCAACATTTACCTTACAATGAAGGGAGATGGCTGGAATGATTGGAAAAATAATAGATGGGGAGATTGCTAAACTTTTGATGGTGATTGGGCTAGTCATTTTATTTTTCTTTAGTGACACCATGTTCCTTCAATTCATTGGTGGTGATGCTTGTAACTGAGTCTTTTTCAATTGAATTTGATTATTCCCACAGCCTCAAAAAAATATATATGTAGTCTTTCTATGCAAAAAGTTCGCACCACTACTTAAAAGTTGTACAGCAGATAGTGAAACCAAAAGGGAAAGAAAAATAGTTTTCATTTGACTAATAGATCAGAAGAAGAAAGTTTGTCATCTTTATAAAAGTGTTGTTATAGCTATAGTTGGATCTGTATCATTATCCACTTAAGCAACAAATTGCTACATAGTCTTAGCTAAATCCCATTGTCATTTGAAAATTATTCAGAACTTGATTGACCTGTTTTTATTTCAACTAATTGAATAATTATAGTCATAGATACTTTTAGTCAATTGCATGCATTTACATTCTACGGCTGCTTTTCTTAATACTAGAACTAGAATGAGACTCCTGCAATATCCATGTAATAAATTAATGATAATATATAATAAATATTAAAATTAGATATGTTTTGTAAAATTAAATTAAATATTATAAAATTTAATTAAATATGTGTAAACTAAAATTAAATTTAAAAAGTGTTTTGTTTAAAATAATTTGTAGTACAAAGGATTTAGATGTTAGAGTTATACAAAGTTATTTTTTTATTTAGTGGTTTAATTTTTTTATTTGTTTTGGTTGGACTAGTCTTTTTATGTGGCGCTCGTCTTTATTTATTTTATTGGTTATTGGTATGTTCTTTATGAATTGTTGAGTTGTATGTACTTTCTAGTTTCTATTGTGTTGTTTGTTTCATCTTTACATGTATATTCTTCTTCCGAAGATGTATCTTGAATTTGTATGGTTTTCTTTTTTCTTAATCTCTTGATGTGCATGCAGTTTTCTAATGACATCTATAATAAAAAGAATAAAAATATGTAAATTTTTTGTTTGAATAAGTTATGTTTAATAAGAATAATTGAAATAGTATAAAGTGAAATTACTTGTTAATATTTTTTTTACCCAAGTTATGCAAATTTAAAACAGTGTTGGAAAATGTTCAAAATTGAATCTTTAATTTCTTTCACAACAGTTGTGAGTAAAAAGTTTGCTTTTATTATATCTTTAATTGGTCTATACAAAATTACAAATCATTTGTATTTTCTATTTTTAAATTTTTTATAGTATAGACTTTTCCTTCTTGTAACAAATGTTTGAATTTATTTATCATATTTTCCTTCACAATTATACGAAGGGATGTTCTCTGCAGTGTTAGTAAATTATAGTTAATAATTAATTAAAAAAATTGATCACATTTATTTTTTTTTAAGTTATTAGAAAAAGAACAATGAATAGCATATTGAAAGAAGTATAATTTTAATGATATTAAAATATAATTATATATAAAATAATATAAAAAGTATAAAAAACAAAAATAATTAAAGTATTTTTTTCATAAATTCAATTTAACAATACAATAAATTTGTTTGTTTTGTACCTTTTCATTTAATATAATCATTTCTAAGTAAAGAAACTCTTTTTCATTTGTGGGTGTTAATGTTTCGCATAGACAAACCACGCAAACTTTGATAAACCAATTGTTTGTTTATTTGGTGATATTTTCCAAAGAATGATGTTTTATTGAGTAAGTTTGAGATGTTGTGTAGTGCGAAAATATTTTTTTTTTTTGCTAAATTTGATGTTATTTGAAGAAATAGTGATAAGAGACTTATATAAGTAGTTCAAAATAGTATGGAATTTTAATATTTGTAACGTAAAATTTATTATGATTAATAGATTATTATGATATTTGTAACATGAATGTTTATTACATTTAATGAGTTATTTATAGAAATTATTAAATTATTTATTGTATTGTTTATAACAGTAAAATATAATAAATATAGGTGTTCCGTTGGCTATAACATGAGTCAGGTAAAACTATAAATCGAAATCTTCTTAGAACTAAATAAAGAAACATGTGTTACTTAGGAGTACGTAAAGTACGTGATTTGCTCTTCTAACGTGCTTATTTTAAGAAGTCAAACATCACTAAAAGCAATTATCACATGCTCACATTCTCAACCGCTTCATAATATTAGACCCACTAAATAACCGCATGTAGCACAAGTGCACAACAATTCTATAAATTCATCCACTCCTGACATGGAAGAGGTACACTATTCATTCTGAGTAATTTGATATTTATCTTTTATTTTTACTAACTTGAGCGTTGGAGTGCCTTTATAGGTGTCCACTACTGCCGTTTTTGGAGAGAACCGACGTAGACACCACAGCCGATTTTGGAGAGAACATCTCTCTTGTCCAAGAAAAAGCGAGAGCATCAAAAAACGAGCTATATCTTGGAGTCGGCTATCCATATAAGAACAATAGGGATATGAATTCTTATAGGTTACAAATTTAGTTAGCCACCATTAATTTGTAATTATTGTTATTAGTAATTTCGCAGCCTAATTTGCATATATATCTATTACTTGTATATTTTATTTTTTTGTTGATTTAGAAATAATAGTTAATTTGAAAGAACTTGAGTGGTTGATTTCTAAAGTTTTGCCAAGTAAGCGATATTACTGATATGGCATTAGTATGAAGAAAAAAATATCTTAAAAATAATGTGGGTAAATTTATCCATCTACTTATATATATATATATATATTAAGAATATATTGAATGTGAATGTGAATGTAATTTTAATAAAAGCTATAAAATAATACTACTTCCAACATGAAGAAGAAAAAATATTATACTATATATTACTTCAAGGCTAGTAGTGGCTATTGCTAAGTTTTCTTGTTATCAAGTGGAAAAGTATGTGATATTGTGATGTTATGAAAGAAAAAATAATGGGGGTGACACATCTGATCATGTAGAATATATCAAAGAACATGAGTAGTGGGAATTTACAATTAGACAGACTAATGAAGGATTAAGATAGGTAGGGTGTTTTAGCATTTAAAGTGAAATTAGTGGGATTCTCCGACAAGGAAATAAACAAGACGACACATTAAAACATGATAAAGAGAGAGGGAATGCTCCACAGCACGCGGAGTTATTGTTGCATGATCTGGACTGGAGCCAGCTAAAACTTTCATTAATATTGGAACATCCTTAGACCTTAAAGAAATTGGGACAATGTCAACTTCAAGTAACACAAGCAAGAATCTAGGCTTGTCACTTCTCATCAACTTGGTTGGATGCAACAAATATATGCAAATGCTTCTTGCACAAACTGTCCCGCACAAAAATCTACAAGGGCAGGTATATGGTCAGCTTCAAAAGTTGGTTAACTATTTTACTCACACTCACCTAGCTTAAAGATAAAACTAAAGAGAACTATTTTGGACAAGCAAATGAGCATATATATATATATATATATTATATTAATCACTGTTTAAAAAAGGTAGTTCAATAATTGATCTCTATTACTCTACATAAAAAGCACAGATATCAAAGGGCAAAAGGAATAACAACTATATATATTGACACCAAGGTTCTAACTAACTCCAACAAAGCATTGGTTTATAGGGAAAAGACACATCAGACAGATATTCCGAACTTCAAATATATCTGGGAAAAATTGACTCAACCGAACTACTTCTGATTTCGGAAATTTGGATTGTATTAAATTGGATATGAAATCATATTAAGGAAATTAAATTTAAAATACAAGAAACTATATACTTTGAATTGGATTTTTTAATTTATAGATGGACTTTTCGGTCATTTAATTTTGCAGTAATATAGTGTTATGTGGCATTTTGGTCATAGATTTAACTTGTAAGTTTTACACTTTTATCAATCTATCATGCAGTTTACCGCCAAAAAGTAGTTATTTAAATAAAAGGTGATAAATAATAGGTTTTAGAAAAACTTTATATCAAGTTCGTTAACCTGGAGATATGTTAATCGTGTGTTTTTATGCTGATGATTTGATTTTTATTAGGCATAATTTGAAGATAATTGTAGAATTTAGGGAGGCTATGATAAAGCACTTTGAAATGACAGATATGAGTTTGATGTCTTACTTTCTTGGCAAGTTGGCATTGAAATGGTTCAACGAGATTATAGTATTTTTATTTTTCAAAAGAAATATACAAATGATATTTTAAAAAAATTTCAAATGGAGCATTCAAAGCCAGTTCCTACTCCGGTCAAAGAGAAGTTCAAATTACTAAGAGAAGATAAAAGAAGAGCAGTAAATTCTATATATTACAAAAGCTTGATTGGAAGTCTAAGGTACTTGACTGCGACTAGACTAGATATTGTGTTTGGAGTTGGTTTGTTTAGTAGATTCATGAAGGAACTTTGTACCAACCATTTGCAAGCGGTAAAAAGGACTCTTCGATGAATGTACTTTAAATAATGGTATTTATTATGAAGATACTAATGAAGTGAATCTTATGGGTTACACAGAGGTGATTGAGTTGGAGATATAGAAACAAGAAAAAGTAATTCAAAATTTGTATTTCATCCTGGTTCTGGTGCAATTTCATGGTCATCAAAGAAGCAATCAATAGTAATACTCTCTACAGCAGAAGCAGAATATATAGCAGTAGCAAGATGTGCAAGACAAACAATTTAGCTAAGAAGAATTCTTGAGAAATTGAACAGAAACAAAGTACTCCAACAACAATATTTTGCGACAACAAGTGAACTATTGCACTTTGCAAAAATCCAGTGTTCTATGGAAGATCGAAGCATATTGATATTCGATTTCACAAAATCAGAGAGTTGGTAAATGAGAAAGAAATTGTTTTACAAGTTGAAGAAGATGCTTGAATGATAAACTCTACAGGCTTGATTTAAGGGAGGTAATGTTAGAAAATTAAATCAAGAATATTCAAAAAAGTAGTACAACTACAACATATTAAAACATTGAAAAAGTTCAAAATCAAATTGAATTGGAATTGAATACAAGTTGCACTCATCATCTCCATATTAGAAGAATGAAAAATCATGAATTGGAAGCTTCAAGATTGATGATTAAGAATTTGAAACTAAATTGAACAAGGAATTGACTAGTCAAAGTTTCTACATGTTTCTTGAATTATGACAACTAGTACTTAGTTGTTATAAAAATTATTATTTTATTATAAAGGTTTGCCTATATAAAAGCTTCATATGTATGTTGTTATCTATCTCTGCATGAACCAAAATATTTAGTGTTTGTTTCAAAAAATTCTCTCATTATTATGAGTGTTAGTAAATTTAAGAGATGAAAAATATGATAGCGTCATTTATATGAGTGAGTGATCGTAGGGCTAATTAAGTGTAAGTATTATACTTACAAAAGTTAGTCGTCTTAATTTTTTATTTAGAAATATTAATTTAAGAATAATGTTATACATCCAAATTTTTTTGTTAACTAAGTCTAATTAAGTTAGTTTAAATAACAAAAATCAGTTATAATTAATATTATTTTAAGTCTTATTATTTAATTTAGTTAGACTTAATTTATAAAAAACCTTAGATATGTAATATTATTTTTCCTATTTTTAATTTAGAGCGTCATTGTTCGGTTTGAGTTTTTCGGGTCCAATTTCCCGGTAATGTTTGGTTTGAGTTTTATTTCTTTGGTCAGGGTTTGAGTTTCTAAGTTTGGGTCTGAAATTGTTTTTGGATAGTGGGTCTGGTAACTAGCGTCAGGCTTTGTTGTGTTTTCCGATGTTTGGGCTTGTCAAAAGTCTTATACAAACGAAACAGTCTTCACGACCAAAAATAGAAAACAAACCACTTAACAACTGATAAATATTTTTAAGTCTGATAATTATTGTTTCTTGGCCTGCTTGACATAGATTAATATTTTTAGGAGCACACTGATAAATAAGTTCTCAAAAATTTACAATTGGAATAGATTAGTTAAAAAAAATACCAATAAATTTTTCTATTATATTAGACATAAACACATTACTTTTAGATTAGTCCTATAATCAGAATAAATGATCTTAATTTAAATGTAACTTGTTCTATATGATTTTATTGGTTAAAAAATTTTCCTTGGTAAAAATTTATAAGTTAAAATTTAAAATTTTACATTTAAAATTTAATATTAATAAATATTGTTTATTTTATATAATTGACTTTATATAGCCACAATAGTTGACCATAGCTGAAAGGGCCTTACAAGTTACAAGTTAGAATTAAATGCTGTAAGAAAATCACAACTAGGAAGTCGCATATGATGTGACTGAACCGGAGAACATCGCATAGTGCTGAGATTACGATTATTGTATACGTCTCATTCATAGTAGATCATTTACAATTTCATTTTACTAATTTTTGCATATATGAGAAACTCGTCAACTCGTCAATAACGTATTCATAGTATAGTATACTATGTATGCATGAGAAAACAATATAATAATTCATGCCAAGAGGACTCTGCTGCTACTGAGGCTTTATTTCTTGTACGTATACCGTGTTGATGCTATCAATTCTGTTGTTGAAAGTTGAAACTCTCGCGTTGCGTTGCTGAACAGCTAGCTTAGTTATGGCTTAAATCCTCCCAAAGAGTTTGGTGGTTGATTAGCCACAAGATTCTGCCGTCCAGCTATTAATTCATTAATTATTATCTGTTAATATTTTATTTATTTTGAAAATGAAGGCTTAAGTGAGGCCTCCTTAAGTGATTAGTATATGTAACTATGTATTTACTTTGCCAGCTTTCATAATTCATTCTAAGTAGTGAAAGTGAAACCATGCATCATTTATCCAACGTATCTTACAATATTCATTATTATTATTGATAAAATTACATTTTAGTACATGAAATGATAATATGCTAATATGCTATGTTTCTCACAAAAAAGCTACACAGAAAGTTATTTTGATTTGTACGTGAACGTTCGATGCTGAAAATAATAAAGCTCACATGCAAAATTACAAAAAATAGTTTTAGTATTAAAAGTATTTCATCACATGGTGGGACAATAATGCTTGCCAGTTATAGATGCAAGAACAAATACATTTATAATATCTGGCCTTCTTCATGAAATCATAATATGCATTTCCAAGTTACTTGTGGAAATCTTATGGCTAATACAATTTTACTCAGAGTATGAATTGGGGTAAAAGTTAATTAACGGCTCTGTATCCTTGACTTTCACCTATCACCTCCACCAACCGGCATTCAATGTTTTTACCTGCCACAAGAATAATTTCTGTTCAGATGTCTTCTACACTTTAAAAGCAGATATGTCAGTTTTATCGTTAAGAAATACTAGAAATTCAAGAAATTATTGTTTTTAACCAGTAGTTATTAGATTATTAATCTAAAGTAATTAGACTAATAATTAAAAAAATTGACATAAAAATAATAAATTCGTTTGACTACTCTTGAATTTTTCTATCATTTCTTAACAAGTAAAGTAAATCCTTTTTAGTTCTACAGTTTTACTAATCTATAGTAATTTTTTTTAAATATTACTAATCTAATGATATAACTTAAAATAATTTTTCCGGAAACTTTACTTTTATTGTATTCCATCCTTCCAAAATTTAACAAGATCAAATTTAATTTGGATGTGAAAACTACTCCTTTTAGATGGAAATTAATTAAATCCGGCAATAACTTTAATCTACTCTGATTGTTTGCTAATAATCGTACTTAAAGTTGTTGATGGTTGGGGAATGACATTATGAACTCACCGGCTAATTATAATAAAACAATAATCATAGAAGTTTGAAATTTTCGGCCATGCAAGTTTACTTAACACTTCTCTAATTATAATTATTTTAAGTCTAAGTATTGCATTAATGGCATGTGGTATGTAGACTGGTAGTAGATATCTGCGTTCTTTTTTCCCTCTATAAATAGCTGCTTGAGAAGCTTTGTAATTACAAGCAAAATCAAATCAAAGATAAGATAAGATGGGGCATTCACATAAGAATGTGGGTGCACTTGTAATGATATTTGTTTTGGTGATAGGGATAGCAGAATGCCGAATGTTCAAAGAAGAAGAACTTGTTGATGGATATGGAGGAGCTGGTTTAGGTGCTGGTGGTGGTGGTGGTGGTTTTGGTGGGGGTGGAGGTGCTGGCTCTGGTGGCGGGGTTGGTTTTGGAAGTGGCAAAGGTGGTGGTATAGGAGCTGGAATTGGTGGAGGTGGTGGAGCTGGAGGTGGTGCTGGTGGTGGTTTTGGAGGTGGACATGGTGGTGGCATTGGAGGAGGAGCCGGTGCTGGTGCTGGTGCAGGCTTTGGAGGTGGACATGGTGGTGGCGTTGGAGGAGGTGGTGGATTTGGAGGAGGGGGAGGTGGAGGTTCTGGTGGAGGCTCTGGAGGTGGTTCTGGTATAGGCTTTGGAAGTGGTTCCGGTAGTGGTAGCGGTGGGGGATCTGGTGGCGGTGGAGGTGGAGGTGGTGGAGGAGGAGGTGGAGGAGGAAGTGGAGGAGGAGGTGGATTTGGTGGAGGTGGTGGCTTTGGAGGTGGACATGGGGGTGACATTGGAAACGTAGGATCTGGCGGTTGCAACGGTAGTTGTGAAGGTGGTGGATATCCACCACCATAGATGGTGAGATGAATTAATATATATGATGCATGAAATGTAATGCTCTTTTGTTTTTTGTTTTCTTTTTGATCATATATCATGCAGTGTAATGCACAATATAGTGCCTCTTCATGGAACCAAATACGTAATTCGTATTTTATTATTAATTAAATAAACAATTTTATCATGAAAACTAAGCCTTCATCTTATTATTAGAGTTAACTACACATTATCATTGCCATAGTATGTAGCTGATGAGATATAAATTTTAGAGTTGTTATATAGCTTAAATTAAATTAACAGGCCAGCCATAAATGAAAGGCACATGGCATCACTTGCAGATTGCACAGAATATGAAGCATGCGTATGTATGTCACTTGAATAGGGAGTGTGACCGATAATATTAGGAAGACAAAAATTAGTATCAGAACTTATTTTATTTATCTTTCATTAATTGTTTTAATAATTAATATTAAATAACAAAAGTGCGATATAAAAGCTTCTGCCAACAGTATATATATACACGTAGCTCCATTGGCCATGTATTCGAGTACTATACATGGACATTGCAGAGTGGCGGTGAACTGCAATAGATATTAGCATTTTCACTTATACATGTTATTTCTTTTTTATATTTTTACAAAAATAATATATATTTATAAAAAAAATCATCAAATCAATTATTATATTTCATTTATATATAAATATTTGGTCAAATCTATGGTGACTAAGTTAACGATGATCATAAGTGATTAGAAATTGACCTGATAATAAAAAGTTAACAATTGTTATAGTTCAAAAGTTATAGATTGATTGTCATCAATCTATCGGAGGTAATTAAAATTTTTTACCATAGACACAAATTTGAAAATTTAGAAGAGATCAAAGACTAGAATGATAATTTTTTTGTCTTTTTGTTTGATTGAAAAGTACTTTGAGGATACCGCAGAGATGAAGAGACGAACAGGAGGAAGATATGGCCTTCTTTCCCATAACCGAGATCATACACTGATCTCTCTTCTCCCATCTAAGAAAAAAGAAAACACTATTTTTCATTTTGTTTTTTTCTCGCACTAAAGACTAAAACTCTTCAATCACTTCTGTTCTCTCATTTAATCTTCTTTTTCTTCTTTTTTTTTTTTTTTACTTTTGGTATTGGCTTTTTTCTCTCTTTTGTGTTTCCCGAACTTTGGGTTTCTTGGGCTAAACAAGATACCCTTGAGCCCAATGTAAAATATCAAACTGAACTTTGGGTTTATGGGCCAAACAAGGAACCCTTGAGCCCAAAAGAGAAAAAGAACTATTAAAAACAAAAAGCATTATAAACGAAAAACAAGAGAGTTGACAAAAAGCACCAAAAAGCTGAGATAAGTTTTTGGGCCTAAGGCTTGTTTCTTTAACCCCAAAACCCCGTAATATTCACAAAAAGAACCCGACCAAAAAACTTAAAATAATGACAAAATGAAAAATTTCCATGGAGAGGAGGAAAAAAAAGTTGAAGAATCTCTATCCATTCTACAACGCAGTACGCAGGGTATTTGGTTTGGTTTGAGAATCGAGAAGGATAACATGTCATGTGTCACATTCATCTCTCGGCTTCACGCATTTCAAAACTTGCCACTCCATCCCAACCTCCATTCACATCATTCAGACATTCACTCGATCCAAATCTAAATAATAGCAACTTCTGGAAAATCACTATTCGAACCGTGCAAGAGTGGTTTCGGCTCAACCATGGACCGGTCCTCATCGGAGAATCTAATTCTTGTAAACCGGGAACCAAACGGCGTCGCTATCATAACCATTAACCGCCCCGGATCTCTCAACTCTCTCACCCGCCCCATGATGGTGGACCTTGCTCAGGCCTTCAAGGCCCTCGACCAAGACCACTCCGTCAAGGTCATCATACTCACCGGCTCCGGCCGATCATTCTGCTCCGGTGTCGACCTAACCGCCGCCGAGGACGTCTTCAAGGGCGACGTCAAGGACCCCGAAAGCGACCCCGTTATTCAAATGGATCGCTGCCGGAAGCCCATAATCGGAGCCATCAAGGGATTCGCCATCACCGCCGGGTTCGAGATTTCACTCGCCTGTGACATCTTGGTCGCCGCCAAAGGATCCAAGTTCATAGACACCCACGCCAGGTTTTACAAATTTTGCAATTTATTTGATGTAACTTTGCTATTTGACGATTTTCAAAATTTTAAAAACATTTTGGGGCATTCTTTTTTTGGTAGGTTTGGGATATTTCCTTCGTGGGGCTTGTCTCAGAAGCTTTCGCGGATCATAGGAGTCAATAAGGCACGAGAGGTATCCCTGACGGCGACGCCTTTGACGGCGGAGGTTGCTGAGAAATTGGGTTTTGTGAATCATGTCGTTGAGGACAGTGAAGTGTTGAAGAAAAGCAGAGAAATTGCAGAAGCCATAATGAAAAACAATCAGGACTTGGTGTTGAGATACAAATCCGTCATAAACGACGGCATCAAGCTTGATCTTGGCCGTGCTCTTTCGCTTGAAAAGGTCAGCTTTTCTTTCATTTTAGATGAGTTTTTTTGTTGGGTACATGTTACATGGATGAGTTTATGTATGATTATTTAAAAGCACATGAATTGCCCTGTACTTGGGATGGGTCAATGTAAATAAATTTTATATATTCTTAGACGGATAGAATTGAAAGATGAGGAGAAATTGTAGCAGCAAGTTATTAGAGTAATTAGTAATGTGAACTTGAAAAGTTAACATTTGGGACATCTTGTATTAATCTTTAATCAAACAGAACAGGGAATTCGCCAATTGTAGAGCAAAAATCTACTTAAGAGCTTGTTGCTAAAAGCTTTGGATCTTACATTCTTCAGTATTCACTTTCTGTTTGGTTTTTATGCATCATTGTTCTTGGCAATCTTCCTGGTCAGCTAGATAACTTGTGCATTTGCATATGGAATTTCAGGAGAGAGCTCATGATTATTACAATGGAATGACAAAGGAGCAATTCAAAAAGATGCAGGAATTCATAGCTGGGAGAAAGAAACCGTCCAAATTGTAGCTTTTGAATTTACTCTCATGGTGAAAAGAATACATGTTGTTCTCCCCTTAGGGGTTGATGTTTTACATGTCAATGTTCACATTTGTTTTTCACAATAACTGTTTCTAGTTATATATCCAGTTAAGTCATTTTCATTTTATTTCGAGTATCAACTATATGTATTTCATCAACAGTTCTTATATGAAAAATACTAAATTTATAGTGTAGAAGCCTTGCAGAAAAAACAAGGAGAAGAATAACGGAGGAGGATGGTAGTTTACAAGGATGAATATATTAGTCTCGTCGTCTTCAACTTTTAAGATAACTTTTAAAGGTGGATTTGCTCACTTGGGTAGTTGGGTTGAAGAAGGGGCAAGGAACGTTAACTTTTTATAGAAACGATTAGGTTGTGTTTGGAAGTGAGACTGAGATTTAGATTGAGAGATAGAAATTAAATTAAATCTTTGTCTTTAAAATTTTAATTCTTTGTTTTTTTTTTTTTTTTTAAGATATTGAAGTAATTGAAATTTTGTATTCGAAACTGAAATTTTGCCTTAACGAAGAATGGTAGGGTAGAAGTAGCTTCCGCTAGAGAAGCTCATGGCTAATATTCTGGTTCAAATGTGAATTCATAATTTTTTTCATCATTACATTGTGATATCTTATAGAGTAAATTATCATTTTCTATTATGCGACGTTAAATCCTAAAGTTAACTATATTCAGTGTTTTTTCTGTAGTACAAGGTACTTATACTTTTGAAAAGTATATGTACATCTTCAAAAAGTTTTAGTAAGCTAAGCCTTATTATGGTCAAATAAAATATTAAAAAATTTAATATTACAAAAAAAATAAATACAAATTACAATATAGAATGTAACTAATTTGTGTTTTAAGGATATATTTTATAAATATAATAATAGAAATTTTTTAATACTTTTT
>NC_029772.3:94339270-94340977 GCF_000817695.3 Arachis duranensis | reverse complement strand
TTATTCATTCTAATCGAATCAAATAATTAATGCTGTTGATTATTAGTTATAATTTATATGGTCAAATAACATATTAAATGATTTAATATTTATCTTAATTAAATTAAATAAATGATTAATTAAGTAACATATTTAAATAAATTAAATTAAATAATTAAAAAATATATTTGTTCATACCCTGACCCAATAATAAAGGCCGAGGTCCAAAAGAAAGGCTTAGTCTAGAGGATTGAGCCTTACTACGCACCGACCTGGTGTCAAGAAGTCGGTGTTGACTACGATTCATCTTAAAGAAGTCGGGCACGAGATTAGCTGGCAGATAAACACTCATTCAAATGAGTAACCGCCCCTAAAATCTCTCCAACCGCTTCATCAAGCCATATATTAACCTCCCTAAGATAATGGGACGGTTAACACCCTAAAGATATGGCACTACTCCAACGGTGGTTATTGGCTCACCACTATAAATACACTGACACCCCTCAGGTATCTCTAAGCCCAATACTCTCTAGACCTGCTAACACCCTTGCTAACTTAGGCATCGGAGTGTCTTTGCAGGTACCACCCCCCATTCACCCACGCATACAAGTCGGAAGGAGGCTCCAGCGTGCAAACCAGCTCGGAGACTACCATCCGCGGACGATTGGGCCAACTAGCGCCATCTATTCTATTAATCTCCGGTTACCCACCGTAACAGTAAATAAGAAAAACAGGTTAGTAACGCATTGCTTTTGGTACTATCATGATGTGCTGAAAGTTAGAGTGTTACACATGTTATGTTTTTTGCTTTGGTAGAATCACGTAATTTTCTCTTTCATTTGGTTTAATATAGCATTTTCTCCAAATTTTTATGAGAATCACCCTCCACCAGGAAATCGATAACCAACACAGGGAAGGCACCTCCGGAGTAAAAAACCCAAAGGTAAACTCCTCAAAAGGGCGCGAGTCAGAAAAAGAAGGACCACCCCATGTAACCGAACTCATGGGACTAGTCCACAGCTGCCTGGAGCAGTTAGAGCAGGAGCGAGAGCGGCAAAAGGAAACTGAAAAGAGCCTAAAAGAGGAGATGGAACGACGAAAAGAGTTACAAAGAAAACTCTTAAAGTTGGAATCCTCCCTCAAAAGTCGCAACTCCCGTGACGAACACGAAGAGCCGCCCTTGGGTGGGGAAGATCCTTTCAGCGAGGACATAATGAGGGCAAAAGTTCCAAGGAACTTCAAAAGCCCTGATATGGACCTCTACGATGGAACCATGGATCCAAAGCATCACCTGAGTAACTTCAAAAGTCAGATGTACCTGGCCGATGCTTCCGACGCTACGCGATGCAAAGTTTTTCCGACCACTCTATCAAAAGCAGCGATGAAGTGGTTTGATAGCCTCCCCCCGAGATCGGTTACTAGCTTTGAAGACCTCTCAAGGAAGTTTTTGATGAGGTTCTCAATCCAGAAAGACAAAGTGAAACATGCACCGAGCCTCCTGGGAATAAAACAGGAGGTCGGAGAATCTTTACGAGCCTATATGAAAAGGTTCAACAAGGCATGTTTGGAGATTCAAGACCTGCCCACAGAGGCAGTCATAATGGGATTAGTCAATGGACTCAGAGAAGGTCCCTTCTCGCAGTCCATATCTAAAAGACATCCCGTTTCTCTAAGTGATGTACAGGAAAGAGCTGAAAAGTACATCAATATGGAGGAAAACGCCAAATT
>NC_029772.3:94319264-94339236 GCF_000817695.3 Arachis duranensis | reverse complement strand
AAATTAAGAGACCTAAGTTGGCGACCTGGGCCCCCTCCCTCAACAAAAGAGAGGGAGAGGGAAACCAAGAAAAAGGAAGAACTCGGTCTCAAAAGGCCAAGAAAATATCACTCTTATACTCCTCTGAAAGTTTCCATAGTGGATGTATACAGAGAGATTTGCAACACTGAGAGACTGCCACCCCCTAGACCCATTAAAAATAAAAAATGGGGAAGCCGCAGCGATTACTATGAGTACCATAAAATATATGGTCACTCCACAAACGACTGCTACGACCTCAAGAATGTGATAGAAAAGCTGGCTAGAGAAGGTCGGCTTGATAGATATCTCATGGAAAGGTCGGACAGTCACGGAAAGAGAAAGCGAGATGATATGGATAGAAGAGACCCACCACCGCAGACTCCAGAGAGGCATATCCATATGATCTCAGGAGGATTTGCGGGAGGGGGACTTACCAAATCCTCTCGCAAAAGACATCTCAAAAGAGTCTACCAGGTCGGGGAGGAGTCACCCGACCTTCCTACAATTTCATTCACAAAAGAAGATGGGCAAGGAATAATCCCTAGACACGACGATCCAGTGGTAATAACTATGATCCTAGCAAATGCCCATCTCCACAGAACCCTAGTAGACCAAGGAAGCTCGGCGGACATTCTTTTCAAGCCAGCTTTCGATAAGTTAGGGTTAGATGAGAAAGAGTTGAGAGCCTACCCCGATACCCTATATGGATTAGGGGACACGCCAATAAAACCACTAGGATTTTTGCCCCTTCACACCACTTTTGGAAAAGGGGAAAGATCAAGGACTCTGAGTATAGACTAAAAGGGGAAAAATCAAAGACTCTGAGCATAGACTTCATAGTCATTGACGTGGGGTCAGCATATAATGCTTTAATCGGCAGAGTGACCCTTAATCGGCTCGGAGCTGTGGTATCCACTCCCCACCTCTGCATGAAATTCTCGACCTCAGCGGAGATAGCAACGGTAAGGGGAGACCAAAAATTGGCAAGGAAATGCTACAATGAAAGTCTAAATCTGAGAGGAAAGAACAGAGAAGTTCACACAATAGAGCTCGGTGGTGCAAGGGCCAGAGAAGAGCTGCGACCACAACCGGGAGGAAAAACCGAAGAGATACAGGTCGGTAAAGAGGAAGGGAAAAACACTTATATAGGAGCCAACCTAGGTAAAACTCTAAAACAAGGGTTGGCTAAACTCCTAAGAGACAATTCCGACCTCTTCGCCTGGAAGGCCTCTGACATGCCTGGGATTGACACCGAGCTCATGTCCCACAAGCTCTCGGTTTATCCAGGGTCCCGACCTGTACAACAAAGAAGACGCAAGCTCGGGCCAGAACGAGCCCTAATAGTAGAAGAACAAGTACAGGCGCTTCTGGAAGCTGGCTTCATCAGAGAAGTCAAGTACCCAACATGGCTAGCCAATGTAGTGCTAGTCAAAAAACAGAATGGCAAATGGAGAATGTGTGTCGACTATACCGACTTAAATAAGGCATGTCCCAAGGACCCTTATCCCCTACCAAGTATTGATACCCTAGTGGATTCCAGCTCGGGGTACCAATGCTTATCGTTTATGGACGCCTACTCGGGATATAATCAAATCCCGATGTGTGAGCCAGACCAGGAGAAAACATCATTCATCACACCCAGAGCTAACTTCTGCTACGTGGTCATGCCATTCGGATTGAAGAATGCAGGAGCCACATATCAAAGGTTGATGAATAAAGTGTTTTCCCCTCACCTAGTGACCCTAATGGAAGTATATGTCGATGACATGCTGGTAAAAACTAAGAAGGAAATTGACCTCCTGTCAGATCTCTCGCAAGTCTTTGATACCATAAGGCTGCACGGGATGAGATTAAATCCCGCAAAGTGTGCCTTCGCGGTAGAGGCAGGAAAATTTCTAGGGTTTATGCTAACACAAAGAGGGATTGAAGCCAATCCCGATAAGTGTAGAGCCATCCTAGAAATGAAAAGTCCGACTTGTTTGAGGGAAGTCCAGCAGCTCAATGGCCGACTTGCAGCCCTCTCTAGATTTTTGGCAGGATCGGCACTAAAATCCCTTCCACTATTTTCTCTATTAAGAAAGGGATGCCAGTTCGAATGGACTCCTGAATGCGAGGAGGCGTTCCAGGAGTTCAAAAAGTTTTTAAGCCAACCTCCTATCCTAACCCGATCAGTACCTGGGAAAGACCTCGTCCTGTACTTATCCGTAGCAAACAAGGCTGTCTCATCAACCCTGATAAAAGAAGACGAGGTCGGACAACATCCAGTCTACTTCATCAGTAAAGTTCTACAAGGCCCAGAACTAAGGTACCACAAGCTAGAAAAGTTTGCCTACTCCTTAGTAGTACCTCACGAAGGCTACGACCTTACTTTCAAGCTCACACAATAAGAGTCCGTACGAACCAACCCATGAAGCAAATCCTCCAAAAGACGGATGTTGCAGGGAGAATGGTTCAATGGGCAATAGAGCTCTCCGAGTTCGACTTAAGATATGAAACTCGGACGGCGATCAAAGCTCAATGCCTCGCTGACTTCGTTGCAGAATACGCAGGGGATCAGGAGGAAAGACCAACTACATGGGAACTCTATGTAGATGGATCCTTCAACAAAACGGGAAGCGGCGCAGGCATAATATTGGTAGATGAAAGAGGAACCCAGATAGATGTTTTCTTAAAATTTGAATTTCCGGCTTCAAATAATCAGGCAGAATATGAAGCCTTGATCGCCGGACTAAAGTTGGCAGAAGAAGTCGGTGCTACAAAGGTGATGATATACAGCGACTCACATGTGGTGACCTCCCAGATAAGTGGAGAATATCAGGCAAAGGACCCAAATATGAAGAAGTACTTGGAAAAAACTTTGGAGTACCTTGGGCATTTTGCAGATACCGAGGTTAAACACATAACTCGGGATTTAAACAGCAGAGCAGACGCCCTGTCCAAGTTAGCAAGTACCAAACTAGGAGGGAACAACAGAAGCCTGATTCAAGAAACCCTCCAAGAACCCTCAGTAGCAAAAACAGAAGACAAGCAAGAAGTACTTGAGGTAACCGGTCTAAACCTCGGATGGATGAATCCCCTAGTCGAATACATGAAATTCGACATCCTCCCTAAAGAGGAAAAAAGAAGCTAAAAAGATCCGAAGGGAAGCACAACACTACACCTTGGTGAAAAATATTCTCTACAGAAGGGGGATATCAACACCATTGTTAAAGTGTGTACCAACCTCAAGAACCACCGAGGTACTGGAGGAAGTACATAGTGGGATCTGCGGAAATCATCTCGGAGCAAGGTCGCTAGCCAGAAAAATAATCCGAGCTGGATTCTACTGGCCGACCTTGCAGAAAGACGCCACAGAATTTGTGAAAAAATGTCAACCATGTCAGATGCATGCAAATTTCCACGTGGCTCCACCAGAAGAGCTCATCAGTATCACTTCTCCATGGCCTTTTGCAAAATGGAGAATGGATTTGTTAGGTCCTTTTCCCCAAGCGCCAGGACAAGTCAAATACCTGATCGTGGGAATAGATTACTTCACAAAGTGGATAGAAGCAGAACCATTGGCCACCATCACCGCTCAAAGAAGTCGCAGGTTCCTCTACAAAAATATCATCACAAGATATGGGATACCTTACTCCATTACTACAGATAATGGAACCTCAATGAGCAAAGCCCAAGGGTAATTCTCCACGATGAGATCGGAAACGTACGGGGACACAAAGAGGAGCTCGACTTGCTTCCCGAGGTCCGAAAAGATGCACAGATAAGGGAAGCAGCATTGAAACAAAGGATGACTACAAGGTACAACAAAAAAGTCATTCGGAGAACATTTGCCCCGGATGACTTGGTCCTGATCAGGAATGACATTGGAGTCAACAAATCAGGAGAAGGAAAGCTCGCCGCAAATTGGAAGGGACCATACAAAGTCAATGAAAAGTTTTAGGGAAAGGTTATTATAAAGTAACCGACCTGAACGGCACTGAGTTACCAAGGTCGTGGCATGCTTGTAATATGAAAAGGTACTACAATTAAAAGCGAACTCTACTCCCTGATGTACTCTTTTCCCAACTTCATGATTTTTTCCCAAAATCAAAGGGTTTTTTCTGGAGATGGGTTTTTAACGAGGCATCATAGTAGGGGCTAAGGGAAATAGATTGTCAAAAACCCTTAGTAGCAATAAAGTACCTTAAGGGTTTTTTCTGGAGAAGGGTTTTTAATGAGGCATCATAGTAGAGGCTAAGGGAAAATAGGCTATTAAAACCCTTAGTAGCAAGAAGGTACCTCCCCAATTAATAAAGATCTTTTTCATCCATAATATCTCTTATAAACTCCTTTTTATTTTTATAAATCCTTCTACGAAACGCGCCGACTTAAGCTCGACAAAACGTGAAAATCCCATGAACCGACCTAGATGGTCGTCAGGATAATAGGACGAGGTACAAGTCAGCGTAAAGAGGTTATATAAGCCGATCGTAAACAACTCGAAAACAACTCGACTCGTAAGTCGAAACAAGACTCCGAGTAGAAAAGCTCGAAAACACTTCGACTCAGAAGTCGGAGTGAAAAACCGAGCAGAATAAAACGCATCGCAAAAATAACCTAAGTCATGAGAACCCAATAAAACATGGTTGGGTGTAAGGAATAACAAAAAGAGATTGAAAAACCTAGAGAAAAGTTTAAAGGCTCCCAAAAAGTCCTTAAACAAAAAGGCTCGGAAAAGCAGACGAGCCAATGGAAAAGGTTTTCGAAAAAGATCAAGAGGACTTTGAAAAATCAGAAAAGCATACACGCGTAAGGTAACTTAAACCCTTATCCAAAAAAGGGTATTTATTATGTTAATTTAAAAAATCCTTATTCAAAAAGGGCACTTGCGAAAATATTTTGTTTACGGCCTTAAAAGGCCGAAAGAAATTGTTCAAACGTCACCAAACAACATATAAAAGTTTAAAAAAGGGGGGACTCACAAGCCGAGCCCCCATATAGCCATAAAAAATCATTTATGCAGAGGAAGACGGATCACCACTACTAGAATCAGGAGGAGCGCCACCAGGACAGGGAAGAGAAGCACCCACAGGAGATGAAGAGGAAGTCGGAGGAATAACTGAAGAACTCGGAGCGTCCTTAGAACGAGGAGGGGACTCAATGATCCTCTGCCCCCGAGTCTTCAATTCTGACTCAGAAATAATTACGGGGACAGGAGGATCCACGATAGCACCGTCAATGACAACTTTATCAGGATGTAAAGGAGAAAGATCCAAGTCGGGAGCGATAACTCTGACTTGCTCCAGGAAAATCCTCCATGACTCCTCGGCACCATCAGCGATAGAGTCCTCCAACTCGGCGTACGCATTCCGAGAATTCAGCAAATCCTTCTTCACAGACACAAGATCTTGAAATAAACTCTGATAACTCTCCTGTGCTGTCTTCCTCAAACTCGCCTCCATATTGCATTGGGCCCGCAGCTTGCTCTCCTTCTCCCGAAGGCTATCTCTCTCCGCCCTCAGCTTAGCTACCTCCTCCTTCAACTCCCTCTCATGGTCCTGGTAAGAAAGAAGCCTCCCCTCCAACTCCTCAACCTTCGAGGTTACCCCCAAAGAGCTGAGAGGAGTCTTCTCAAAGATATCCAAAAGCATGCCACAAACACCCGCCGCCTTAAAACTCTCCTCAGCCAGAATGGTGAGGTGGTTTCAAACAGAAACATCATCCATACCTATATGAGAATAGATGTTCTTTCGGACGAATGCAAGAGCATCCGCCTTAACCCCACCATCAAAAGAAGAGTCAGACTCTAAAGTCTTGCACTTCTTCTTCTCTGGCTCAGGAAGAAGTCGGGCGGAAGGGAGTGGCTGAGACAAGGTTGAAGAAGAAATCACAATGGGCTGAGAGGGAGTCCCCACGTTCTGAGGAGGAGGAGGAGGAGGAGGAGGAGCCCTGGCACCGCCAGCCCTGGCCCGGGATTTTGCTTTAGCCTCCTGAACTCTCTGCCAGCCCTGGCCCGAGATTTTGCTTTAGCCTCCTGAACTCTCTGGTAAGATTTCTAAGCATTCTTCCTTGCCATGTCTGCAAAAGAAACAAATAGAAAAAACTATAAGTCGGCAAACCTTAAAGTCGGCAAATGCAAGTCGGAAATAAGAAATGCATATACTACCTAGTTGCGATTGAACAAAGGTCGGCGATCCCTGGAGGAATTTCCTAGTGTCCAAGTATGGGGCCCTCCCCCACACTTCTCGGAAAAACCCCACAATGGCCGCCTCCACCTCGTCCAGGTCGTCTAGACCATACTTTTCAGAAGGGGAGACCTCCAACCAATAAAGGGGAAAGCGAGGGGATCATCCAGGAAAAAGGGGTGGTGACCCTCTACGGCTTGCACTTTGAAAAAATAATTTTTGAAGTCATGGAAGGATTCGTCAAAAAGGGTGAAAATTCTCCGACCTTGTATGGCTTGGAAAGACACCCATTGCTGCTTATTATTTAGCCCACTAAAGGGCTTAGTCATGTGAAAAAGAAAAAAGAAAATCCTCAAAGAGGTCGGAAAGTCCAAAGCGTGACTAATAAATTGATAAATTTTCAGAAAACCCCAAGAATTGGGGTGAAGTTGGGTAGGGGCAACTCGACAGTGGTGCAAAACAGATATTTCAAAATCCGAAAAAGGAAGAAAAACACCCAGACGGGTGATCATACATTCATACATAAAAGAAAAATGAGGGGCCGCCTCATTGGCCCTCCCAAAACAAACCCGGTCTTCCGGACCCGGGATTACCAACTCATATTTTGGCTCGTCCTCCTCAGAAGTACAAATCCTGTGGTGAGTACGAAGATGAGTAATAAACTCAGCGTCGACCAAGGGTTCCTCCCCTAGGACCGTGACATCAACCCACTGAGAAAGAACATCTACAGAAGCCATTTTCTTTTTTCTTATGAAAGGTGACAGAAACCTACAAAAAGAAAAAAGAAAAGAAAAATCAAAAAACACGGTCTCTAAAGGGAGGAGTTACGAAGCCAAAATCTACAGACCAACCTATCTACCCACAAAACAAAAGCATGCAAACACAAGGCATGTCGTGAAAGAAGAAAAGCTAACCTTTATCCGAAAGTGAAGGTTGGAAGAAGCAGAAGTCTCCAAACGAAAGAATGCAGCACGAACAAAGAAAGAAGAAATTTGAAAGATTGCAGAAACGGAAAAATGAAAGAGAGGGAAAGTATTTATAAACATGCTAAGGGGCATAATGGTAAAAACGGAGCAGTCATTAATGTGGCTCAAGTAGGGGCACTGTTCATACCCTGGCCCAATAATAAAGGCCCAGGTCCAAAAGAAAGGCTTAGTCCAGATGATTGAGCCTTACTACGCACCGACCTGGTGTCAAGAAGTCGGTGTTGACTACGATTTGTCTTAAAGAAGTCGGGCACGAGATTAGTTGGCAGATAAACACTCATTCAAATGAGTAACCGCCCCTAAAATCTCTCCAACCGCTTCATCAAGCCATATCTTAACCTCCCTAAGATAATGGGACGGTTAGCACCCTAAAGATATGGCACTACTCCAACGGTGGTTATTGGCTCACCACTATAAATACACTGACACCCCTCAGGTATCTCTAAGCCCAATACTCTCTAGACCTGCTAACACCCTTGCTAACTTAGGCATCGGAGTGTCTTTGCAGGTACCACCCCCCATTTACCCACGCATACAAGTCGGAAGGAGGCTCCAGCGTGCAAACCAGCTCGGAGACTACCATCCGCGGACGATTGGGCCAACTAGCGTCATCTATTCTATTAATCTCCAGTTACCCACCGTAATAATATTCATAAACAAGTCATGTGAGTTATGTTATTAATAGAAGAAATTTAATTTTAATAATATATAATAAATAAATAATAGATATAACTTTAGGTAAGACTATCGAAATGAATTAAGTCTATTAGATCAACCTGTTTATCCGTAAAAAAAACGAGTTTTACTTCTAAATTTAATTCTATTTAAATTTTCGAGTAAACAGATAATTAAATCCAATTAATTCAAAAAAGACGGATTAAACATTCATTCTATATAAATTAGTTTTGCATTTTTTTAAAAAAAGGTATATTTTTTATATTTTTAGTCAATATCTTTTTTTTTATCAGACCTATCAACTAATAAAATACTATTTGTTTAAGATTTTTTAAAAATGACATTTTTTGTTAAATTATTTTTAAAAAATAAAATAAAAATTAAATAAATAAGTAATAAATTATTTGAATTAAAAAAATGATGACTCTTAAATAAAATAAATTTAACTGGACCGGTCCTGACCTGTTTAACTCCCAAATTTAAATAAGTCAAGTCTACATTAGGTGGAGTGACTGATTTGATTACCTTAAGATATTTACTGATACAGAAGCAACTAAAATGTAACTAATTTATGTTGAGAAGTTTCTTCGAAGTTAAACTTTTTTTTAGAGGCCTTGACGATTAGCATTAATTTAAAATTTATTTGACTAAATTAAGATTGAATTATAAATATAGATAGCGATGCATGACAGATTAAAAAAAAAAATTGTTGAATGCTTGGAATCAATCAACTTTTAACAAGGATTATTTCCATTTTTTTCTCCATAAGTAAACCTAAACCCAAACTCAACTGAATCTTGTTTGTCCAATCCTCCTCGATCACATCCTAACTCTAGACACTATGGAAGAAGTGGAGAGCGTCTTCAATACTTTCGACATTGTTTCCGAAATCTCGAACCACCACTTCCTCCTTTTAGACGAAAAAGATTCTAGTTTCAGCAACGCAAAGAGCAGCGTCTACACGCACATCATGAAGGAGTGGAAGATCTTGGAAGAACACCTACCAGACTCTATCTATGTTCGGGTCTACGAGAGTCGCATCGACTTAATGAGGGCGGTGATCGTCGGCACAGCAGGCACACCATACCACGATGGTCTTTTTTTCTTTGACATCAAGCTCTCTTCGAAATATCCAAACAACTCTCTGATTTTATATTTCCACTCCTTTAGGCTCGGTCTCAACCTGAACTTCTACAACTCCGGTAAGGTCTGTTTGAACCTTCTCAACAGGTGACCCAACAAAAAGTGAGACCTACAAGGCTCGACACTGTCCCAGGTCTTGCTCTCAATCCAAGCTCTCGTTCTCAATAAAAAACTCTACTTCAACGAGTATTGGCAGATTCACGTAAACAAAATTTCTCATGAGGCGTGGTCACATGAGTACAACAAAATCATGTTCAGGCTCACGTAGCAACTCGGAAATCACCTGGTTCGCAGGCCGCCCAAAAACTACGAAGCCTTCATCAGGAACCATTTTCGCACCCGGGTTGCCACCATCTTAGCCGCGTGCCAAGAGTACGCCAGTGGACGCGTCATGGTTGGATATTACTGCGGCAAGGGTCTATCACCGAGTTTGTCATGTTCGAAGGTAAAAATTTTGCGATTTTTTCGGAAAATGTTGAGAAAAAACTTGTACCCCAAACTGGTTCAAATATTTCAATCTTTGGAGAGTTTTCATGTACCCGAAAAGTTGGAATTAGATGAGGATGAACAAGAGAATAATAGCGATGAAAACAAAGGCGACAGAAAGATCATCGTGATGGCTTCCCCAAAAGATAAAAGGAAGGTTAGGATCTTCAAGAAGGTTGTAGCTAGGATCAAAAGAGTAATGATGAGGTGGAAGAATAAGAATAGTAGTAGAAACAACAAAATAACTAGTTAGGCACCCAGCTACTCTTGATGTCTTTAGAAGTTACATAATTTGTTGTCTGCTTTTAATTTAGTGGTTTTGTATTGTAATCTTATTTTGATTTTTTATTGTTTAATGTTTAGCTGTTTATTAGTCATTGTTTAAGAGGTGATTCACCTTTATAAACTAAAGAAAAACTAATATTACTTGAATATTCCAAATACAAAAACGTTATTTGATTGTCTCGTTTCATAATTTTATGTAAATCAAATTCACTGAAATTGAATTAGGTTTGTTAGTAGTAGATCGAATCTATAATATTTGAATTATTTTATTTCGGGTTCAAACATAAATTGAATTCAATGAATTTGAATTACGCCAAACACTACTAAATCGAATCAATGAATATCGATTTATCTGTACACTACTAAATCGAATAAAAAAGTTTCAATTTAGCCCTCTTAAAATTTATACCTGGTACTCGCCGGCTAATGATAAATTGGCTCCATTAGCTTCGATTTACTATGAATTCTACTATATATAAAAATCGAAAGGAGTTAATTCGATTTAGTATATGCCTACATTACTAGAAAACTAGCTAGTTATTACAGATGGATATTTTCAACAGATTTTATCCCAGAGAAATACATACAGGATTTGTGAGGAATTTTTTATCAGAAACAAAAAAAAATGAATTAGCATAAATTACACGCGAAAAAGAGAATCCGTCGATAATTCTGTCGAAAAAACTTTTTTCATAAAAAATGGTTACCAAAAAAAAATTCGTCTGTAATTTAATGGACAAAAACACTGAGTTTTATTAAATTATTATAGACAGAAGTCACCAAAAAATTATTATAGATAGAAAATCTGTGTGTAATTTAAAAGGAAAAGTCTAGGGGGCCAACAATTTTAATGAATTTTGGCCAGCATGTAACCAGCAGAGAAAGGCGAGCCATTGGATGAAATCTCACATCAATTTCACACCATCAAATCATCATTAACAATCACAAAAATTAATGGCCCTTAGCATTACTCAATTTAAAATATTCCGTCAAAAAAATTGAGTTTAATCTAACTCAGACCCTACCCTCTCGAGCTCGAGCTCCATTCACACTCCACACCAGTGAAGAGCTTCTTCCTCTCTCCGTCCACACTCTCTCCATCGCACGTGCTTCTTTCACCGCTGCCGTCGCCGCTCGCGCTGCACGATCTGACCTCAGCAACAGCCATTCGCTGGTCACCTCATCCACCGGTTCAGGAATCATTGCACTTGTCCTAATTCAAATTGGTATGGTTTCGCATCACTTTAAATTTTTGAATTCTTCTTATTTGAAATTTTTTATATTTGTTCTTTTGTGAATTTTTAACGAGTAGCATTTGTGGCTCCAATCTGCCATGAGAGAAGAATCTTCTCACTCTCAATAGGGAATCACACGTACACAAAATAGGTCACTTCATCTCTTCTTCGGTCTCTATCTTTTAATTTTTTGCTAATTTGAATTTCCTAAACTAGTTAATATTAATCTGGAATCATCAATTTCAGCTTTCTATCAGTTTAATTCAGTTAATTTTAGTTTGGATAATCATTTACTTCATCAGTTTATTGCCATTGCTATTTTTAATATCTAATCTGTTTGTTTGAGAGATGAATGTGATGGATAGTTTTTTAATTTTATTTTGATATTATTGGATATTAGAAAAATTATTTGTAAATGTATAGCAGTATTAAGAGAGTTTTTGGTCATGAACGGTGAAACTTTGCTTATTGCTGTTTAGGTAATTTAGGATCAAAAGTGTTGGTTCCTTCAAAGAATTTGTCAAGAAGCAATTACCATGATCTCAGTGAAAGACCTTTTTCCAATGAGCTCTGTAACTTCCTAAGCTCTAGACCTGTTATTGCAATGGTTACGGATTAAGCCTTACAACTTATAATTGACTCTTCCTCTTTCTTATTTTCGAAATCAAACACAAATCACAAATAGAACATGGATGTGTGGGCCTTCGAACCCCTGGTATGGCTTGAGAGCGGGGGTAGCGTAAAGTCTTTTTGCCTATAAAATTTCATAATGTCCTCTAAAGAGGATTGGATATTGTCCTTTTTTTTATTTTGAAGGAGTTGCCTGGTCTCTGAATGAACTTCCAGTGCAAGCTCGTCGTTTGAGTTTGCGTATCTCCTTTGTCTTGCTTCCCATTTTAGTGCTGGGTTAGTAGGCCAATCATTCTCTGAATCTCCGCTTGGAATTCCACATTTTGCACCACAACTCGGCTTGCGATAGTTGTGGAATTCTATTGTCGACCATTATTGAAGTTCCTATGTAAAGAGTGTATTATAAAAGAGAGCTAATGTAGTGGAGTTAGTATTTGTGACCTCATGGTAGGTACCAAATATTTCGTTCATGATAGTCCTGTCGAGCTATAGCAACTCCTTAGAACAGTGAGCTGCTTTTGTTGGAAGAACTATACATTGACTTGGGTTGAGCAACTCCCGTGGAAACACCTACAAAAAATAAGTGAAATAAGTGAAATAAGTGAATCCGAGAGTGTGATTATATCTTTCTTACACTGCTCACCCTCCTTTTTAAAGAATGTGATTATATTCTTTCGCGTATTTTTTACTAAAATAAAATAAAAAAATTTATTATTTTTTAAAATCTCATTTTTTAACTTTAATTTCTCAAGTACGATTTTATTTTGTCTAAAGCAAGTTCGCAGCAACCTCAGCGAACTCCACTTTAAATTCGAATAAATTCAAAAAAATAGTTAATTTAAATTCTTAAGTTTTACAACGGACAACGATAACCATTATCATCATCTCCAGAATATGTAGAGAGCACACAAGAATACACATAAATAAGTCATATTTTTATTAGAAAAATAATAGATTATTTTTTAATTTATAATGAGAATTTTTTTTGTTAAATATGACTTATTCCTATGTATTTGTTTACGACGATAATAATAATTGCTATTGCCATTAATAATGTTAAAGAAATTGAAGTGAAATTCACTGAAATTAAGTATAATCTACAAAATATAAAATCCGCCTAAGAGTACGACGATAATAATAATTGCTATTGCCATTAATAATGTTAAAGAAATTGAAGTGAAATTCGCTGAAATTAGGTATAATCTACAAAATATAAAATCCGCCTAAGAGTATGACGAACTTGTCATAAAAAATGATATTTAAAAAATTATATATAAAAAAATAATTATTTTTTATTTTATTTCTGAAAAAAATCACAAGTTTCGCCCTAATTATCAATGTTAGTTTTGAGATTTTGCTTTTTATGTTATTTGTTACTTGATTTGCGGCTCACATGTCCAAACTTATAGGGCTTGTGACCGAAGAATGACTTACTTATCAAGACTATATATCAATTCAAATTGTATGATATTTGATATCCATGATTTAATGTTGGATGAATTAAATTTATGGTCGATAAAAAAGTTACTATATGTACCGATTTGGAATGATATTAAAAAATTATTATTATTATTATTTTGCTAAAACAATCCAATATAAACCAACACTAAATATTTAAATTCAACTCTGATACAAAAGTTCTAAAACAGTTACAAAGGTGTATAGATAAATTTTCAAAAATAAAAGATAGATATTTATTACGTTCTATTTTTAAGAAATTCTCGCTATATAAAATTAGAGTGATGGGTATATACATAGAAGGGAGTGACTAACAAAATTGAATTTGTCTTTCCTGAAGCTAAGGTTTCCCTAGACAGAATGAGTTCATCACATCACAAGCAGAAGGAGGCAGCTAACACCATGAAAGGAAGAGAGCAGATCTTCAATGTCTTCGATATTGTTTCGGAAGTCCCCGATGACCATTTCTTTGGCTCACCATCAGAAGAAGCTAGCAGTTACAGCACCGCCAACAGCAATCTCTCCAAGCGCGCCATGAAAGAGTGGAAGATCTTGGAACAGAACCTTCCAGACTCCATCTACGTCCGGGTCTACGAGAACCGCATTGACCTAATGAGGGCGGTGATTATAGGCGCCGCGGGAACGCCGTACCACGATGGTCTCTTCTTCTTCGACATCCAGCTCCCTTCTAAATACCCAAACTATCCTCCGGAAGTATACTTCCACTCGTTCGGGCACGATCTCAACCCGAACCTCTACAACAACGGCAGGGTCTGCTTGAGCCTCCTTAACACGTGGCAGGGCAGGTCAGCCGAGAAGTGGGATCCACGCGCTTCGACGCTCCTTCAGGTCTTGCTCTCAATCCAAGCACTCGTTCTCAACGAGCAACCGTTTTTCAATGAGCCTGGGACTTCGTTCGGACGCCTTATCTTTCAGAGCAGGTCACGTGTCTACACCGAGATGGCGTTTCAGCTCACGTGGGAAGTTGCCATGAACCTCGTTCATAGGCCGCCCGAGCACTTTGAGGCCTTCGTCCTTCAACACTTCTGCACGCGCTCCGTGGCTGTCTTGGACGCGTGCCGCGAATACGCCAATGAGCGCGTGTGGGTCGGGTATTATTGCATGAACCAAGGTGGTGATGGTAGGTCATCCAGTTTGTGTTCTTCTTCAAATGTGAAAGTTTCGGCATCTTTTAAGAAGAGTTTGGTGGAAAGTTTGTACCCTAGGCTGGTTCAAACGTTTCAATCATGCGGTGCGGATTTGAATGGTACCCCAAAAGAGTTGGAATCAGAAGTTATTATTAACAAGCAACCCAAAAGGAAGCAAATGATTGATCCGACGATGCATGAAAACAAGGGTGAGGCTGGGAAGCATAACAATAAGGGTGGGATCTTCATGAAAGCTGTGGATAGGATCAAAACGGCGTTGGGATGGAAGAAGAAGAAGACAGACTCCAAACAATTCTAGGTTTTTGTAACGGTTAGTTAGGAGATAAGTAAATCCTTGTTTGACCTTTAATTAGCCTTCTTAATTATTATTTGACAAAATTATTATTTTCTTTCAATAATGTTTAACTGTTTAGGCTAGAAGAATATGATAAAAAAATGTTTATAAAGTTTTATATATAAATATATTAATATATTTTTTCTTGAAAAAAATAGTATTCTTAAAATAGTTTTATATATTTTTTCGTAGTTAATCATTATTTCTGTGATCCCTAATAGATGCAGGTAAATTGAATGTTATAATGTTATATATTAGGGTTGGGTAACAATTCAAGGAAGGATCCTCAGCACTCGTTTGAAAAGTAGCAAAAGTTATTTTTTAATTTTTAAATTATGAAAAGTTATAATATAATTTTATGTTTCTAAAAAATTAATTTTTTAAAAATTCATAATTTTTAAAAAAAGTAGATCTAGTTTAGTAAAATTTTTATTTTTTAAAAATAGTTTATAAAAATTAATTTTTAAAAAATAATTTTTTAAAAGTTGTAACATTTATGTTTGGTAAATCAAATTAAAAATAATTTTTAATAAATACAAGTAACATCAATTGTATTTGATAAAATAGTTTTTAAAATTTAAAAATACTATAATAAACGTAAATGTAAGTATTAAATTTAAAAATTGGTTAACGTTATATTAGACTTTTAAATTTTGAAAAACATAAGCAACTTTAAAAAGTTCTATCTTAAGTGTTTTCAAAAATATCTCGATATGATCTTTTTTATTTACCAAACATAAAATGAGGAGTTTGTTCTTCTAAAAAGAACAAAATATATCTACCACCATTTACACCCAAGCTTCTACATATATTCTTTTCGGTCTTTTTTTTTATTATTTTACCACTCTATTTTTATTATTAAATTTATATTTAACATTGTGTATGGTATGAAATCTCAATTTTAATTTTTTTTCACATGTGATTTTATTTTTATATAGCTTGCTATTATTTTAATAGTTAGTTATAGCAAATTCTTGACTCCAATAAAAGAGGAGGAAATTCTAACAGGAGTAAAAAAAAATATAAAATAGCAACAAAATATACATTGACAATACATTTATTTTTTATTTTTACCTACCATATCATACACAATAAAACAGTAAACACTAACTACACAATAATTTTTTTGGTATTACCATCAAAATTATTGTAAATTAAAATTTTATTACTATTCACCACATACAAGACCACCGTTATAGGTGAAGGTGAAATAGAAGAACCAATTTTTAATGATATTAATAAAGAATCAATTGTTTAAACGATTATAATCTTGCTGATTAGGTTATGTAAAATTAACATCTATTATTAAAAAGTATTTGTTATCATTGTTTTATTTTAATATTTATTTTATTATCTAAAAAAATTATATTTTTTGAGTTATTTATCTACCACTTTAAAATAGGTACTTTTATAATTAAAAATTTAAATACAAAATAATATATTTATAAATTACTATTAATAAAAATTCTTATCAGCTTTTCTTTCCAATCTATCCAAAAAGGTTTATACTAGTTATGTATTCAGAATTCAAATGTACAGAGTATTCAATTTTTTCCAAAATCGGATTCTGATCTTTACCATTTGGCTGTCATTCTCATTGTATTACAGCTATCGAATTTAACATGAAGTTTTGGTAAATGGCCAATGGTTTAAAGTTATCATCTCTGTACAATCACATATTCAATTAAAAAATTAAATGAAAAAATGATTATAAAAAATTATATATGTTAACTAATATAAATTTATTGATATGTTACCTAAAAAATGTTAATTAGCTTCACACATTGTCATTTAAGTACTATTTTATCCTCAATCTCTTTAAAAGCAATGCATGCATGTGTCCTTATCCTACCATTTCAGTTTTTAACTCGATTTAGACTAATTTTGTATAGTTGTCTAGCACCTTGCCAAAAACGTTACGGTATGGTTTCTTTGGTACCCTGTAACTGAAAGGTTTTGCTCTACCAAAAATTCACATATGTTAACTTAATTGTCCTATGATTTTAATATGCTCACATTCCACCATTTTTATTAGAGAAATGCTTCGTATAGAAAACGTGTTTTGTCAACACTATTTAAAGACTAATATTCTTTATTGCCATTACTTCATCACGTTTAAGTTTAACTTTTATTTATTTATTCAACTCACCGAAACCTATAAAGAAAAAGAAAAAGAAAAATTGTAATATGCTTTGACAAAGATCCTTGTTTAGCTTGCATAAGCACTTAGCCAAGTTTACAACTTATATATTACAAGTTACAACCTAACTTATCAAAGTTTCATGGTTTGATGCTTGGATGAACCATTGGTCATGCCTTAACTAGCTTGGCCTAGTCATCTACTAATGCAAACCGCAAGTTAAAATTTGGTTTACCAAGTCCGTATATCAAAATTGTGGTGATGGTTAATCCGTTAATTGAGCGTTACACCACCGGATCCATCTAAAATGTGTCAAAACATACGGGTTTTTTTTGCTTTGTACATTATTTCCAAACTGTCTCAATTCATTTTGCATGACTCCACTTACGTACGGTAATTCTCGGATAGAGACCATGAGCTTGAGCCCATGACAATTACACCAGATTGAAGAAGAAAGCAACACAAGAACTCTTAGCAAATACATACACAAATACACAAATTATATAGTTTCAATATGTTGGTAAAGTTGTAGGAAATTAAATGAAAATGCACTAGTACGGTGTCTCTCCCCGTAAAAATATCTGTTGGTCTAGTGTTGGATCTACAAAGTCTCGATCCGTATTTACCGCAAAGATATTTGCTAGCTAACCCCTATTAATTTTATGAACCTTTATTAATAAAACCCTAAGCGATGGATGCCCAATTGCCCATGATGAATCTAATTAAAGAAAGTGATGGGGTTAGAAGACCATGCGGTGTTTACCATAATTATACTTGTTTAACTCACTCTCTTACCATGACTAAAAATGCTAAACCCATGGCATGCATAATGATCCGAATTCCTTGCTCATTCAACTCATCGTTAGTTAGTTAGTTACTCTCACTAACCCCTCATCTCTTGCATCTGCTGCCAGCTGCCAGTTGCCCCTCCATTTCCCAATAACGTAACCGTTTCTTGGAATAAACACTAACACAAACACATCATCATTCCCACACCACTCAATCACTACAATCCTTTCCTCAAAAAAATGGCTGACCTGAATAATTTCGAGCGCTTCGACGTCGTTTCAGACCATTCAGACCACCACTTTTCCCAACCAACTGCTAACACTACCAAGAAACAGAAACAGAACCGCAACCCGGAACCAACCAACCACGCTGCCCGAAACTGTTTTACAAACACGGGCAGCAAAGTGTACAAGAACATAATGCGAGAATGGAAGATCCTCGCTAACGGCCTGCCCGACTCCATCTACGTCCGCGTCTACGAGAGCCGCATCGATCTCATGAGGGCAGCAATCGTCGGCGCCGCCGGTACACCCTACCACAATGGACTCTTCTTCTTCGATATTGCTTTCCCGCCAAATTACCCGTCCCAACCTCCCAAGGTTCACTACCTCTCTTGCGGGTTCAAACTCAACCCGAACCTTTACCATAACGGCGAAGTGTGCCTCAGCCTCATCAACACCTGGATCGGTAAAAAGAGCGAGAAGTGGGACCCATGCGGTTCAACCGTTTTGCAGCTCCTCGTTTCTCTCCAAGGCCTCGTCCTAAACGACAAGCCGTTTTTCAACGAGGCCGGATCCGAAATCTTCGGACGCGCCTTCTTTGAGAAGCAGGCGCGTTCTTATAACTATTCCGTTTTCTTACTTAGCTGTAGGACTATGCTGTTTTGGCTCCAACGACCTCCGCGGAACTTCGAGGAATTCGTTCACGCGCACTTTCGTGGCAGCGCGTGTCGGATTCTGCGGGCGTGCCATGAGTACGTGAATGGGCGCGTGAGGGTTGGGTGGTACGGTGTGAGCGACGTTGGGGAGAACGGTGACTCTTCCCATCGGTCGCGTGCGAAGGTCCCGGAGGAATTCAAGGCATCGATGGGGAAGTTGTATCTTCGGATGGTTGTGGCGTTTCAACTGAATGGTTCTTCGTTGTGTTCGGAGCTTTTGGAATTAGAGAACAGTGATAAAAATGGTGGTTCGTCGAAGAATAAGGGGCATGGTGACAGAAAGTATGGGAAGATTGTCAGGAAGGTGTTGGGGAAGTTTAGGAAGTTTTATGCTTTGAAGAAGGATCAAAGTAGAAGAGTCGACGTGTCAAAGTGATCCCTTCAAGGTAAAATTCCAATACATGATATATGATATGATGTTCTACTCTTCTAGCATGATAAATACATTTTTCAATATTGATTTTTAGCGAATATTGATGCTTAAGATTGGCAAAATTAGTTAAACCTAACAATGATATATAGTTTCCCATGTCTTCATTTTCAATTGCTTTCTGTTGATGAAAGATTGATGAAAATCATACAAGAAACTAAATCATTTTGTTTTTAAAAGATAATGTTAAACCCCCTTAACTGACACATTACAACAACTTAATTGGTATTATTTGATGCATGGGGAGAAAAAAGAATCAAGTTGAAAAATGCAATAATTTTTAATTTTGATTTATTTATTTGTCTTGCTTGATTTATGTTATGATGCAGAAGCGTAGCGGTAGTGAGACACTTGACAAGGTAGAGTGGCACTCTTGGGTTTTTTCTGGTCCATGACGGGAGTTTCTATAGTTAACTATGGTGACTTTATTATACGCCAATGTTTCTGTTACTAGCGTCTTTGTGTTTTTGGTCAAGAGATTTTTTGCTAGCTTGATCTATACAGTTTGCACACTTATAGTATTAGGGTTGTGTAGGAGAGCTTATCTCACAATAAAGGATTTAGCTATAACTGGACATTTGACAGCTCTTTTTTTGTCCAACCATCATTTTTAGTTAGGCAACCCCATCAATGGACCACAGGTTTGGAATTCCTTATTAATCCAGTTAATTTCGGCCCACAATTGCTGTGGGCAGATTTTAGGTTTTCAAGCACCGAGTTTTAGGCTTGAAGTGGCGTGAAAAGAGCAATGAACTTCATGTACCATGCATCCTCAATGATTTTGATTTTGAACCTCCAATCCGTCCAATCCATTAGTTGCTTTTATATTTATTTTAATATTTTTGATATAGAAATTTTGTTAAATTCGACCTTCTCCATCTTATATCAGAATGAATTAGGCGCTTCTTTTTTAATCAAATACTTCTAGGCTCTTTGGATATTAACAAATTACCGTATTAAAATGATTCTCATATTAACTGGGGAAATCAAATTTACATTCTTACCGGATTTGAGATTGTGTTCTTCCTAGATGTGTTCATTATCTTTCGCTAACATCCAGCAAACAACTCATACAAATTCAAATTTTTGT
>NC_029772.3:94295723-94319256 GCF_000817695.3 Arachis duranensis | reverse complement strand
GCTAAGGGTTTTTTTTTTTGGACTTGAGCTACGCCCAACAACTCAAATCCGACTCCAAGAACCACCCGATCCACTTCTTAAATTGGATGTAATGCTAGCCATGTGTCTTTCCCGGCTGCCATTACTTTGAAGTTTGAATAGACTCCCTAGTCCATAGTCATGAATTAAGCCACCTTATTGCTGCGGATGATGTCCTCTGCACGGCGTGGTGAGCTCTTCTATACAGCGAACTCTGACAAAGCCAACGACGATGACCACGACAAACTTCTTTGTACAAATGCTCCAATGAGGCCAGCAAAAAAGACTACGGGAAGCTCCTCTATGCAGCAAGCTCCGGTTAGGTAAGTGACGAAGACGACGAAAAAGCTCCTCAGTGCAGCAATCTCCGACGGGAACAATAATGAAGATGACGAGATAGATCTTTCAAGGTCGTTCTAAGATGTCCGATTTGGTCTCCTCCATGAACAAAGCTCCAATGTGCCTCTATGTAAGAGGGAGGTAAGAACTATTATTTATAAGACTGAAATGATGACATAATGGTAAGAACATACATTAGAATCTCTTTTGTTATTGATGCAAAATAATTCTTGTAGAGAGACTTTGGATCTTGAGTTCATCTCTTGCATATTAATTGCCTGAAGATATTTATTAGCATATATTGTAAACAAAAATATCTTGAAAAAAAATTATCAAAAACACTCATGAAGTTTATGAACGCTGAGAAAGTACTCATAAACTAAAAAAATTAACATTATACCTATGAAAGACGAGTTTCGAACGACAAAAGTATTTAAACCCTAATTATGTATTAACTTTTTAATAAAATTTTCAAACTAGTTCCACCTTCAACTTCAGTTTATTTTTTCAAACCTTCATAACTCAACCTGCAATTTTGAAACCTTTTTTATGGACTCCTAAACTACTACAATAGATGACGTCGGAATCAATGATGGTGGTGAGGACTGGCACTTTTTATGGCTTGTACTTGTTTATACTTCATTGTGTTCTTCTCGGTAACACACACCATTATCTTCCCTTTCACTTTCATACTCTCTAATAAACCTTTGTTACATGGTGTTCCATCAAGATGAACCAGAAGTAACATTGAATTCCAAAAGTTGTAATCATTCTTGAATAGTTTTGATTCGTAAATAGACTCACTATCATATTTTGCACCATTTCCAAACTTTACTGATATTACTATTCGTCAATCCATAGTGTTTGCTAATACAATAAACATCCATGGAGTATCATTTACAATTGTACTTGATTCAGGACTGTCATTACTGGCTGTAATGGTGACAAGAATCCCCTCCTTTGTTGCTCCAAAACTACCGATCGACATGGCATTTTTGGAGAACAATTGGTCGAAGTCTTCACCACCACCACCACCATTGATTTCGGCCTCGTCTGTTGTAGTAGTTTTGGACTCTATGACAAATATTTCAGGTTGAATTATGGAGGATTGGAAAAGTGAGTTGAGGTTGAAGGTGGGAGTAGTTTAGGTATTTTATTAAAAATTCAACAAACAATTAGGATTTGAATATTTTTGTCGTACGAAACTTATCTTCCATGAGTATAGTGTTAATTTCCTTAGTTTATGGATATTTTTGTCAATATTTGTAAATTTTATGGATATTTTTATATTAGTAGTTTTTTTTATTTAGTAATAAAAAATAGAAAAAACTCTATAATTTAAATAAAACAAATTTTTATTGTATTTTTTTGTTTTTTAAGTATTACCTTATTGTAAATTAAAACATGAAGGGCTATAGTAAGGGGAATGAATCTTCTTAATAGTTAAAAAAAATTTGAGAATGTAAAGTGTAATTTCTAATCTTTTATTGTTTTCTTTCATATTTATTGATGGTCCTACTTATAAAATTAATAATAAAAGATCACACTTTACTCCTTCAATTATTAAAAGAGATAATAAAATTTGTATACAATAACTACAATGAGCTATTTATTTGGCCTAAATAAACTAAAAGAGTAAATTAACCCTCAATAACCCTAATTCCTAATGGTTGTTTAGTTTACCTCACCCCCAAATTAATCCTATTTCAAAATTTCCCCAATTACCCAATCCTATTGGTTTCCACGGTTTGGCTCCCCTGCCCCAAACCCTCCCAGTCGCTGCAGAGACGCCCATCAACGGAGAACCGCGTGCGCTAGAAGCTGCAACATCGGAAGGCGACCCGTCCTCGCGAGCGTCCTTCATCGCTCCCCTCAAGTCCCTCGACCTCTTGCCGTTACCCATCTCCCCGTCACCGGAGCCCAGCCTCTGCGCGGTACCCCTCTGAACCGATCAGCCTCACCCTATTCTGTCGCACATCTCGTCGCTCGGAAGTCGTCGACTCCAGCAAACCCGTTGCACTGGTGGCAGCCAAGCATCCGATCCTGGAAGATTACCCGCTTGCTTGTCGATCATCCATTGGGACCACAACGAACATCACCGCCGGCAGTAGGCTAACCATTCAAGGTTAGTGGGTTGAGTTGTTCATTTATTGAATAGTAATCGCTGTTGCATGTTGTACTATTGACTGATTTTTTCTTCTGATATGAGTGATTATACGTACTAAGAAATCATTAGAAATTAGCTGTTGCTTGGATGTTTGTTGTTCATGATAGATATTTTTTGCCCCTTTAATTGGATAGATACTTTACTAGGTAATCAGATGGTTGGTTTTCACAGTCGCATGTATCCATGTTTGACTATAATTTTCCTTTTATTTAAATGTTTACTATATGGTCAACTGGAGGATTGAATCGGTTATTTTTTCATTCTTACACGGTTTGTTTTTTTTAAGTAAACTAATGCATGTATGATACGAAAATTGGCTCCTGATATGAGATACCAAATACTAATTTTAACTGAAATTGGTGGCTAATTTAATATCTATTCACGTTGTTGTTTCTGGCTGTGAACATTGATTTATGGGGCTGCCATTTTGTTGGATCGAGTTAGAATATTTGACATTAATGATTGTTGTATTGGTAACTGATTCACCCTGTCTATTGGACCAATTGAACTAATGCTGATGGAATCCTTTCTGTTTAGGGGTGTTATACACGTATTGGAAGGTTGGTCTTTATGATAGATATTTTTACCGGTTTAATGAGTGGCCTAATTGAGTAAGCGTTCAGATGGTTGGTTTTCATAGTCGATTGAGTGCTTGCTTGATTATGGTTTTTCTTTTAATTAAAGAGGCGTATTGTATGGGCAAATAGAGAATTGATTTGGTTGATGTCTGATTTTTTTTTTATATTTTTTATGTCCTTATGTGTTTTCTTGTTTTTTGGGTAAATATATGCATGTATGACGGAAAAACTGGGTTCTGATTTGAGTTACTAAGAACCGATTTTAACTGAAATTGGTGGCTAAATTAGTATCTATTCGCGTCGCTGTTCCTTGAATATAGTTTTCCTCTTAATTCGATGTGCTTACTATAGGGACAATTGAAGGATTGATTTTGATGATCGTGAATGGCAGTTTGATGTTATTAGATTGAAGGCTTCATTGAATCGGTTGATGTTTGATTGGTTTTTTGTTTTAATCTTTTTTTTTTTGGTTGATTTTGTTAAGTCAACACACCCTTGTATGATGCGCAACCCTGGTTCTGATCTGAGTTAGAAATAACCAATTTTTACTGAAATTAGTGGCTAATTTAAAATATATTCAGAACGCTATTGCTGGCTGTAAACATCAATTAATCGGGCTGCCATGTTGTTGTAAGGAATATGGATTCGGTACCCAATATTGACTAGATTTTTTAAATTTTACCTTGTCCTGTTATCTATCTTGTTTCTGGGTTATTAAATTGAAAACATATTGCAATGGATTGCAGGTGTCAGCAGCGTGACATCCGTCCGGACTTCTGCAGTCGATACGAAGAATCAGGTGGGTAAAAATGTATGAAAATGTTTACGGCGTCGCCCATACATACAGAGGACCAATTGCGTGATCAGGTGTTAGCATACTCACAGCACCTAGCACGAGGACGTTGACGCGACGGGCTGAAGGATTACCACCTGTGAAAAAGGTCAAGGGCAGAAAAAAATAGCATACTCATACTAGAGTGTAACTTTTGATAATCTTGTTTTGCTTATACATTGGTTCTAGTCTTGGAAATTTATTTATGTGAAACTAGGAGGACGTGACTGTAGACCCTCTTTTAACTTTTGTAATTTTGTGAATATGTTGGTCTTCATTTACTCAGGCACGACATTCTAAAAAATGCATGAAAGTAAACATCTATTTTCTCTGTGAAAGGAAACATCCATATTCTAGCTAAACCGAACATCCGTCTATTTATGTCTTCATTCAGGGATTTATCTTTAGTTTTCCAAAGTAGAACAACTTGAAATTGTTAAGCATTGAGTTATTGAAATTTGAACTTGAGTCAAGTGTTCATGAAGCATTCTGAACAGATGTTACAGCGAAAGTGAACACCCATTTTTCCATCGAAAGTAACCATCCAGATTCTTACTATAACGAACATCCTATCTTTATCCAGAGATTTATGTTTACTTTTCCAAATTCAAATGACTTGAATTTGTTAAGCATTGAGTTTTTGAATTTTGACATTGAGCCAAGATTTCATGAAGCGTCCTGAACAGACGCTATAGTGACCACGGTCTGAACATCCAGTTATATGCAAAGATGAACATCCAACATTTGTGAGTAGGGATAATCATGTAATCAATAAGTGGGATCATATAATCAGAATAAACATCCATCTTGTCTAATAAATTAACCATCCGGATGGTTACAATAACGGTGAACATCATTAATATTTAGAAACGAACATCCAATTTTTTTTAAAAAATAAACCCACTCTTTTCGGACCAGATAACCGTTTTCGTCTATGGTATCTAATACATGAAATACGTACTGAAAGTCATGTCCAACAGAAACTAATAACTATTGTCGAATGAGCTTAACAAAGACATGAACCCACCAAATTGGTGGGGCTCATTGCGGCCAACATGAGCACCGACCTCTAGATTCCAAACTTTGTAACCAAGATCCATCTCTTCACTTCCAACTTCAATAACGTCTGATAGTTGCATGACCTACAATTCCAAAAAAATGATAAGATAAATCCTTAGTATATGTCATTTGCTTGAAACCTCACTAACCAGCACAAACAATGCGACCAAAAAAAGAAATCAAGTCAATCATTCTACCAAGCACATAGACCAAAAAAGAAACCTCACAAACCAGCACAAACAATGTCACTATACATCACATACATGAACATGTAGTAGATACAACTACTAAGCACATAGTGCAGACATTGGTTTCAGAGCCAATGGTGACTAGAGTTGTTTTTTTATTCATTTAGTGTTTATCATGTGTGATCATATGTATATTCTAAACTGAACATGCAGAAAGCATATTAAGTCGTCCATCCATTAATAACTAACTCTTGACTATTTAATTTTTATTATCAAATTAAATCTTAATGATTATAATAACATTCGCTATTTTTCATATTCAACAATCTCATGTTTATACATGCAATTTACATTAAGTCATATAAATTCATATACCAATAAAAGTTAGTCCAAGAAAGACCTAGTTTCATCCAGCGTCATATTAATATGCCATGCTTAATTAACACATGCAAGTTCCTCATATATAAAAGCATACCATGAACATAAAACCTTCATGAATTTGGTTGAATCATGAATGTTTATGATGCATTTGGGTAAGCATTAAACATAAAAATAAGCACCCCATTTGCATTGAGCATGAACATCTAATTCACATGAAAATAACCATTCATTATCAATGCATTCAACGAATGTTGCTCACCATATTAGATTTCTCACCCTCGACGACATCATGGTTTGCTACGTGTTCATGTGCATGTGATGAATTCTAATTGCCGTCGAAAGATTGAATACGACACAGCGGTTCAACTAAATTGGACTCCATTAAAGAACTTTCGTGGAGTGATAATATGAAGACAAACTTAATATGTAAAATGTTGAGGGAAACAGTTTGAAAATGTGTAATATACTCAAAAGAAAGTGAAGTTTTCCACAATTAAGGAGCCAAAGTAACTAATAAAGGAATAAATGCAATCAACGCGCAAACAACTTAGACTAAAGCAGTTTAGAGTGAATTGAGGCTGGAAAGCTTGGTTATTGCAATTGTGTATATTGAATTTGCAAGAGTTAATCAAAATTAGCACAAAGACAATAATCAAGGCAATAATAAAGAAACCCACTTATTCATGTCTAAGAGTATAAAATAATCACATAAACACAACCCTTTGTTCAAAAAGCAATAATATTGATGAAAACCAATTTTAATTACTCAAAAGCTTCAAAGAACGAGTGATGATGCATGTGATCATTTATGTTCAAAACCAACACGAATAAACTATTTCATTCAAATCACTCAATAAAACATGGTATGCACTTCTTAAAAATATACCAAACAATTGATAACATCTGAATTTTTAACCAAATTGGTGTTTTGATAAAAAATCACAAACAAGTATATAACAAAATTCAAGCTCAAACATCATTAGAAATCACATAAAACTACACAATTGTAAATTATAATGCCTTATGAGAATAGAATTTAAGTCAAATGCTGGCCATACATAAGAATTAAATAAAAAGATTTCATTTATGCATTTCATCGAGCATATGATGTGCATCATGTGAGCATTCAGTTCAATGGAAGCAGCAATCAATCCATAAAATTCAGCCAGCAAACACATTGAATCTAGCAACAGATATTAACTAGTACTAAGTCTGATCTATATGCAGAAACAAGAATTAAACGCAATGAAATAAATAAAATAGAAAGAACTGGGGACAAGGAAAGGACCTGCCTTCCGCGTTGATGGCTACCGACGACTGAGAGAGAGAGACGTGCAACGAGAACGAATGGGGCCCTCTGCTACTTTTTCTGCCGGTGCGGGAGAGACAGACGCGCAGGAGAGGGGGCTACGGGGGCCAACAATGGTTGACGGTGGCGATTTTGGGGGAAAGAGGGTTATTGGGTGAACGGTGCTAATAAATTAGGGTTAGAAGATAACAACAAAGAAGAAGAGGGAAACAGTTTTTGGGTAGATTTAGGTAATTGACCAAAATTTTTATTTCTTTTAAATTTTAAATTAAAAATTATTTAAAATTAAATAATTACTCATAATTTAATTTTAATTTCAATTAAACCCCATTATGTATATTGTATAATAAAACTATTGGCTTTTCATACTTTCCCTTTTCTTATACAAAGTACTACAATGCCGTCGAATTTTGGAACTTGTCTCGTATCTTATGCATGTATTAACTGCTAAATCAATAAATAAGCATGTTTTAATTCAAATCATAAAATATTGCATAAGACTTGCATAGAGTCAATAAAAATTAACTCAAATCAGTTTAAGATTAACTTATTTTATATTCGAGATAACTATTAAATTAGTATTTAAAAAAATTAAATATTAACAAAATAAAATCTTAATAAAATATTAATAACAAAATAATTTTTAAAAATATTTTAAATTTTAATAAAAATAATCAGACGTTATTTTTTTTCATTTTTATTAACAAAAAACGATCAACTGATTAACAAAGCACATAACGTGATACTAAATCACCATCTTCGGTCCATCTTCTTTTGCTCTAATACCAACGCCTTCCACACCTCCACCACTAATTTCATTCCCTAATTACTTTACCTCTCTTTTTATCTCTTTCTTATTTTTCTCAATTTTTTCTTTCTCACCTCACTCTAAGTACTCTCCTCAATAATCGGTCACTCACACCATTCAATTACATTCATCATCAACGATAATAATATTCACACAGTTCAATAATAACAATATAAAATTTAAAAAATAAAAATAAAAAATAAATCTAAATATAAAGAAAAAGAGACAGAAAGAATAAAAGAATGGGATGCTAAGAAGAAAAGAAAAAAAACATGCAGTAGTGGGATAGTTGAGAAAATAGAAGAAAAAAAATTAGAAAAAAAATAAAAAAAAGTTTATTGAAGAAGAGGAAAAAAGAATTCGCCGACGATGGAAACATTAAAAAGTAGATAGCACAAAAAGAATTAGGAATGATGATGATTTTGCTGTCATTTGAGTTACTGTAATCACCACGGAGAAAACAAAAGAAAGATAAGAAGAGGATTTGAGAATGAAGAAAAAAAAATATAGACTAACAATGATATAGTTTAATGATTTGTTTAAATTATAAAAAAAATTAAAAAATAATTTTAGAATTATATAAAGGTAAATGCTACCTTGTTCTCTCTAAAATAAAAGGTAAATTATCTCTTATAATATATATAGTGCTTATATTTATAATTAAATTGAATGTTAACTATAATAATTAGATATATGTTCTCTGTTTTTTTTTCTCTCTTGTGATTATTTAAATTTAGTTTAACACCACCAGTCTATGGTGGTGGTGATAGTTGTCACTGTTGAAAAAATTTCTTTGCAATGAACTCACAAATCCATCAACAAGGTGCAAGTACGTATTCAGTTCGTTACATGTGACAACATTTGTGCTACCGACGTACGGAGAATCTCTGCTATATAGGTGCAACTCCTTCCCAACCTCAGCGTACACCCACTGCGCCTCCTCCACCCTCTTCTGTATGGTGATAACATCCTCGGAGTTCACTATTTGCAAAACTTTTGTCCTATGAAAGTGATTAAATTTTTGTGCATAATTGTCACCTCATCTTGTAAATCCTATTGTCTGCAATTGAATTCGACTTGATCTCCACCTCATCGACAACAATGTCTTTAATCTCATGAGGATCCGAATCTACCATCTTTTAAAACTTGTATTTGACATCGTCAACAACAATATCTTTAACTGTGTTTATGATTTGAGGATCTGAAGAATTTTTCCAAATATTTTTATGACTTCTATCATCACGGACCATAAGTTATCCTCTACCTTCAAGTGCATCAATTGCATTCGTAAAGATCTCTTTCACTTCATAAAACTTATCTAGTGAATCACTTTTAATATATATATCACAACAGGTAGTTTACTCTTTATTTGAGAGAGAGTATGATAGAATTCACCTTATATAAAATTTAATATAATTTTATATTTGCATTTTTCATATTATCATTCCGTTTGTTACTTTAACCTTTTCCATTAACAACAATGGAGCAGTTGGTCACTTTTATCACGGTGTTTGTAAACTTTTTAAAATTTAATTTCAGTATTTGAAATAAAAATAATTGAATTAGTTTAGATAGCATTCAATTCAATTTTTTTAAAATTAATTTCAACTCAAATAGGTTCGATTTGGAATTCTACTACATTGAAATTTCACTTAAAATTTAAAATATCTAAAATGTCTTTATAATCTAATTATTTTTTCTTAACTTTTCTCACTCATTTTTTCTCAATATGCCTTTCACATTTCAATACACATTGTCTCTTCTCTCACCACCTTCATTCTTTTCCTTCCCTTTTCTTCAACTCACTTAATATAATATATATCCCTTTTTTAAAAGGTCTACTATATAGATCCAAAAAAATTATCCACACCTATAGATTTTATGTGTTTAACTTAAATTTATGATACAAGCGTTTGTCAATATGTCTAAACATTTCAAGTGAAGTTGTATCAATCATGATACTAGCAAAAAGTAGCACAATTTTGTTCTATTTTAATAATATGAATTAGTTGCTCTAATTTACCGTTAATAACTAATTTTTTTATTTATTACATCATTAGACTACTTAACAAGTTGGTTCTTGATAGTTCATTTTTTTTGTAGTTTGTCGTTAGAATCAACCATGAAAAATTATTTAATTGTTTTAATTAATAATAATATTTTTTAAATTTAATATTTTAGATTAATCTAATTTTTGTTTTTTTAAAGAGCTGAACAAATTTTAGTTGAAAAAATTTTAGTTAATAATATAATTTTTTATTATTTTATATAATTTTTATATAATTTAATAAATAAATATATTTATTATTTAAATATGATGTTATATTTGTAAGAACCCGCATTTTCACGTAAAACCGTTTTAATAAAATAATTTTAGTGCGTGAAATAGATTAAAAAATTAGAAGTTTTAATTTAAAAATATAAATGTGAAATTCGATTTCAGTGAATTTTTCTGAGTTAGAAAATGTATTTTTTTTGAAAAGTTTTTGTAAAAGTGCGTACTGGCGCTTAAGCTGGCAGTACCGGCTTTAGTCTGTCCAGTACCGTGTATTTTGAAAAATAATATTTTGAAAAGTGATTTATTATTTTGAAAGGACAAATATAATTTTGGAATTGAAAACCGGGCACTAATCTTAAAGGTTTAGGCCAAAGTGGGTCAAACGGACCAAAAACGCTAACGGGTTGGATTGGACCCAAATCGGGCCCAAGACCCAACATATATAAGCTCATTTAATGAGTTTTGAGCTCATTTTCCCGCCCTAAGAGAGAGGAGAGGCGCGGTTTTGAGAGGAGAGGAAGAAGAAAGAGTGCTCTTTTCACCTTCACCTTTCGGAAGCCATAACTTTTGATCCGGAGCTCCTATTGACGAGCCGTTTACGGCCACGAGAAACTCTTGTCGAGCTCTACGTTTCTATTTAAAGAAATCTGGTAAGATCTCCCTCTACACATCCCATTTTCCAGCCCTCGGTTCTGCACATTTCTATGTATATTTTTTGAGTAGATTTTGTAGTTTTGGTTATTTAGGTGATCTTTAGTAGCGGATAAATATTGAATTTTATCCCTAATCTCATTGGATAAGATAAAGTTCCAATAAACCCTTGTGTTTAGTTATTTTGTGTATCTTAGGTTTTGATTTTTGGTGATATATGTGTTGTTAGTTTGAGCCTTGGTGTTTGTTGGAGTTGGTTGAGGCTTTGGATCAAGATTGGTGGCTTTATTTTGGTGTTTAGTGTATTTGGGAATCGGCCAAGGTATGATTTTGGCTTCTTTTATGTAATATGTAATGTTCATGGACACTTAGGCTAGTTGACCCTAAGATAGGATTGAATGTTATTGGTGTATGAATATGAATTGGTACTAATTATTGGTTGTATTGGATTAGTGTGGTTGATGATGATTGTCGGAGATTATTGGTATTGATGAGTATTCATGGTGATTAATTATATTGGTTAATAATGAGGATTATTAGAATTTAAGGTAATGAGTTAATGTAAAATATTGTGGTGGTTTGGAATGAAGGATATTGATGATTATAATGTGTGAGGATATATGTTGTTGATTATTGGCATTTAATGGTTATGAAGGTTGATGATGAATGTGTGAATTATTGTTGATGAGAGTAAAGGTTTTCATTGTTGAGGTTGTTGAGGGTTGGTGGTGATTATGGGTGTAGCTTCACGATTGGATTGGCAATTATGATTTGGTAGTGATATATGGATCCTTGATGTAGGAATTGTATAAATTGTTCATGATTGAGAATTTTGATTGAGGATTATGGTTTTGTATTGGTATATGGAGCGAATGTTAAGTGAATTAGGTGTAGAGGTGATAGAATTGTGATGGAATGTTAGAATGTGGTGTGCAGTAGTGTTTTATGATGTTTGAGTAGGTTTTGGATTGTTTTGGTCGTGAAAATTGAAAAATTGAGGTTATGTGGTTTTTGGGTAAAAATGGATTTTTGGTGAACTTTGTCTGATCATAACTTTTGTCTCGATTTTCAAAATTGATTGGAATTTGTTTTAAATTAAAGATGATTTTAAAAGTTCTAAAATGATATAAAGTTTGAGGAAAATGGATTTTTGTAGAAGGAGTTATGATCATTCAAAATTGGTGTTAAAAATCTGAAATTCTGCAAAGTTGCAGAATTTCAGGATTTTCTAATATGTGCGCACGCACAACCCTACGAAAAGTTAGACCTGTGCGGACGCACAGACCTATGTGTACACACACGCAAGGGAAGGCTTACTGTTTTGAGTGCTGGCACGGCTTGCGCGCGTGCGCACATCAATGAAGAATTATGACTTGTGCGGGCGCGCAGTCCTGTGCGCACGCACAAGTCGGGAAGGGTCGTCTGTTGGGGGCGCTCGCACAGCTTGTGCGAGTGAACAGACTTTATGAATTTTAGTACCTATGCATATGCACACCCCTGTGCGTATGCACACTTTCAAAATCTTCCTGGGCGTGCGGATGCACACGCCCTATTTGACAAATTTAAACTTTGTTTTCAACTATTTCACCTTTCCAACAAGGTTGTAAGCTTCTATAACACCATTTTAAGGCTTTTGGGCCAAATTTTGAGTATGGAAATATGGAAAATAAGATAAGGGCTTTAGTTGATGTTTATTATAAAAAGTTAGCAAACGGAGGTTTAGGTTTCTAGTGTTTTGGGGATGAGTTTGGTCGAGAGAGAAGGAAGAGTAGTGAACTTGGCGAGTACTGATAGTGAATTGAGAAATTGATAAGTTAAGGAGTTCAGAAAGGAACTTATGACTGGATGGTGGTTGTGATGAGTATGAGTGGAAGAGTGTTTAGAGGAGTGGCCTCTAAGATTGAAAATGTAATTATAATTTGCATTGCTATCCATCGTAGGGGCTGTGGTAGTATCCCGCCTATGTTCGGATGTGAGGCTTGAAGCTGAGCTTCTCACTCATACCGATTGCTCTAGAGGAAGGTGGTAGGGCACGCTCCCTCGGAATATTTTTCTCTAAAAGGAGAAGGTGGTAGGGCATGCTCCCTCGAAATTTTCCTCCTGTACATGGGTTTCTCTTTGATTGCATGGTGGTAGGGCACTAACCCACGGAATCATGCGACAACCAGCGGATGGTGGTAGGGCACGCTCCCTCAGAATATTTTCCTCTGAAAGGAGAAGGTGGTAGGGCACTCTTCCTCGGAATTTTCCTCCTTGTGCGCAATAGAGAGACTAATCCGGGAGTTGTCGACCGGATTCGCTGTCGATTTGGCACAATAACCGACATGTGATATCACAGCCAATAGGGCAGACATTCATCATGTGCATCTTTTATCTGCTTGCTTATTTTACTTACTTGAGTTTGCCTAATTGTATAACATGCTTACTTGCTTCTTGAATTACTTGTTGTATATGAATATTATCTGTGTTTTACTTGCCTGCACTTATTGTGATTGTCTGGTGATGAGGAGGTTAGGTAGGCGGTGGCAAAGGGATCGCACGGAGGGTAGGTTGGTGAGGGCTGTGGAATACGGCGGTGTGACTAGTTTAGTTAGAATTCCCCTAAGATTAGATAACCCTGTTTTATGGTTTAAGTTCTTTTATTTATTTTGTTCTAAGCTTGAATATCCGTATGTGATGTGAAGTTCTAGGATTACCTTCGGCGTCCCGGGGTCTTACATCTTACATCATTGGGCACTGTTACCATACTGAGAACCTGCGGTTCTCATTCCATACTTTGTTGTTGTTTTTCAGATGCAGGTCACAACCCACCTCGGTGAGTTGTTTGGTTGGTGACAGAAGTGGAGGATCCGGATACTTTTTGGAGACTTTTTGGTTTGTTTTGTAGTTGTCTCTCGCTTTTGTATTTTATTTTTTTGGCCTAGAGGCCTGTATTTGAGAGAGAACAAATCTTGTATAAGCCATTTAACACTTCAGTTTCCTCTTGTCTGTATGCTTGCCTAGCCGGCTTAAACTCCGCGAGCCATGGCTAGTTTCTTATGATATTACACTATTATACTATTATCTTTGTTTATATCACATCTGTTTCTTATGTTTTAAGTTGAAAGCTTTAGAAATGTTGTAACCTCTGATTAACCTTTACTTTACGGTTAGAGGTAAAGTTTAGGATAATTGGGTGTTACAATATTAATAAAATATAAAGTTGTCTATTATAAAACTTTAGTTTATTTGATAAATATTCTAAACACTAGAATTCAATTCAATTCTATACCATTAAAAATTTTAAAAAATGGGAGCAATTGATATTACTTTTGTCGGGATATTTGAAAATTTTTTAAAATTTAATTCTAGTGTTTGAAACAAAAATAATTAAATTAGTTTAGATAAAATTCAATTCAATTTCATTATTTTCTTTTAAAATTAACTTCAAACAGGTTCGATTTGGAATTCCATTCCATTGGAATTTCACTTAAAACTTAAAATGTCTAGAATGTCCTTATAATCTAATTATTTTTTCTTAATTTTTTTCACTCACTTTCTCTCAATGCCTCCCACATTTCAATATACATTGTCTCTTCTCTCACCACCTTCATTCCTTTTCTTCCATTTTCTTCAACTCACTTAATATAATATATATATTTTTTGAAAGGTCTACTATGTAGATCTAAAAAAATATCCACATGTATAAATTTTATGTGTTTACCAAAACATTTTAAGTGAAGTTATGATACTAGCAAAAAATAGCACAATTTTATTCTATTTTAATAACATGAATTAGTTGTTATAATTTACCATTGATAACTAATTTTTTATTTATTATGTCATTAAACTAATTAACAAGTTAGTTTTCGATAATTCATGTTTATATTTTGTTGATAGTTTTGTCATTGAAATTAACCATGAAGAGCTATTTAATTGTTTTAATTAATATAATGTTTTTTAAATTTAATATTTTAGATTAATCTAATTTTTGTTTTTTTAAAAGAGGTAAACAATTTTTAATTTAGTTAAAAAAATTTTGATGGTTATCAGTGGCTAAGAGAATGAGAGGTTGAATCTTAACCCTTTTTTCTACTGAGAACACTTTCTGCCCTTTTAAGAAAGCTTTAGGAGATATTTCTGCTTTTTGTCTTGTCACTGGTCTAGAGATATTTTCATTTTGTCTCGTGAATGGTGAAGAGATATTTTTCAATTGGGGAGTTCTAGGTAAACAATAATCATCTTGAACAACATGAACAACCACCAATCAAATAAAAACACACTATACTTCTAAATTATTCATCTAAATTTTAATATTAAAATAACCATCATTACACCTAATAAAATGAACATCTGATATATCTATTGTTCATATTATTTAGTATTTTCATTGTCTACCTATACTTTTCCTTTTCAATTTTGTCTCTTAAGCAACAAAAAAAGTAATGGAGTAGAAGAGAAAGAGAGAATTACACCAAGATGTATCCGGTTCAACTACTAAATGCAATGCAGCTTACACCCAGTCTCCATCACAACAGTGACGAAATTTCACTATAATCAAACCTGATTACAGACACCAATTCTTCCCTAGGAACTATCCTTCCTATCTGGGACAATTCCAGAATCTATCCCCAATCCTGAACTTGACTTGGTCACCTACCAAGCTTTCAACTGCTAAGTGCTAACCCAACTTGTAAGGGGATTCCCACAGAATTATGATACACAACACATAGATGTACAAAGGACCTCTAAGACACCTATGGCTTTTTTTAATTTTGTATACTCTGCATTTTTCCTCTCATTGACTTTTTCTTACAAACCTCACACTGTTTGCCTTTTTCACCATGAGACTTAGACAGACAAAACTAAAGAAAATACAAAATAAAACACATTGAAGGAGAAGAATTTCTGTTAGTTTAGGTAGCTATGAGAACTCTGTACTTTCTCTCCTTGTCTCAAGCCTTGGCCGTTCACCCTTATTATAGAAGGGAAAGCTTCCAAGGTTGAAACGGTTCAACCGAACCAACTTATTCTTCTTCAATAATCAAAATAGGTTCGGAAAGAGAGAAGAGAGAGGAAACCGAAAGCAAAGCCAACATGCAATTACTTCTCTCTCATCCCTTCTCATCAAACTTCATCAATCTGAGCCTTCTATCTTGACTTGGTCCCCAAGAAGGATTTCTAATCCTTAAAATCCTTGATCCTTGACAGCTCCATCTGTTCCATTTTTGCTTCATCCTCTACGTAGCTACAGTAGCTACCTTATGTGATAGATGAACAAAAGTAGAAACGAGTTTCACCTCAGAGATCTTCTTCTCTGGCCGAATCGGATTGCTACCACTTTAGGTATAGAGATCTTGAAGCTTCTTCTCCACTTCTTATCTTTAGTGGAAAAGATCTCAGCCACGCCATACTGTAGATCTTTTTTTTACACGGGCCATCATTACCTTGGCCGCTTGCTTCTTCATAGCTTCTTTGCCTTCTTCCTCTGATAGCTTGCATCTTCTTCTTTTCTGACAGATAAAGTGACCGAAACATAGAGAGAGAAGAAAGAGAAGAAAGAGAAAACTTTGGAAGTAATGAGTGAAATTAAAATAAATTAAAATCCATTACCCATCCCTTATGCATAGTAACTTGTGAGGCAATAAAAGCAATCAAATCAATTTTAATTTTCTCTTTCCTATTACCAATGCATGCAATTAAATCAAGTTAAATGAATTTTGAATTCCATCAAGGAGGGGAGTGGGTAACCGAACCAAACATACTCCACTCCATTCTTCTTCCTTTCGAATTCGGACCAACCCATTGTTGGGTCAAATAGGAGCATTGCTTTTAGGCTTGCTCAATAATTTTCTGGCCCAATTATCTTGCTAACCAAATAAATATTACAGCCACATATCATTTTGAATTTTTGCAGAAAGCTGAATATTATCATCACATTGGGCTTGTGTAATTTTCGGCCCAATAATAAAGTCTGCACAAAACAAAATTGTTAAACAACCAATTTATAATTACAATAAAATTAAGTTAATAATTTGGTAATTAATTATTTTTAACGATGTTTGATCATCATATTAATTTAAAATTTTTCAAACTCATCATGATGTTATATTAATAAAAGATAAAGTTGTCTATTATAAAACTTTAATTTATTTTATAAACATTTTAAACACTTGAATTTAATTCAATTTTATAGTTTTAATAATTCATTCCAAATACTAGAGTTTAATTCAATTTTATACCATTAAAATTTTTCAAATAGACTAAAGACTTTTTATGATAATATATTTTAAGATATTTTTTGTCAGCGTCTAATCTTTTGGATATTAAATTGGTAATTAATTTTTTTATATTTATTGATTTTTATCTCCATAACGTTACTGTTTCACAATATGGTGCCAAGTTGAAGTTCAATGTCGTTTGGAGGAAATTTTCTTCTGATTTTCGCCTTGGTTTGCCATTATTGACCCGATCCGAGTTACCAAAATATAAGCATACTACAATATTTTACAATCAGTAATCATAGTCGAGGTATCAAACATTTTATACATATAGATTCCTATCACATGTGACACACATTATATATTTGATGAGCACGTGTGCAATATTATTCTATAGCCACAGCCCAGATTACATACATGATGAGTAGCAGAGACAACCCTTCCAAACCAATTGAGTGGGATACGTGTCTGCAATTCAGATAAAAAGAAAATACACCTCCTCCAATTTATAAACATTGAATTAATTAATATTTCACCTTAATTAAGTAATATTATGTTTTTTCCAGGTTAAATTAATAGAGACACGGTATTAAAAAAAAAAAACGAATCGTAGAGGATCCAAATCCACCCAAGTATAGTAGTGCACGCGTACAAGCATGTGGGGACCTGGCATGCATTGCTTCATGCCTCTTATTGTATTGTGACATTGGTGGCAGTGGCATCATGGCCTAAAAATTTTCATTAGCAATACTATCCATTCTGCCACAGCGGTATTATAATAGCCCATAGGAACCAATTAAACCACCCCACAAAACCAGCTTCTATGAAACCAAAAAATCAGGATTACTAGGCCTACGTTTTCACAAGCAATTGGCCTTGTGATGTAACATTTATAGTACAGCATGCAATCAAAACCTCCCCCATATATGGTCATGTATTTCTCTTTGCATTTTAGCTCTAAGTGGATCTTAGTCTAGTTTTAGACATGGACTGGGTAGTGCCTATGAAATTGCAATAAATTTTCCTTTGTCCTTTATATGCTCTGACACAACTATGACATGTCAGGAAAATGAAATCCCATGTTAAAATTTCATAGTGCTATATTATATATGTTCCATGTCCCCCCAAAAGAAAAGACAAAGGCTTTTCGTGTTTGGGTTTAATGTTATTAAACTCATTAACATAACCACTAACCCAAGTCAATTTTATGTCTAATCCTTGTTTATCGGTTTACATAAAAATCAAACTAGTGCTCTAAAGGGGACAAGGGCAGGTGCGTTTTTGTCTAATTTTCTTCATTTGTGTGATTTAATATGTCTTCATCAGATGATATGCCAATTAGCTTATACTAGGATTAGCAAATAAGTCGCAACTTGCCTCCACTAAACAAAACCTAATTATTTAATAACGGAAATAATGAATGAATGGCTCAGGATATGCGAGACCTAAAATTTGAACAAACCTAGGCCGGCCATGCTTTTATTAGACACTGTCTATTTCCATTAACAAAATGGGATCATATATATGTACGCGTTTTTCACTCGTTTTTTTTTTGTGTTTTATTTTTTAATTATGAAAATATAAAAATCATCCTAAGTTATATGATTAATAGGACACCAGCCAAAAAAGAGATATGATTAATATAATATAATTTTGAAAAAGTATAAGAAACTAAAAGTTTATCAGCCAAAAACTAAACAAAACTATATTAATTTATATCAATAATTAATTAATTTTAAATTTTTTAAATTCAAAATTTTTTCTCACATTAATCTATCCACTTCTAACAATCACAAATTCGAAAAATATATAAAAGAACATCCATTTAATATGAAAAAGAAACATTCTAATACTTAGTAGAAGAAACATCCATATATATTAACTCGTAAAAATTTTAAATTCATGCAAAAGTATTTAACTAGGTTTTGTCTCATATACTTTTGGTTCCTAGCTTTACTCTTTAATTTTTTATTCCCTTTTTATAAACATGATTCATGTTAATATCTCTATCTCCTTTATCGTGATAGTAACATAATATTATCCTAGTGAAATAATTATCTTATCATTTTTCTGTTTGCTTTTTTTTTTTGAAAAATTTTGTACATCTAATAAACAAAACCAAGTGTTGATTAGTGTTAACTCAAATGTAAGTCAAATATTAAAAAAAATTATCATTATTTTCGTCTTAAAAAAAATTTATCTATGTTACAAATGAGAGCTAGTCATTAAACATCCGTATAGAATATAATAAATATGTATAATTAAAATAGGTTTCAGAAACATCATTTTGTTCATAAAAAGCCAATGTACATTGATCAAAATTTATGTCCATTTATTTAATAATCATGTTATGTAAATATAAAAAAATATATATTTATACATAAATATGTAATAACTAAATTTTAGTATATAAATAGTATTTTATTTAAATCTTTAACCTAATATTTTTCATGGTATGAAATCCAAGAATCCTAAGGTTCAATATATTGTTTACTTAATATGCTATCAGTCAAATATATATATTTTTTTATGATGATAGATATGGTGTTGTTAATACTTAATACGAGAAAATGTCGTGTTTTTTTTTTTACAAGTATTCTGTACAATACAGAAATTTTACGTAGCGATTTTTAATTTAATTAAAAATTTTATCAAATTTTTTATTTTAATTAAAAAAAACAAAAATCTCATCTAATAGTTTTTTATCTTAATTTTAAAAATAAAAATTTTATCCAATAATTTTTAATTTTATAATTTGTCTTTATATTCTAGTAAAATTCCAAAAGTTCTCAATAATTTAGAATTAACTAAAAAAGATCCCTTATGTAAAGAAATTAGCCTCATAATCCAAGAGTAGTATTAGCAATATCTAGCAGAGTTAATTTCAAGTGAGGTATACCTTAAAATGAGGAAATAGGATCTGATAATTGTTAAATAATAAAAACAATAATAATAGTTGTTTATCTAACATGTGTATTTTCTTAATTATTGTATAAAATTTGATTTTTTAATATAATTATTATATATTTATTAAAATAAAATGTTTTAAAATTTTGTATATTAATCATAAAATTGAAAAATAGAAGGGGAAGAGGCATTAATATAAAAATAAGAAAAAACAGAGAATTCCCCACACCATCCTCTCCTTCTCTTCCCCACAGAGAGAATGAGCTTATGAGCCCCCTTCGTGTTCCTCTACCACCCAACACACCCCACCACTACCTCAAGCTAACGTGCGCCCTCTTCCTTACCCTACGCACCCCCCATCTTTCCTTTCCATTTCCGTTATTCTCTCTCTCTCTCTCACACACACAACATTTGTTTTTATCTTCTTACTTTCATAAACCTCCGCGTTAACCGTTCTCCCCCACCTCCTTTCTCTCGCTCTCTCTCTCATTCCCATCCAGATTCGGAGGTTCGGACCGACACCAAGCTTGCTTCGGGTGCCGCCGGTGGTGGTTTTAGGGTTAGGGTTTCCGAGAGATGTGGTATGCTTCAGGCATTCATGAATCTACGCGCTCTCTGTTTGAGGCCATTCGGGCTCGCTGACGACAAGGTCGACACTTCCCCCGTCGAAGTCAACGGCGGCAGCTTCAGAGGCAGCGGAAGCTTCAAAGGCGGCGCCGGCGCAAGAGAAGGCAAGGACAGCCTCCTCTGGTCTCGCGCCGTCGGAAAATATGGCTCCGGCGATTTCTCCATGGCCGTCGTCCAGGCCAATCAGGTCCTTGAAGACCAGAGCCAGATAGAGTCCGGTCCCCTTGGCACCTTTGTTGGCATCTACGACGGTCACGGAGGACCCGACGCCGCGCGATTCGTATGCGATCACCTCTTTCGCCATTTTCAAGGTTCTTCATTCTGAATTCTGAATTCTGAATTCCCCGTTTCTGTTTTATTTGTATGTGTCAATGTATGTATATATAATTATATACTTGCCTGAAATGGTTTAATTTTTTCTGTTTATTTATTTTGCGAAGGTAGTTGTGGCATTCGTGTCGCCACGTTTTCAGTTTTGATTGTATATTTCCTTAATTACTACGCTCGGGTTTGGTAGTAACTGTTATGCGTGGTTTTCATCAATTCGCTTTTCCGTGAACTTTTTTCCTTTTGTGTTTTTTTTTCTCATTGGTTACTCTTTTGAGTCGGATGATTTCCCAGGAATTCAACTACTATTGATGAACATGCAGGCCAATGGGTAACTACTATTCCTGACAGTATGTAGGAGCCAAACTTTAATTGGTGAATTTATTTTTGTTTCCCTCTAATGTGGATGAATTTTGGGGTGGCTTGCCACATAATAATGTCAACAAAGTGTTTTGGAAATGGACCCTTGCTTTCTGCATCGCTTTCTGTGTTGAAGGCCCATTGTTTTTTGCAGAGCATTCTGCCGCTTTTAATTTTGGCCCCCTTCATGGGGTATATGTGTTGGGATTTGGTTTGGTTGTGCTTTGTCCCTTTTTTTTTTGTCTTTCTTTTCTTTTTTCCTTCTTCTTTCTCTTTGTTGAAGGAGTGCTTCTTATGTTAGCTGTCTTAGATTTCAATGCTGTGCAGCAATATCAGCTGAAGCAAATGGAGGCGTGATCACTGAGACCATCGAGAGGGCATTCCGCCAAACAGAAGAAGGGTATGCTGCTCTTGTGTCAGACTTGTGGAGCACTCGGCCTCAAGTCGCAAGCGCCGGGACTTGTTGTCTGGTTGGAGTGATATTTCAGCAGACACTCTTTGTGGCAAACCTTGGAGACTCCCGCGTTGTATTGGGCAAGAAAGTTGGCAACACAGGGGGCGTTGCTGCAATTCAGCTTTCTACAGAACACAATGCAAATGTTGAAGCTGTGCGGCAGGAGCTTAAAGAGTTACACCCACATGATCCCCAGATTGTTGTCCTCAAACATGGAGTGTGGAGAGTCAAAGGCATTATTCAGGTGATTTCATATTACTGTGTGCTTTAAGAAACCCTTACTTTGCGTACATTAAAACTAGTGTTGGATTCATTGTGGGCTGCATTGTCCGCAACTTCTTGATATACTATGCGGAAGAAACTTAGATGATACTTGTGGAAAATACTAGGCCTCATATTCCTCGATCTCATTGCCTTTTTCCTGTGTAATACTTTTGCCAGAAATCCTTAAACAATAAACATATGCAGGCTAAAAGGAAATTCTCGATAAGGACACTATTATTGTCCCAATTCTGCTGTGAGGTTATTGATGCTTGGAGAAGACCTGTTCCTTTTTGTGTGTTAAAATTCCGCACTTAGACAAGTACCAAGCTTTTCAACTGGCAGAGGCATTGTGGCATGTAGCCTGCTTTGGGTAGTAGTCCATTTGACGTATTTAAGTCATTATTTTTAATTTAAGAACCTAGTAGAAGATCATTAGAGAGGAGAAAGAAAAGAAAGCTAGGAGCTAGAAAGATACATTGAAATGACAATAAAAAATTAATAATACACAAAGCTCTCCTTATGGTTGCTATATCATAAGGAGACCAAAATTCTCGTCACATATCAAACACCAAGGCCTGAGAAGAATTGTTGAAATATGAGCATTTCACTTAGCAAGACGCCATAAATCCTTTCATCCTTAGTGTTGTAAAATCCCATGTAGCTACTAAAATCTCATCAGATCGATCCACCTTTAAAGTTCAACCAAGGTGAAGGCTTCAATTAACATACGTTGGATGAAAGTAGCTGAAGTGAAATGCAGAACCAAAGGAGTGACATTTTTGGTCTTAACGTCACGCTTAACACATATATCAAGCAGAACAGTTACATGTAATGTCTCAATTCAGAGCATGTAATTGGGTTAACCTTACTGAGTGTCATTTTCCATCTGTAGCAAAGATCAGAACAAAGCTGAACCAAATTGCAGTTAAATTTCTTTGTTTTGCTTACAAAAAGGAGAAATCAGAAATGTATGGTTTGGTTTGTGATTTTGAGTATAAAACCAGTCCATATAAATGCAGCAAACCTGCTAATCTGAATGGAGTATTCTGTTTTGACATATGATTTATAAATTATAATGCCTTTGTATGTCGAAATGAACGTCTTGATCATATAAAAGATGGTCAACATGTTTCCCATATATTTCTTCCTTTATTTTATTTTTTAAGTCAAATATGTTTATGTTAGATAATGGTTCAGGTTAGGTTCTGCAGTCATTGTCTCGTTTGTCATTTTAAACAAAAGCTCACCAAATTTTTTTTAGTACCATATCAACACCTGCTTGTATTTGATGCAGATTTCTAGATCTATAGGTGACGTATATATGAAAGACGCACAATTTAACCGGGAACCACTTCCTGCAAAATTCAGACTTCCTGAACCCATGCACATGCCTATCTTGAGTGCTGAACCCGCTATTATTTCTCGTCGACTGCAACCAAATGATTCTTTCATTATATTTGCATCAGATGGCTTATGGGAGCACCTGAGCAATGAAAAGGCTGTGGAAATTGTTAGCAGCAATCCACACACGGTAAGGCTAATATTCCTGTCTGCAGTTTTACTGAGAATTTGTAAGCCCGAACCTTAACTGCTTGGTTATCTATATACTGTCAGTGCATTAAAGTTAAATTCATATATATATATATATATATTCAAAGTATTTTTCTTATTGAAACTGTAGTCTATAGTGTGTGGTTCATGTGATCCGGAGACCATAATGCACAGGACATAAGTTTTCAAGTGCTTGTTGATTTTGTTGTTGTCGTCTATGCCATGGTTGAGACTC
>NC_029772.3:94271298-94295635 GCF_000817695.3 Arachis duranensis | reverse complement strand
CGACGCCATTTTCATGATGATATATCTGTTATTGTTTTATTCTTGAACCACGATCTTATATCCAAAGGCACAGTGCTAGACCCACCACTCTCACTTCGAAGCGCACTCGATCACTGACTCCAACTGGTGTCATCATTGTAATGTAAATTACACACACATGTTGTCTTGTACCAGTTTTTGGCAGCATACCACGATATACATGTGCCATTGCTACCTGCATTATAAGGTTGAGAATCATTCATCAGGCTCCAAATTGTTAAAAGTCATAACATGTTATTAGAATTTTGTCCATGAAAATGACAAAAGAAAAGAAAGGTAAAAAAGAATGTAACAAGCATTTGATTGTGGCCACTCCCTTTTCTAACCTTTGTAAGTCTTAAAATCTGGATTTAGACTTTTTATGACCGATTTAGACTGTGTAGGTAAATCCACCAGTATGTTAATTGAGTTCCAAATTATTTGACAAGTTAAGCTAATTTTGCATGCGTAATAAATCATCTTTGGGTGGAAATTTAACATTTTGCTTTGGCTCAACGGAAAAGACAAGATCACTTCGGCCAGGTGAAAATGCTACCTAATTTTAAAGAGAGATGTTAGGGGATTATTAAAATTTATTATTTTTGGTTATTAATTCAACCATTAATTCAATTTTTTGTTTTAATTTAGTAATTTAATAATATATTTTATCCTATATTTTTAAAATGTCAAGTGAAGTTTGCACCTTTTCAATTCACATGATCAATTCACATTAGTATGAGGAGCCAATGTATGTTTTATACAATATGTACAATGGGGTTAAATTAAAATTAGAATTAAATTAGAGACAATTAATTAATTTTGAGTAGTTTTCAATTTAAAATTTAAATCAAATCATGATTTTCGTTAGTTATGGCAATTAATTAATTTTAAGTAGTTTTTCATTTAAAATTTGGATTAAATTATTATTTTCGTCAGAATCAAATTAGAATTATTTTCCTCTCTCAATATGTTGTAAACTCTTCTCTCACTCTCTTCTCGAAGCAAAAATCGGTATAGTGTCGCCACAGTTACCAGTCGTCGTCGGACATTGCGCCGACACTCTTCCGAATGGCGCCGTCGTCCGCACAGGCCACCGTATGTAGGGAGGACGCGCATATTGTGCGAGTCGAGCTCGCAGCACCGCAGCAACCCGGACGTCCAGCGCTTCCATTGCAGTCGGTTTGTGCCTTCTTCCTGTCGCCGGAGGTTCACTTTCTCTGTGAACGTGGATGGTTATTCTTGGGTGTTTAGTTGTAGACGATGATTGTTGATTATGATTTATACACGTTCACATTGGATATTCGTTTTGTATGATTTTGGATGTTCAATTTCTCAGTTTTCGCGGATGTTTATTTTTCAAGTAATTCAACAAGACCCAGGCATGCAGCAGCGCTGGGATGATGCGAGCGCGGGGTTCGGGGCTGCAACTCACGTCGGCGACACTGACAGTTGCAGGTCACGGATGTTCGACCGCGTGAGGAGTGAAGGAGGTTCTTCCAGCGAGGGCGTTGGCGCAAGGAGGCGGAGCGCGACAGTTCCGGTCGGCAGGAACGGAGGTTACACGTCGCGAAGAAACAGAACAGGTGGGTGATGAAGGGTTAATGTGAAAAAATTTTGGGTAAATTGGAGGTAGATATCACAAGAAGCAACTAGAAGTTATGGATAATGATGTTTAATTTACATTATTAATATATATTGGACCAAATAAACAACCAATTATACATATTGTATAGATACTTCATTGTCTCCCTAGCGAGACTCTTTACATTAACACCAATTTAAGGGTAAAAAGTAAAAACAGGTGTATGTCATGTAATGTAATTGTTTAGTGTCTGTAGTTTGTTATAGGTATGACTTGTTATTAAGTCTGACATAATTTAGAAGATTGTTAAAAAGTTTGATATTTTTTTAATTAAAATTAAGTATATGTAATATGTCAAATTTAATGTCTACAAAAATTTTTAAAATATTTAAAATATATAAAAGTATTTATAATAAAATATAATAGATTTAAATTATCTAATAACTTTGATAATAACAAAAAATTATTTGTATATTTATTTATATTTTAATAAATTCAGGCAATTTTAATAGACTAATAAGACTAATTAATGAATTTAGATTTTATCTACTAATATATTAAGACTTTTATAATAACATAAGTTTAGATCTATTTTATAATAGGTTAAGTAAGACCAAATTAAATACTGCCTAAATTGTAAATTCTTGATAAATTGCTTGATTTATTTCCACCCTTAGACACCATGAACAGCCAATGAATATTTGCATGACGCTGCAGACGTGCATGTCCATGTAAATGTGAAATAAAGACAAATGAAGAAGAGTTTAATATTCACTCACTTAGATATTTTGATTTGAAATTTTTAATTAATTCACCTTATTATTTTAACTTAGGTTTAGCTATAATGTATCCTGTGAGTGCAAGTTAAGGTTGTTAATATTAAAAAATTTTAAATAATTTATTTTAATAAATATACAATAAATTTATTGAAATTTTAAATTTTATATCTCTTTTTATAAATATTTTTTAATTAATAATTTTATCATGTGACCTCAAAATACATATTAATTATATTTTTTTAACTTACATACGTATATAATATAAGCTTCTGGTATATGTTAAGTAATATATACACTTAAACTCTTTCTAGCAATAAAAGATGGATAAATCACATAAACAAATTGAATGGATTTTAATTTTACATGAATATTCTAAATGCAATAAATTTATATGCATGTCTTGTTTTGGCTATAAAATTATATAAATCGAAACAATTTAGTTCGATTTAAATTGACTCCATAAAAATCGAATCCATATGATTTGAATTAACTAGTGTAACAACAAATCAATGTAAATCGAATTCATTAGGTTCGATTTACTAAGAAAAAGCGTTACATATATTAAATCAAAACAACTTATTTCGATTTACAGCATTTGATAGACCACGGTAAATCGAATCAAACTAGTACAGACATGCAGTTTAATTAAATCGAATTTATTTAATTCGATTTACTAAGGAGTATATACTAAATAAATAGGATAAGAACATGAAGTGTTCAATAGAGTGGAATTCACAATGGCTAATGAAGATAGTTTTTTAGTTCTAATGCACTACAAAGAGACGATTCTGAAAAAAATGCGAGAGAATAAAATTTACTAATAAGAATCTATTGAGTCTCTTTATCAAACATTCTACGAGTTTTGTTGAGTTTTAAAATACTATACTCTAGAAATTTAGGCTGCATGGAATGAAACAGGTAGAAAAGTTATTTTATAGAATTTCAATTTCTATTGTTCGCGATGGGGTGAAGTACGATTCCTTTGTAATAGACAATGATGATGATTTGTAAGTTTTATTTCACTGTCATCGTCAGTTTTTCGAATTGAGAACCCATGAACTATTGACCAAACTTGGAGATGTGGTCTCTAGTTCAATAAGATCGAATCAGAATTATCAATTAGTGGCAATGGCAGTCGCCTCTAGTTCGACCCCTGTTGTTGTGTCTTTATCTATGCCTGTAATGGCATTTGCGACAATTTTTGTGGCATCTCCATCTTTCGCAGTTGATCTAAACCGTGATGACAATGGAGAAATAAGTGATAATGTGAATACTCTTGTTATGATCACGATTTTTGGAGAGGTTGTCATCCCGATTTCTGGAGAGTTGGAGAACTAGATGTCGTGAAAGATATAATGTGGATTGACGATGATGTGGAGCCCGCCATGATTGATGATGATAGCGATGATAATATAGGGAGGAGTATTCCTGTTGGTGCTGGTAGAGCATCGAGCTCGGGATGAGACTTTTCGACTTTAGACTTAGAGGCCATGAGACTGCAGGGGTCCCTGGATGTAGAATCCAGATTTGGGGTAAAAAATTTACAGGATATTTAACTTGGTCAGTAGTTTCAGAATAAAGCAAAAATCGTCTTATGTGTGAAGATTTATATCCACCATGGGATTAAGTACAAAGTGTCGGAATCAGAACATGTCAAATACTATGAAAAATGTAAGGAGTTTGAAAACAGTTGCCGATGGTTGATTCGAATTACTTTTTGCCAGCAAAATGGTATTTGGGAGATCAGACGGTATAACAGACCTCATGTATCTCTTGCCACGTCGGTCTCCAGTGACCACAAGAAACTTGATTATCATGTGATATCTGCTTTCATCCTTCCTCTGATCAGAGCTGATGCGGCTGTGTCCATCAAGGTACTACAGAATGCGATAGAGACACATTTTGGCTTTATACCGACTTACACGAGGGTTTGGTTGGCTAAGCAAAGGCCGTTGCATAGATTTATGGGGATTGAGAAGATGCCTACAATGAGTTGCCAAGATGGGAACTAGGTGTGCTGCCAGGTAGTATTGCAGTACTGAAATGCGACTTGGAGGCCAGGTTGACGAGTCATCATGGTATTTGCACCGACTTTTTTTTGTCGTTCCCACTGTGCATCAAGGCATTCAAGTATTATAAGCTATTGGTTAGCACTGATAGGACCCAGTTATTGCGTAACTTTTCTCTCTTGGGTAAGGTTTGCGGGTGGAGGAGGTTGTGAAATATAATTCAATATAATTGAATTCAAATTATATATATAGGGACACAACTAGTAAATCGAATCTATTACATTTGATTTACTCTAGCACCACATTTTCTATAAATTGAAACTACTCAATTTGATTTATCATAGGCTATAAATCGAAGCATCTTGATTCCATTTACCAGGGCCTTAAATCGAAGTTCATTGATTCGATTTACTATAGGCTACTTCACTAAAACGAATTTTCATAGTAAATCGAAACTACTGAATTCGATTTACTAGTGCACCTACTAATTCGAATCCAATTAATTTGATTTATATTAAACAAATGTAAATCGTATCAATTAACTTCGATTTATATAAATATGCAAACGAGACATTTATATAACCTATTTATATTTAGAATATTCATGTAAAATTGAAACTATTCAGTTTGTTGATATGATTTACTCTTAAAATACAGTAATGTATTCGTCACATCGCTTGAATTAATTTTTTTTTTGTCCATGTCATAGGCTAGGCCCTGCCCAACCCACAATATAAAAAAACACCAGGACACAAAGAAAAAAGGAAAAGGAGAAACGGCGATAAACAAACATGTTTCAAGCATTGATAGAAAAAACATGTTTCAAGCTAACTACCAAAGCTTCCACTTCAAACTCCTGCGCTGCCTCTAAGACTGCTGCAATTCCGTCATCTTCAAAGGGTCAAAGTTAAGGATCAGACCGCAAATATCCTCTAATGCTTCCCAATAGTTCGAGCTTTCACTTCTATTTATTTATTTATTTCTTACTCTTTTCTTTCTCCTTAAGGACGGACCAACAACCTGGCCCAGACCCAACTACCACAAAAGCTTCAACCGACCCGGCTTCAGGCTGCGATTCAAAAACAGCACTTCCCTCCCCTACCATCACCTGAGCACGATTTTCGTTGGTGAATGATGATTTGCCTCCCTACGACTACAAACTTAAAGCACCACTCCCTACCGCAACGAACTGTTCGACTATGGCTCTCTCCATGGATCAGTCTCGGCGCCTTCACCGCCAGTAACATCGCAAGGCTCGCCTCCCTCCTCTCCGCATCCTATGGTACCCTGATGCACACCTCCACTATGCAGATTCCTGCTTTCTCGGTTCAACGCTCCATTCCTGGTTTCCTTGACTACCCAACCACATTAGATCAGGTAGTATTGAAACCTGGGGTGTCTAGCAAGGAACTCAACAACCAGATCCCTCAAACACTAAGATAGTTGCTCTTTCCTCTTCTTGGATGATGTTCTTTAATTGTTGCGGAGGATCACATGTCCACGATCGATTAAGTCCTTCTCCATCTGCCAATTTAGCCACTGTATGTGCTAATTTGTTTCCTTCTCTTGGATCCCATGTTATCCTTGTTTCTGAAACTTCTGTTATCAATTTCTGGATATCTCTGATAATTGCATCAATTTCTCCTATTGAACTTTTCGATTTTAAAGTAAGAGCTTGACAATCTATTTCAATTATTGATTTGCCGAATTACAGATTTTGTGCCATAATTAATGCCTCCCTAAAAGCATAGGCCTCGGCTGACAAACTGGAATTGGCTATGATTTTTGTTGCTGAACCAGTTATCACTGACCCCTTCCAATCCCTTACAACATCTGCGATTACTGCTCTTCCTGCTGGCTGTAAAAAGGTACATCAGTGTTAATTTTCAACCAATCCTTGGGAGGTGCTATCCAGGTTACTCTTCTGCTTCTCTCTCTTGCGCTGTTATTGTGTATACTCTGAACTTCATCTTTAGCCCTCTTGAATTCTGATGCTGAGATAGCTGCTCTGATAATTGTTGATTTTGGATAATTCCTATATTTTGGAACACATTGATTTCTGCTCTTCTACACTGACCAACATAGAAATCCCAGCCTACTTGTTAACTCGTCTTGCATCTTTTTCCCCTCTTCCCTAATTTTTTGAATGTTTTTCCTTAACCATTCTACAAAAGATTTTACTGAGTCATATGTGGGTAAACACTGTACCTGGGCCCCGAACTAAGCTGCTCTTGTCCAGTTGCATAACAAGATAGCATGTTCCACTGTCTCTTTTTTTTTCTCCACAAATCCTGCACAAAGGATACTTAGTTTCTTTTTATAGAGATTTGCATTGACGGCAATTATATTATGGCAAGCCTTCCATAAAAACATCTTTATTTTTTGAGAAACTTGCATCCCCCGTACTTCTTTCCACAGCTTCCCATACTTAACACTTGAAGATGCTTGGTTCATGTCAGCTAGGGATAGAAATAGGCCAGACGACCTGTTAGGAGCCTGCAGTCTGGCCTGTATTTGGCCTGGCTTGTTATAAAATAGGCATAGGCGTAAACCTTTGTAAAAGTCTTAATATGTTAATAGGCCAGGTTCAGGCTCGCTAATTAGCCTTATTGGCCTGTTAAAACATAATTAAATATATAAATTATTTTATTATTATTATAATTATTAGATATTTTAAATTTATTATAATTTATTATAAATATTTTTGTATATTTTAAATACTTTAAAAGTTAAAAAGTTTTTGTAAATATTAAATATGATATATTACTTATAAATATTTTATTAAAAAATAATTTTTTAAAATAATATTTTTATTTTTGTAAAAAAAAATTATTAAGCCTTTTAACAAGCTACAAGCCAGGTCAGGCTTAGTACTTTGAAAAAAGTCTATAACAAACTGCAAGTCAAGTCCAGGCCAATTAACTACATAACAGGTCAGACTTGTTAAGAATAAAACTTAACCTGGCCTAACTTATTTTTACCCCTAATGTCAGCACATTCTTTTTTTTTTTCGACACATTGATATTCAGTTTTAATGGTATAAACACCATCCATCCTTTTTGTCCAAATAAGCCTATCCTTTTTGTTAATTGTGCTGAGCTTGAATTAAATTTATGCAGATTTCTTTCCTTACTATTTGTTTGGTTGGCAAGTTAGTCAAAAGTAAAAACGGATAAATGTTTCTTTTGATGATCCAATGGGCCATGGGCATGGTTTTCGACTTCTCGTCACTTTTGGTAAGGGCCGCATTTGCTTGGTCTAGCCCATTAGGACATTATCGGTATTCTAAAGAAAGAAAAATAGAACTCAAGACTCCGAGAGTGAATGTTGTACGGTACCGGCGGGTGGACTTGTTTCTTGAGTTGTTGCCTCAAGTCTCAACGACGACCTAACCAAACGTCCAAACCACACACACAGAGTGAGCTTCTTTTTGTTGTGTTCTCTCACTCTAACTTTAACAAGCTCCAGTGTTTGTTGCTGTAAGCACCAATTTCCATTTCTATGTATAAATTATAATTTGATCTGAGCTTTGCTTACTATCCCATGGTGCTTCCTCGGATCCTCCTCCTATTCGCCCTACTGAGTCATCATCTGACTCAGTCCGACTCGGCACCACAGGCCTTCAAGAGAGGTACCGGCCACCCACAGTGGCACCACGGCGCCTTCCACGACGTCCGCGATTCCGTCCGATCCGATGTTCGCCGCATGCTCCATTCCAGAGCCGAGGTCACCTCCTTCTCTTCTCCTCATTTCCAATTTCAATTCCAATTCGATTTCCACTCCTAGACCTAAGTTTGATTTTGTTTGTATACTGTTGTTGTGGTTCGTGTAGGTTCCGTTTCAGGTTCCGTTGGAAGTGAATGTGGTTCTCATCGGTTTCAGTGGAGATGGAGGATATAGATACACTATCGACATTCATAATCTGGAGCAATTTCTGAGAACGAGTTTCCCCTCTCACAGACCCTCTTGTCTCGAGACTGGGGAGCTTCTTGATATTGAGCATCATTTGGTCTATAATGCATTTCCTGTAAGCTAACCTTCACTCTGCCTCATACTCTTACTATTTTTTTTTGCGTGCTCTCTTATTAATGCTAGCTTTTAACTCTAGGCTGGGCAGCCTGAATTGATAGCACTTGAGAAAGCTCTGAAAGAGGCTATGATTCCTGCAGGAAAAGCTAGAGAGGTAACTGAAGCTTTACTTGCCACTTTCTGCCGTTTCGCATGGTTTTAAGAAATTTTTATCTGTACTATTTATTTTTTCAATAGAGATGGTTCTAAAATTTGTTTTCTACTTCCAGAGTGAATTTGGAAGGGAGGTACCTCTATTTGAAGTTGAAGCAACATCCGTGGAGCCAATATTTCAAAAGCTGTACTCCTATATATTTGACATGGATAATGGGGGATCTTCGGTCATAGATATGGACAGACCGGTGCCAAATGCCATATTTGTTGTGAACTTTGATAAGGTATAATCAATATTGAGTACCTTTTGCAAAAAGAAGAATGCAAGCTTTGTATGTTGTAACATGTGAAGTAATAGAAAAGTTTATTTTTCCCTAGCTAACTACCAATGATCTAATTATGAACAAATGAATGCTTAAGTTCTTCATATTTCCTTCTTGTTCAGTATTTATGTTCCACTACATTGTGGAAGTTAAATTTATTTTTATTCAATTGCTAATTTAAAATATATTGAAGGTGAGAATGGATCCTAGGAATAAAGAAAGGGATCTTGATAGTTTAATGTATGGCAAACTTCCGGAGCTTAATGATGAAGATATGAAAAAACAAGAAGGTGATTATATTTATCGTTATCGCTATGATGGTGGGGGAGCAACTCAAGTTTGGTTGGGGTCTGGAAGGTATGTACAAGTAACCTTATTTACTGTTGAACTTCAGGTTCCCCTTCCAAAGTGTGTTTTTATTAGCCATGGAGGTTTTTACCAGCATAAACTGGTTGCAGTGCATGTTTATATCCTAAAAGTAATCATGGTAGCTGATGTATGTATGCTAGCATGACCCTTTTTTGTGTTTGTGTGTTCAGATTTGTAGTGATCGACCTTTCAGCAGGCCCATGCACTTACGGTAAGATTGAAGCTGAAGAGGGAAGTGTCAGTTCTAGAACTCTGCCAAGATTACGAAATGTGATTCGACCAGGTGGTATGACCACAGTTTATCAATCCAGCAATGATATCTTTCTCGGGCAGCTTGCTTCTTTGATATCAACCACAGTGGAGCATGTTATAGCACCTGATGTAAGGTATTTGTGGTATCATGTAAGCATATAACAAGAAGTAAGAAATCACCTAATAAGTCAAGTTGGCTACTGCCATCCATTGGACTCTATAGCAAACCAATTTCAGCAAAGCCCTTTAGAATAAGGCCTTCTAGAATTATATGATCTAAAAATTTTCTTATGTTACTTGACCAAACCTGTAAATTTCAGTTTTCCCTTCATTTTCTCCTAGGGATACATTGTTACCAGTTTCAGCTTTTCTTTGACTACCATCAGAATACTTTTAAGAGCACTTGAAATGAATATTTAATTGACTTATGTATATTATTCTACAATCTCATCATGTTCTTATTGATATATTCAGGTTTGAAACTGTTGATCTTACTTCAAGATTGCTTATACCAATAATTGTCTTGCAAAATCATAATCGGTACAACATTATGGAAAGGGGCCATAATTACAGTATTAACATTGATGCAATTGAGGCAGAGGTTTGTTATTTCATTTTCTTCCAAGTGAACTACTAATTTTGGTTATCATGGATTTTGGAGAAGTGCCTGCTGCTGTTCTCTAGAACTGAGATTTAGTTCAGCTAGGCAGGATCAGCATGTCATTATTTTATACTTTTCCTTGGTTTCAGGTGAAGAAAATGCTCCATGATGGTCAAGAAGCAGTAGTTATTGGAGGTGTACATTCACTACATCGCCATGAGAAGCTTGCAATTGCTGTTTCAAAAGCTATGCGCGGCCATTCCCTGCAGGAAACCAAGAATGATGGTCGTTTCCATGTTCATACGAAGACTTACCTGGATGGTGCACTTTTAAAAGAAGTGGGTCCTGAATAGTTTTTTTAATCTATCATTGTTAATTTACTCATAATCTTATCGGCAACATGGTTACTTCCTTTTGTGGGGTAATTACTTGAGAGGTCTCTACATATGTTTAGGTTTTGAATAATGAATACGCTTTGCACCTTCTTTGACTAAATAGAGAACATTGAGTGCTTAGGAGATGCACTATTGCTCAATTATTTTGTAGCCTGAATGATCTTCTGAGGAACTGGCAGGATTCATTATTCAAATAATTAAATATGTATCCATCTTGAAAGATGCTAAATGAAACTTTCTGCTGATGTGCAGGAGATGGAACGCTCTGCTGATGTGCTTGCTGCTGGATTGCTTGAAGTGGCTGACCCATCTCTATCAAGTAAATATTTCCTCCGCCAAAATTGGATGGATGAATCTGAAGTGTCTACCGATTCTATTCTTAAGCATAAACCTCTCTGGGCTTCCTATGACTCAAAATATAGCAAGAAAAGGAAGAAGAAAGTAAAGAAACTCGGGGATCTGCAACCAACTTATGGAACCCGAGTAATTCCTGTGTGCGTGTACACCATTCTTTCTTGCATAAATGCATGTTATTGTCTATATTTATTAATACGTCTACGGACACAACACAAGTTTAAATGATCACCTTTATCTATTTCCAACTTCTTTCTTATTACTAATTAAACTTTGATCCCTGGGATTTTTCATGAACAAGATAATGTTGGTAAATTGGCAGCCAGTGATTAACTATAGGTTTTATGAAGTTGGCTTTCCTAGACTTCATTTTGGTTTGCAAATTGAATGGAATATATGAATATCCTGAAAATGTCAAGAATGACTGGCCTAGTAAAAAGGGAAATAGTCAAGGATGGGGTTTCAGGAGCTCTATTATTTATTTGCTTAACCAAGTCACAGTTGTTATATATTGACTGCCTTTTCTTCTTTCTTTCTTTCTTTCTTTCTTTTTTTTTTTTGGGTTAGCTTTGTGCTATCATTGGCAGACGTGGATCGAGACCTTATGATGGATGATGAAAGTATGGTATGGACAAGCAATGATGTTGTAATTGTGCTTGAGCATCAAAATGATAAGATCCCTTTAAGGTGAGTGAATATGATATGTGGATTTCTGTACTTGAAGTTGGAGATATATACTAACTATCTGGACATTTTAGAAGATAGGAGAAAGGGATAAATTGTCACCTTAATATATTATTTGTAATCTTGTGAAACCATCTGATGTTGCTATGTACAACTTCTAACTCTTTTTCCCTTGGGTTTCCTTGTGTCAATTTAAATACCAGTGATAATGTAAGATGGCTTCTGCTGTCTTAAAATAAATTGTCAATTTTAACTTTGTTATTTAATGTTTAAGTTTACCTTCTGCGAAGATATATTGCTCATCCATTGTGATTTAATTTTTAAAACAATATCTAACTGAATAAGTTTCTGAGAATGGAACAGCGTATGCACTGCCCTTATGAGTCATAAAACCTACTTCAATCTCCAGTTTTATTTACCCTGGTCTTCCAATTATTGATTGTCTTGCGAAACTTCACATCAGTTTTCATTGTCTTGTTTGACAGTTATGTTTCGGAGACCCAGAAAAGGCATGCTCTTCCATCTCAGGCACAACGGCATATACTTGCTGGCCTTGCCTCAGTTGTGGGTGGTTTAAGTGCCCCATATGAGAAGGCCTCTCATGTACATGAAAGACCTGTTGTGAATTGGCTTTGGGCTGCTGGTTGTCATCCCTTTGGACCATTCTCAAATACATCTCGCATCAGTCAAATGCTCCATGATGTTGCCTTAGTAAATGCGCTCTTCATGTGCCATATTGAGTTTTATTTGCTAAGAACTATTCTCTAATTGGATTTTTGTTCTTTAACAGAGGAACTCAATATATGCACGTGTGGATTCTGTACTCCGTAGAATTCGGGAGACATCAGAGGTATTCATGCTTTCATTTGATTTTATCAATCAAAATTTATTCATGCTTCATTTAAATTATATAAATACAAGTGCTTGATTTATATAAATCCATGTCAATTCCGTACAGACTGTCCAAGCTTTTGCAGCAGAGTATCTGAAAACTCCCCTTGGTGAACCAGTGAAGGGAAAGAAGGAGAAATCAACCACTGAACTATGGTTGGAGAAGTTCTACAAGAAAACAACAAATTTGCCAGAACCCTTTCCTCATGAATTAGTTGATCGCTTGGAAAAATATCTCGATGTAAGCTAAACTTTGATTGCAGTTCTTGACCTGACTTATGGTTGTTTTTATGAACATTGTTGTTTGTATGCATCTACCAGGGCCTTGAGGAACAGCTTGTTGATATGTCTTCATTGTTATATGATCATCGACTACAAGATGCCTTCTTGAACAGTTCAGATATTCTGCAGAGTACCATGTTCACCCAACAGTAAGTTACCCTGTATTTCTTTTATGCCGAGAAAAAAAAGGCATATATACTTATTTCGTAGTGTTTGCCTTTTTATAAATAAAATGGTGCTATTGTAATAAATACTTATAATTGTGATTGCAGATATGTTGACCATGTTCTGGCCTCTGAGAAGGATAATATGAGATGTTGCAAAATTGAGTACAAGTATCCCGTGCACTCTTCTCAAACTTACATCTATGGGGGAATACTTATTGCTGGGTTCTTTGTGTACTTTGTTGTAATTTTCTTCTCATCTCCAGTGCGGTGACATATGTTAGATTTTGACCCCAACAAGAACCAATAACCAGGCCTTATCACATTTCGGTAGAGCTTATGGTTGCCATACCAAATCGAATATATGCAACAATTTTGAATGCGTCAGTGCAGCACAAATTACTGGAGCAACGTTGACTAGATTTTATGTATTTGGCATAAAAGTTGCCAGGAGGGTCTTCAGCTTTCTATTTGCTTCATTAACTGAAGAAAATCTCATGTACACTTTGTAGTCTCTTGGGGCGGGGATGAATGCTTTCAGTAGATGCGATTAAATGGATAACAATTGCAAATTCAATGGGTGAAATTGACTTTGGCAATAACAATTTTGTTGTGTCTAGAAAGAATATTTGTTGAAGTCGCTTGTTTCTTGGCAACATGCATTGTCTTAAACGCTTCAGTACCATCCTTGAGTTTAAGGCATTTCACAGAATTCAAAGTTATTCACAAAAGAAACTTAGTATTAACGATTTTTTTTTAATTTCATTTTTCACTCAACTTTTTTGGGTGTACAAGTAAAGTATATTTAAGTATCAAGGAAAATTTACACAACACAAAGAGGGAAATTTTTAAGCACACAACATTGCCAAAGCTTAATATCTACTTATCTAGCTTGTACTATACGAAAAGGAGGATTGGTAAAATGGCAAAACCTTAAAATACAGTAGGCTAGGTATTCATCGTCCGAATTTTTTGTATATGAACAACTTAATCTATAAACTGTTATACGCTTAATAGTTAAGTCTTTTAAATCTGACTTGTTTCTAGGAAAGATTTTTTTCTTAGTAAAAATAATTTAATTTTTAAATATTTATATAATGTTCTACTGACAATTTTGTATTAACGACTTAATAACACTTAAATAAACTTATTCTATGCACATGACATAAAAATTCAATCACTAAATTACTGATTATAAATTTATGTATAAATAAATACATAAGTTATTTATCTCGATTTTAATATATATTATTTATTATTTATAATATATATTCTATACAAACGATGAATCTTTAATATACATTTAATATGGTTAAAAGTACTTTTATCTCCTTCCTCTTTTCTGGTTAGACATTTGTCCTTTCATAAGTTTAAAGTTTAAACTCTATGAGGCTTGACACTTAAAATAAAATTGAATTAGTTATGATTAATTCTTTAGATTCATTTAATTTCATAATTTGTGTCATTTATTTTATACATGAAGGTTTATTATGAATTCTGGAAAGTGAAAAGAAACAAATGTCGAATCTCTTTCATTTTTCAATCTCAAGCATTACTTAGTACACAGATTATCAAGGAAACATCGCCCATAGTCGGTAATATTCCAATTTCAAATCTTACTTTTTTTCCATTATTTAATTCTAAATGATTCAATTCTGATTATAATTAACTTATTCAATTAGATTTTAGAAAGCTTGAATGTGGAGCTTAAATTGCATATTTCTGTTTTTGGTCAACAATCAAACAAACACTATCCAAAGACTTTCACTTCGTGAATTAATGAAGATATAAAAAACGATTTTAGGAATTAGGAGAATGAATGAAGATATCAGACATAGCTTTCTAGGCTAGCAATGTGCATCAAATTAAGCAGTATATTTACTGCTCAGAGCCCAGTGCTTATTTCATCATTTAAATGCACTCGCATTATTCTCTTCGGAAAAATACATTTGACCAAAATGAAAGAAAGAACAAAATAAATTAAACGGGAAGGGAAAAAAAAACTAGTAAAGGTTGAACTTGATCCTCAGCGAATATGCTTATAGCTGTCATCAAATTTTAAAATCAGGTCTCAAAGATTCCATGCCATCATAGGATCCGCACAATTCTTAATAAAAAAAACACAAGCATTTAATCCAAGCAACACAAAAAGGAAAATCAATTTAAAAACAAAAAAAAGGAAAAATTTTTAGGTGTAACGATTTTGCAGCTGTATAATTCACTGCGCCTGGGGCCAAAACAAAGGCGAAGCGACTCAACTTCGCTGCGGTAGATCTATGCCTCTTTTCTATCATTGATGAGGAAATAACCCATAATCCATGGCCCTTGAATAATAGGCATCTCAAGAGGCAAACGATACCAATAAATATAAGGAAATTTTGAAACAAAGATAAGAAAACGATTCAAGGGATTCGAAGTTCAAAGAACGTACGAAGCGTAAACAAACGAAGAGTGCTCTACTGTTCTCCAATTCGCTGTGAAGTGAAGGCATGCTTCTGATTTATATAATGGGAATAATATGAATTAGGGTTTTTGCTCTGTTGTAAAAAGACAAAAGGAACCACACTTTTGTTCTCTTATTACGCATTTACCCCTTACCTTCAAAACTGACAGGCCGATTGGGTTTCAGTCCGTAACTAACCTCTAACCCATTTATTTAAGGCCTGCCTTGAATATATCTGTTAAATAACTTTTTTGGTTGATAAGATAAGATAAACTATTCATTAAGAATAGTTTAAAAATAACGTCTAATAAAAAATGACATTATTAATTTGAGAATAACAATATTCACTTCTAAAAAAAGTATTTACTTGGTAATTCATTGTTTTCTTGCGAATTTTCTTTCATGTATTTAAATTTTAAAAAATGCTACATGGTTGACAAAATGATAATAAATAAAATGATGGAGATGATTTTATGACATAAAGTAACAAGACTCACTTATCTAACTATCTAAGGGATAAATGAAATGCTTATTCTTACAAAAATTTTTTGGTTACGTAGCTTTTAATGAGAATCAATATAGCAATTGTTGTAAAATAAATAAGGAATAGGTAGCTCATATTTCATATATCTGCCTCTATTTAAAAATGCATGAGATTTTTATTTTTAACTTTTATTAAAGTTCAGTGTAGCTTGGGAGTCTCATTTTTTTATAGAAAAAGTCAGCCGCTCATATAATTAATGGTCATCCACATCAGCTTTTATCACAACACTCCTCTTTAGATGACAATTTAGGATTATTGCCTCGTTAAAATCTTACTAAAGAAAAACCCAATGAAAAAAAGACCTTAGTGAAGGAAAAAGAGTACAATATCCTTTGTGATAGGGATTGCCTCATTAAAAATCTTGTCAAGAAAAATCCAATAGAAAAAAAACCTGACCAAGGAAAAAAAAGTACAGTCTCCCCCTCTTGTCGACATCATTTTATGTCTCGAAATCGGCGCATCCCAATCTCATGTACCAATCTTTCAAATGAGAATTTTGTGAGTGACTTTGTGAATAAATCTGCCAGATTGTCACTTGAACTATGCTTTGTGAATAAATCTCATGTACCAATCTTTCAAATGAGAATTTTGTCGAGAGAAATATGCTTTGTTCTATCACGTTTGATGTATCCACCCTTAAGTTGAGCAATGCATGCTGTATTATCTTCAAACAGGATAGTTGGGGCTATCTTATGATCAATCAGCCCACATGATAGTATTTCAGCATGATTAGAGGAGGTTGCTGCTATCATCTGTTTCGTGGACCTCCATGATATAGCTATACCACCATATGTGAACAGGTATCCTATTTGAGATCTTCCTTTGTGTGGATCAGACAAGTATCCATCATCTGCATAGCCAACTAGTTGTGACTTGGATCCATATGGATAAAACAATCACATGTCAATCGTTCCATAAAGATATCGAAATTGATTCCACTCCAATGTCTTCTGGTGGGAGAGGAACTATATCTTGCTAGTAAATTCACATCAAATGATATATCGGGTTGTGTATTATTAGCAAGATACATTAGCGTTCTAATGGCACTAAGATATGGTACTTCAGGACCAAGGATATCTTCATTTTCTTCTTAAGGATGGAATTGATCCTTTTCCATATCCAAAGACCTTACGATCATTGGGGTACTCAAGGGATGTGACTTATCCATATAAAATTTTTTCAAAATCTTTTCTGTGTATGTTGTTTGATGAATGAAGATCCCATTTTTGGTATGCTCGATCTGAAAGACGAGACAAAATTTAGTCTATCCAAGATCTTTCATTTCAAACTCTTATTTAAGAGTTTTTATAATTGTTGGAATCTCTTCACGAGTTCCAATGATATTCAAATCATCAATGTACATAGCAATTACAATGAACCCAGATGCATGTTTCTTTATGAAAACACATGGGTAGATATCATCATTCTTGAATCCGTTTTTGGCCAGATACTCAGTAAGACAATTATACCACATTCGTCCAAATTGCTTCAGACCATATAAAGATCTTTACAATTTAATTGAGTATAATCCCTGTGAATATTCATTGGATGGTTTAGATATGTTTAGTCCTTCAAGTACTTTCATATAGATATCACGATCTAATGATCCGTATAAATAGGCTGTTACCACATCCATTAAATGCATATGTAGTTTATGATATGCGGATAAACTGACCAAATAACACAATATTATTGCATTCACTATAGGAAAATATGTTTCTTCATAATCTATATCGGGCCTTTATGAAAAACTTTGTGCTACAAGTCGAGCTTTGTAGGGTACAACTTCATTTTTCTCATTTCGTTTTCTCACAAATACCTACCTGTATCCAACAGGTTTTACGTCTTCTGGTGTACGGACTACAGGTCTAAAGACTTCACGTTTTGCAAGTGAATCTAACTCAGCCTTCATGGCTTCTTTTCGTTTTGGCCAATCATTTCTTTGTCGACATTCTTCAACTGATTTTGGCTCAAGGTCCCTACTTTCATGCATGATATTTAATGCCACATTATATGTAAATATTTCATTGACAATTGTCTTATTTCAGTATCATTTATTTCCTGTAAAGTCATAATTTATCGCAATCTCATCATTTTCACAATTTTCAGGTACCTGAACATCTTCTGGCGTTAAAACTATATCAAAATTTTGGACAACTGCAAGTGTCTTTACTATGTCTTTTTTAACAAGAATAGTATTTACCTCTTTTCTTTTTCGATGATTTTTGTCTTTGGAACCGACAGGCCTGTCACGCTTCTGGCATGAATTTGTTTCAGTGGCAATTTGTCCGACTGGAACATCAATTCGAATTGGGGTATTTTTCGCTGGTATATAAGATTTGGTTATCCTCTTTGTATCAAAAAATGCATCAGACAATTCATTTGCTATTCTTTGCAAATGTATAATCTTTTGAACTTCTAATTCACATTGTCCAGATCGAGGATCTAAATGCATCAAGGATGATGCATTCCAATTAAGTTCCTCTTCAGAAAGCTTATTCTCTCCCACTAATGTTGGAAATTTTGATTCATCAAAATGACGATCCCTAAATCGGGCTTTAAATACATCCTCAGTTTGTATCTCAAGATATCTTACTATAGAGGGAGAATTATATCCAACATATATCCCCAATTTTCTTTGGGGTCCCATTTTGGTGCGAGAAGGTGGTGCAATGGGAACATATATCGCACACCCGAATATTCTTAAATGGGAAATATTTTGCTGCTAGCCAAAATCTAATTGCATAGGAGAGAACTGATGGTAACTCGTTGGCCTTGTAACACCTACCACAAAGAGTCTTATGCTTAAGTCATAAAATTGAGGTGTTGAGGTACTACGACCTCTAAAAGTAAAAATATATATATGTAATAATAGTCGAAAGAAATTTTAACTATAAAGCCTGTGAAGAAGAGTTAAGCAAAGCTTTAAACAGAAAATCACATCACTCGCGTAAACGATAACTATGAGAGAAGAATTCCAAAGATACATATAGCAAGGCTTCCGACTCGGCTCACGAAGCTAGAACCGACCAAAGTGTCTATACATATACACAAATAAACCCAAAAGTAAACCAAAATAGAAAACTGACAACATATTTCTCCGAGTCAACCTATAAGAGGGACAAACATAAAATACAAGGTGGAGATCTTATATACATACATAAATATAAAGATACGACCCTGCGTCCCAAGAGTTCTTCGCCTTATCAGCGTCTCCAGAATATAGAGTGGTGCTTCTCAACCTCCATCTGAAAAACCACAAATATTGTATGGGATGAGAACTAGGAGTTCTCAGTATGGTTAAGGTTCCCACATATATAATAAGTAAGGTCCCAAGAAAGCCAGAGGCAATCCTAGAACGCCGACACTCAGATTATAATTCTTAAGGAACTAAAATAGAAACCATAAGCAGGGGTAGATATCTAAGGTTCTTAAGGTTCTAACTCAATCCTAACTTAATCTCTCAAATTACAATCCACTCACTGTCTCATTCAACTTTAACCCTTACCACTAACCCAATCAGTCATGGCCTATGACCCATTTCAAATCAAATCAACATTATCACCCGTTCACCACCAAGGTACTCAAAACAAAAAGACAATCACAAACACAAGCAAATACAAAGCAAACACATTTAAAGAATAGTTACAGTAAGTATCACAGTTATCAGTTAAACAGAATTTATCAGATAGGCAAACCAAAATAATTATGTACACCTAAACAAAGCAAACAAATGCAACATGATGCATGCTTATCCTACTGGCCATGAGCTCACGTGTCGGTTAAACTGCCAGAACTCGACACATCCGGTAGCTAACCCGGACATTTGTCTCTAGGTTGCGCATCTCCCATGGGATCATAAACGAAGGAGAGTGCATTTCCTCATTAAAGGAGCATGCCTTTCCACCTTCTTCTGGAGGATATACGAAGGAAAGTGCCTTTCCACATCGAAGGAGTGTACTTTTTCACCTTGCAACCAGAGAAGAATGTGGAGAAAATAATACGAGGGAGAGTGCCTTTCCACTTTTCCCATACCCTCGTCACAACAAGAGAGAAAACTTCTGTCCTCAACTTGCTATCCGAATACATTTTCAAGTTAACGAGCAAGCGGGATCGCACCCAAATCTTGCCCTCTCGACCATTCCGGCCACACACACACCTCAACCATTCCGGCCACACACAGTTACTCAAACCTAACATATTATGCACCAAATCATCAACACAACATATCCTTGCCATCACCATAATAACCTTCACAACCTACCATTTCTTACTCTTAACGATTCCAAAGACATCATCAAGTTTAACATTCACCAACCCAATATACATATATATACACACATTCATATCATTTTATAAATCTCCATCAACTCATCACTTAACACACTTTCATGAAAAATAGAAATCAACATCAAAGGTGCTAGTCATCAAACATATTCATACATTCGAACCTATCCTATGGTCATCTAGCCTATGTTTTCACAAGACATTATATATTAAATACGAGAAACCAAAATCATACCTTGACCGATTTTCTTGTATAACCCAAAGACAACTCAATTAGGCAAGGTCCAAATCTCCACCGCTAAGATTTAGCTCCCAAAGCTCCCACTCAAGCTTCCACCCTTTTCAATTATGTTCCAAATCCATTTATAAACTACCTAACACATAATACCACATCCATACACATAAACTCAATTCTCAATTACAATCAATTAAGGGATTCACCAGGGATTGAGGATCCTTACCTTAACTGTACCTCAAGCTAATAAAAACCTGCTAATTTTTGAAGTTAATAGGATCCTATAACATCAAAATTCAAAGGTCTTAATACCTCACAACATGCAAATTTTCAAAATTGGGAGAGGAAAAATTGGGAATAAAAACATGGCTTTCTTACCAAATTCTTTATTGGACTTTGTAGAGATTGACGCTGCGGTCGCGTGGCCGCAAACGGTGTGGCGATCAGAGCTTGGAATAGAAAGATATCTTAGTTTTAAATTGGTGTTAGGATTTGAGCTTCACATTCAGCCCTTTCCTCCATGGTTCAGCATTCCTCATGCAATGAGGAAGGAGGATGGCTGAATCCTTTATATAATGAGGCATGGGTTGGGCCTTGGGCCAATACGGGCCTGGTTCGCCTAGTGCGGCCCGTTCGAATCAATCTTAGGCCAAATCCTTTAAAATTGGTGTCAAAATTCTTATTTTAATTAGTTCTATCTCACTAAATCATAAAATTTAATTTTCTAATTTATTTGATTAATAATTAATTTATTCACTAATTACTCAGGGTTTACAAGCCTCAAACGAATAAGTGCTGCGACATGTAAAATAGCATGCCCCAAGCCAAAGTTAGGAGATTTGTTCTCGTAAGTAAGGATCTAGCAATTAATTGGAGGCGTTTAATAAGTGATTCTGCTAATCCATTTTGTCTGCGAACATGAGCTACTGGATGTTCAACACTTATTCCATTAGCCATACAATAAGCATCAAAAGTTTGGGAAGTAAATTCACTAGCATTATCAAGATGAATTGCTTTGATTGGATTTTCTAGAAGTTGTGCTTTTAATCGAATAATTTGAGCAAGTAATCTCGTAAACGCCAAGTTGCGAGAAGACAATAAGCACACATGTGATCATCTCGAAGATGCGTCTATTAGGACTATAAAATATCTAAAAGATCCACATGGTGGATGAATAGGTCCACATATACCGCATTGAATCCTTTCTAGGAATTTAGGGGACTCAAATCCAATATTTACTAGTGATGACCTTAAAATTAACTTTTCTTGAGAACATGCAACACAACAAAATTCAATAGATTTAAGAATCTTCTGGTTCTTTAGTGAATGTCCATGGGAGTTTTCAATAATTCTCCGTATCATAGTTGTTCCTTGATGATCCAATCGATCATGCCAAGTTATGAATACATTTGGGCTAGAAAACTTTTGGTTTACAATGACATGTGATTCAATTGCACTAATTTTGGTATAATATAACCCAGATGAAAGTGAGGGTAACTTTTCTAATATAACCTTTTTGTTTAAATCATGAGTTGTAATACATAAGTACTCATGATTTCCCTCACTCATTGTTTCAATATGATATCCATTTCAGCGAATATTTTTAAAACTCAATAAGTTCCTTAGAGACTTGGTAGATAATAGTGCATTATTTATTATGAATTTTGTTCCTCTAGAAAACAATATTATAACTCTTCCGGAGCCTTCTATCACATTGTCCGAGCCAATAATAGTATTAACATATTTTTCTTTTGGCACAAGATGGGTAAAATATATATCACTTTTGAGAATGGTGTGTGAACTTGCACTATGCGCAAGGCATATATCTTCATTATATATCCTTACCATTTCCTTCCAAGATAAATAATAATAAAATGAGTAGTAATACATGCACAATCAAATTGAATTCTTGATTGAAATTATTTTTCTAAGAAATACAATACATAATGTCATATACTAAAATTTTATTATTATCACTATTATTATTATTATTATTATTATTATTATTAAAACATGACATATTTAATTATTTCAAAATTCTTAAACATAAACATTGATATTTTATTATTTATTTACATCATAATTGAAATTCAGATGCATAAAAATAAAACTTAACAATAAGTTTCTCATATTATTTATTTACATGAATACTTAACAATCCCACATATTAAACTATTTCATCATTGATCAAATAACCAATATTTCCTTCAAGATCCTCAAAGAAATCAGATACATCATAATGAGTGGTGTAACTTTCAACATCATTTGAAACAAAATTTGTTTCCTTTCCTTTGTTATCCTTTTTCAAAGATACTTGATAAAGATCGACTAGGTGCCTTGGGGTATGACAAGTATGCGACCAATGGTCCTTTCCACCACAACAGAAATATTTATCCTCTGTTGATTCATTTTTTCCATTGTTTCTTTCTTTATCCCACTTCTGGTGAGATCCTTTCTTGTGAATATAATTTTTCTTCCTTCCATAATTTTTCTTGTTGCCAAAACCTTGCCATTTACCTCTTATGGGGTTATGATTTGTCTCATTTGCTTCAGGAAATGGGGCGGCGCCAGCTGGGCGCGCTTTATGATTTTTTAAAAGCAACTCATTGTTGCGTTCAGCAACAAGAAGGTAAGAAATTAATTCAGAATATTTTTTAAATCTTTTTCTCGATACTGCTGTCGCGGGAGCACGTTCGAGGCATGGAAGGTTGAGAAAGTTTTCTCTAACATATCATTATCAGTTATCTTTTTCCCACATAATTTCATTCGTGAGGTGATTCGAAACATTGCTGAATTATATTCCTTTATGGATTTAAAATCCTGTGGACACAAGTGCGTCCATTCATATCAGGTTTGAGGAAGTATCACCGTCTTTTGATGATTATACCTTTCTTCAAGGTCTTTCCACAGATTTACAGAATCTTTTAATATGAGATATTCATTTTTTAATCCTTCGTCATGATGACGATGAAGGAAGATCATGGCTTTGGCTTTATTCTTCTGGGATGTATTATTTTCACCCTTAAGGTATCTTTAAGATCCATTGAATCAAGATGGATTTCAGCATCTAGTATCCATGATAAATAGTTGTTTTCAAATATATCAAGAGCATTAAATTTAAGATGAGAGATTTTTGACATAATAAAAATTTGTTACCAGAGTCTTCCTAAAATTTGATCAGAGTCTCGTGCTGATAATGTGTTGTAAAATAAATAACTAAGATATGGTAAATATAAAATAAAGAAGTGGAAGTAAAGACTCTAATATTAATATTCACTACAATTAATATCTCAATATAGAAATTATTTATATCAATATATAGTAGCTTATATAAAAGAGAGAGAAGAGAGTATTAATGGTATAAAAGAGAGAGAAGATTTTGTTATTGATTGTGTGTATCTTTTGTGACTTTAGCCTCCTATTTATATACTTATTAATGAGTTAAGAGATTTCCATGCGTGTGGGAAATTGAGAATTAATGAGTCAGTCCATTCAGAAAAAGGTGAGAAACTACTACGGCGTGCTACAATGGAGACCGCGTCCACGCCGTTAAGTCAACAAACATTGACAACAACTAACGTCACGGATGATAGATGCATTCATCCCATCTCAATCCTATATTTTTTGAAAAAAATACAGTTTTTTAAGTGAGAAATTTAATAAATTAAAAAGTTAAAATTTAATTATTATTAATTTTATCATTTATATAATGTATGAAGTTTATTATGTTAATTTAATGATAATTAAAATAATATTTTTATTATTTGTTTAGTAATATATCAATCTCTAGTGTCATATTTAATTTGTCAAAATATCAAAGGAAAACATAAACATAATTCATTATTGTTTTTTTAAATTTATTAAAAAATAATATATTTAAATAATTATTCTATATAAATACACTAATTTAAAAAAAGAGAAAATATTAATTTATTTAATAATT
>NC_029772.3:94200865-94271114 GCF_000817695.3 Arachis duranensis | reverse complement strand
CAAAAATATTTTATTAACTATAATATCTTTTTTATTTCTATGATTGTTATTTTTATTTTTTTATAAATATTTAAAGAGTATAATAAATATAAATTTATAAGTACTTAAAGAATATAATAAATATAAATTAATTGATGAGTTATTAAAATTAAAATAATAATTAATTTAATATTAAATAAAACTAAAACAAGGTATTTATTTTAATTATAACTAAATTAATTAGTTCAATCCGTAATTATTAATTAAATTAATAACTTAATCATCTTTAATCAGTTGGATTAATGATTTGATTATGAGAACTAGTTGGGAAAGAGAGAGTGAGTTAGAGAACCGTGGGCGTGAGTGTCCAATAGAAACAAAAGGAATGAAGTCACGACATACGTAATGCAATGGGTATCCAAACAAAAAGGGCCTAAACCTTGTTGCCCAAGCGTGGCTGTGGCTGACCAAAGAATCTGATGCCAGTCATACCCAATTTTTGTGGACCCACCAACAATTTCGGAGCCACACACTCTCTCTCGAATTGAAGAATGAAGCGTCTTTGACAATTCACAAATGAAATCAAACTTATTATAACATCTTATTTTCATAGCTCTATAAATACGCCCTCAAAACCCACACAAACCAATTCCTAATTCTCATATAAAAACTCTTTCTTTCTCTCTCTTTTTCGAAACCAAAAAAACAAAAACAGAATGTGTCCTTCTGGCAGGAGCCTCCGCACAACTGCCTCCTCCGGTTTCCGACCAGCCTTCGACATCCTCGACGCTGACCACGACGGAAAGATCAGCCGCGAGGACCTCCGCGCCTTCTACTCCTCCGTCTACGGCCGCGGAGAAGATGACGTCATCGGTGCAATGATGACGGTTGCCGACACCAACAAGGACGGCTTCGTGGAGTACGAGGAGTTCGAGCGCGTTCTCTCTGCCGTGGGAAACACCGAGAGGTGCGGCACCTCGAGACCGGTGGGGTGTGGAGCCATCGAGGATGTGTTCAGGGTCATGGACAGAGACGGCGACGGCAAGCTCAGCCACCGTGACCTCAAGGTATACATGGAATCCGCCGGATTCTCCGCCACCGACGACGATATCGCCGCCATGATACAGTTCGGCGGTGGAGACCAGAACGGCGGCGTAACCTTCGATGGCTTGCTTCGTATATTAGCTCTTGATTGTGCTCCGCATAATTAGTCAGTTAGTTATTGTTCGATTTGAATGAATTGTTATAATCGGTGGGAACGTGACGAATTAAACTTAAGTTTCTGTCTTGGTGTTTGTATTTTTTATTATTAATTTACAAAATGTTGTTTCCGTAACTATGGAAAATGGACAAGCGTTTTTGGCTTTTAGCATATGACAATGAAAGAAGCATATTCGTTACAAGTTGTGGTTTTGATGCAATGAGACACTGGGGTCTGCAGCAGAATGCAGTTGCAGATATGATATCACGTTCTATTGTTTTGATTAACTCATCGACTGAATCCAGAAAGCATTTTTTGATTCTTAGACACAAGTTTTTGAACTTGTTGAATTTCGTATAATGACAATAAATATCTTATATATTTCAACTATTATTCATATAACACATTTTGCTTCTTCCAATAATGAATACAAGAGCAGAACATACTATTTCAGTGCTAGAAGAGATTTTGTACACGAAAAACTAGCGTCATAATCTGGACATATTTAGTTAGAATATTATTTTACTATAATAGGACATATTTATTTAGGATATTATTTTGCTATAAGAAAACCTATTGTCCGAATTGGATATATGTACAGTATATAACACCTATAACTAGAAGTTAATCAACTTTTTTCATGAGCTTTTAAAACTTCAATTTAAGCTTTACCATGTGATTCTCTAAAATGCGTGTTTTATCGATTTTTAATAAATAATGGTCTAAGAGCGAAACCTACTTCTCTTTTGTGGGTATCAGTTTTATTTGTATCAAAATTTATGCCTTCGATTAAGTTTTCTGATCATCATCTTCGACACTATTTCCCACGTGCATAGAATAACTGCCATCAATTATATTCACTTATCACTCTTCTTCGATAAGACTTATCTATATTCTTCTGATCTCTTCTTTAACATATTTGACCTCCGTCGAGTCTGTCTCTTCGATTTCCACACTTGAATCAATCGATTAATAGAGAGTACTTAATTGGCTCTAATCCAAAGTTAATTGTAACATGTATTTGGAGGTTAATCGAAATATTATTTTGGCACTTGGCAACAATCAAAGTCTAAATTTGTCGAACATTGGTTTATCAAAGAATTCAATAACATCTTTATCGAAAATATTATTTTTTGATATAACAAATACCCCATAAATATTTATGTTTTCGACTAGAAAGAAATACTGTTATTCAATATTTTTTACAACGATACTAGGCATTTTTTTTATCTTCTTCCTGAAAATATTTCTCATTAACATAGTTGAATCTATTTTTAGGAATGAAGTTTCAACTGCTTTACCCCTAGAAAGATAATTCGATTTAAAGGAAAAGATTTTTTCCCTCATCGAAAAGTAAAAGGAACACCAGTATTAACTCGACGCAATTGTCGACCATTTTGGTTACCACCCATTCGATTTCGAAAAATGATATATCTATCACGGCCTGAAACAAAATAACTATATCGAGTTTGTTGCTGTTGATATTCTCCCATCTTTTCAATCACCAAACTCTTGCAAATTTTTTATCCATCCAATTCCATTAGCTATTCTTTGTCAAAATTTTTTATCATGCTATTCTTGAAGAGCCAAGGATAATAATTTTTTTTTTCAATTTATCGAAGAAAAATGATCTTCGATATAAGAAATGTCCCCAAGCATTTGTTTTCGACATCTTGAAGCAAAGTGGCTGTTTGTCGAACAATTAGATCTTCGACATTTTGTTGAATATTTTCAGCCACATTTATTTTCGATACCTTATTGAATTTTTTTATGACAACATATTACCCAAATTATAATAATTTTCCTTTTTTTCTCGGATTATTGTGGTAGGAGAGTTGTCATATTTGATTATTCAAAAAATTATGATCAAGATCCATGAATCCTTTTTTTTTGAATTTCCAACTTCACAATTTAAAAATTGAATAGAGAAGTTTTTTCTTTTTCGAAATTTGATCAACTTTATAAAGTTTCAAAGTTGATAAAAGATTTTTTTCTTTTTCACAATTATATCTAACAACTGTCAATAACCGCTTCTCAAGAACTTCTTTTTACAAATATATTTGTACATACTTTTATAGAGTACGCAATTCTTTTCAAAGTGTTCCAATATGCACCTGTAACTTGACAAAGTTTAAATTTGTCAAATATTGGCTTGTCGAAAATATTATTTTTGAAGATTTTTTTTGCTAGATAGACAAAAGCAAAAATACTTATCATTATTGAATATTATTTTCAACAAACTCATATTCAACAATTTCTCTTTTTTTTTCTTTTTTTCTTCTTTTATTTTTTCAACTTGTCGAACTCTCTCAACTAAATAGGATAAATCAGAAATATGCATATTGAGTAATTTTCGACGCATATACAAGCCAAGACCTTTGATGATTATTTTGACGATTTCGCTTTCAGGATCTATCGATTCTCCATCATCTCGTTCTATTGCAAGCAAATCTGTCTACGAGAAATTCAATTCTTCCTTATAAAATTGAGCATAAAATGCATTTTTCAATTGTGCCCCTGTTAAAATTGAAATGGGTCTCAGATTTGAAAACCAAGTAAAAGCATTTTTCTGTTAATGAAGTAGGAAAAAATTTTATTCTCAGGTTTTTATTATTTGCCAAATTTCTAATTTGACCATATAGCGAGCTATATGCTCGACAATTGATAAGGGTGTTCATGGATCGGATTCGATCCGAAAATTGCGGATATGAATCCGATCCGCAAGGCTATCAGATCAGATCCGCACACTAATCGGATCGGATTGCGGATTTTGTGTAGGTATCCGTATATCCGATCTGCATATCTGTGTATCCGCAAAAATAAAGAAATAAATAAATAAATATTCTTTTTATGTTTTATTTTAACTAATAATTATCATATATGTTGTATTATTTTAATTTATTATTAAAGAAAAATATATTTAATATTATTTTAAGAGTAAACGTATTTTTAAAAATAGAAAAATGAATTTTATTGATATTTTTTAATAAAAATAATCTTTTTAAAATATTTTTGTGTTTTGCGGATATATTTGATATCTGATATGATCCGATCTGCAAATGTGCGGATCGGATCGGATCCTAACTAAAAAAATGTGGATATTGGATCCGATCCGATCCTATGATTTTAGTGCGGATCGGATCAAAATTTTGGCCATATTCGATCCGCGTTCACCCCTTACAGTTGACTCTCCAGCCTCTTCTAGCAAATTTTGTAATTATTTTGAAATTTTTTACACCCATTGGCACTTCTATCATTTGCACTGTAGCAGGGAAAGGATAAACAAAATATGGTCGATGCATGAGACCCACATTGATACCCATTCTATTGAGGACATCCTCGACAATCTTTGTCACTTGGTAATGATATCCACACTCTGTGTGAAGTTTATTCAAAACTTCATCAGCATTTTGATCTCGTCGAATGACATAAGAGATATTTTCTTCCCTTTCAAGATTGTTAAATACATTCTCCTCATTATATCATACATTCTCCTTGTCTACTACCAAATCTTGGGGAATATGCTATCCCTCATTATAATAACAATTTGAGCAATTCTCTCGACTTGTTTAGCCAGTCGATCATATTTTGACTCATTGTTAGCCAGGATAGGATTCACAATAGTAGTCATTTGATGAGTCAACAGGTTGACAAAATCATGATGGCTTTCATCAATATATTGTCTAAACTCAACCATCAACTCTGAATTATTCGGCGAAAAGCCCACTTGATAATCTCGATTGATGTCAGGATATGAAAAAGAAGATTGGTTAGAAACTGTACCCGGCACATTTTCAAATCTAACTGGAAATGTGTAACTGCATATGGGAGGCATATAGCCAGGAGGAAGGCCAAATGGAGGCCAACTTGCGGTTACTTGCGGTTGATTCTGCACTGGGGTGATCCTAGCACGTGGATTTCGCCCACTACCACCAACACTTGCACCAATAACTGCAATATTCTCCTTAGAATTATACTCTGCATGTGAAATCAAATCTACAGAAGTTTGTGTATCAGTTATTGGGGCGTTATTACTTATTTCTGCATTGTCATTTGAAACTTCTTCAGACATGATAACAATTCTACCACTTCTTAATAGCATGTGCCAAATATCAATACTGCATGTATAATGAAACAGTGGAAAACAAAATATTTTGACACAATTAAATTTTAAAACTGTCCCACCGGGCGTGCCAATTTATTTTGTCAATTTTTAACAAATCGACGGTGGTTCAATTCTAATGGTCTAAGAGCAAAACATACTCTTCTTTTGCGGGTACCAGTTTTATTTGCATCAAAATCTATGCCTTTCACAATGACGAAGAAGAAAGAACCAAACTTTGCAGAAATTCGGAATGAACAATAACACTTAAACGGCTTGAATAAAAGGAAAATTAAATTACAGAAAGGAAGAGTGTTTGGAAAAATAAATAAAAAATTAAAAGATAAAGACTGGAAAGGGTAAAAGTTGCTAAATTTAAAGGAAAGCAAAGGTAAGGAAGATAAATTGCATGAAAAGAAAGTTGCATGGAATTTAAATGAAAAGTAAATACAAAGAAAAAAACTCTTGACTGACTCAGAAAGTCGCTGTGGATGTGAGTGAGTGTGAGTGTTTTTTCTGAAAAGATTCCAACCCTTTCTTCATCTGCATCTTGTCAATTTATAGGCCAATCCGTCCAATTATTTGCTGATACGTCATTCTGACTAGGGGTGTTCAAAACCGATCCAGACCAAACAAAACCGATCAACCGAACCAAAAAAACTAAAAACCGAACAAGCCGACAACTGAAAAAACCGAGAAAAAATCATATTTTGCTGTTTTTTATGCGGTTCGGTTCGATTTTCGATTCTAACACTGAAAACCCTAACCAAACCGAACCGAACCGGTCAACTTAAAAACCTAAAATCTATTAGACCATTACCCCACCCCACCCCCACTAGATCAGATAACCTAGTGTTCTACACTCCTAACCTAGCGCAGCCACTCTCTCTCAATGAAGCCCCATTACCTCAACCCCTCATAGCCGCTGATGAAAGGATTTTTGACGGTTTAGAATTTCTCAAATAAAATCTCGTCGAAGTATAGTTTCTAAACCAAGCAATAATCCTTTCATACAAAAAGTTGTTTGTCACTAAAACAAACCCCTGAATTTATAAACCGAAGTATTCAAACCTCGGGTCGTTCTCCCTAGGAATTACAATAAAGTGTCTTGTTATTGGTTTGAGTTGTTTTGGGGTTTTGGATAAGAGACATGAAAGTAAATGGCAATGAAAATAAACTAACAACTATAAAAGGCTCTTGGCAAGGTATGAAAATTAGAAGTTCTATCCTAGTTATCCTTCTCAATTGTGATGAGAATTGTTCATTGCTACCACTTAGTTAACCCTTGCTAATAAAGGAAAGTCAAGTGGATGAATTGACTTGAGCCACAAGTCCTAGCCAACTCCCAAGGAAAGACTAGCTTTAGTGCACTCCAAACCAATTAGCAATCTCTCCAATTACCAATCAACAAAGGAATTAGATAACTCAAGTGTCACTAATTACTCTACCTAGACCAAGAGGAACAAATTCTACACTAAAACTAAAAGAGACATTTCAACAAACACATAAAGTGCAATAGAAGTGAACATTATTAAATGCAAGAATTAAAGGAATCCACAACTACAAAAACAAGAGATCAACAATAGAAAAGTAAAGAAGAACAATTATTATGAATTACCTCTTATTGAATTGAAAGAAAATGGAAGGAACAATACTAGATCTACAACAAAATATAAGAACAACATAAAGGAAATTACAACAAAAGAGTAGAAGAAGATGAATGTAACAACAAGAAATTGAAAGGTAGAAGTAGAATAAAGCAAAGATTAAAACCTAGATCTAAGAACTAAACCTAATCCTAATCCTAATCCTAGAGAGAAGTGAGAGCTTCTCTCTCTAGAAACTACTTCTAACCAATCCTAATGAGTGTGTAATGATTGGAATTCCCTTTGCTCTTCAATCCTTGGCTTTAAATAGCATCTTTGGCACCAAAGTTGGTTGCAATTGGGCCCCACAATCCTCAGAATTCGTTGGCCACGTTTTCATTAAAAAATCATAAAACAGCACCGACGCATACGCGCACAGCACGCGTACGCGTCCATGGGGTGATTCGCAGGTGCGCGCGAGCGCCAAGTGCGCGCGCGCATCCATGGGCAAGTTCAACTTCTTTGACTTTTCATGATTTCTCCACTTTGCATACTTTCCTCTTCACTCCTTTGATCCATTCCTAGCCTTTTCAATCTGAAATCACTAACAAACATATCAAGGCATCTAGTGGAATCAAAGGTGAATTGAATTTAGCTAATTTAAGGTCTAGAAAGCATGTTTTCACATCTAAGCACAAATTAGGAGACAATCACAAAGCTATGCTTATTTCATTAAATAAATGTGGGTAAAAGGTCATAAAATCCCCTAAAATCAATACAAGATAAACCGTACAATTGGGGTTTGTCAGCCGCGCCTCCCCAGCCCTTCCCAGCCCTGCCTCCCACTCTCCCATCACCTCACAGCCCCACCTAGTCCCGCCGATCCAGCCCCTCCCAGTCTCCCCGAACCATAGCCTCGTAGCCCCTCCCAGCAGCGCCGAGCAGTGCCGTGCTGTGCCGGACCAGCCACCCATCAGCGATGTTCAACCGTTCCTGGCAGCGCGAACCAGTGAACCCAACCCCTCCCAGCAGCGCCGAACCTGCGCCTCCCAGCCCCTCCCAGCACCTCTGTTCTATGTATTATCTATTTGTTGTTGATTGTTCACTTATTTGTTGATGATTTTTTGAAATTGTTAATAATTTTATTTTGTTTTAATTTCTGCTACTGTTTGAATAATTTATGTTCTATGTTCAGTGTATTTTTGCAATTGCTAATTGTTGTTGATTGTTGTATTTGTTTATGCAATTTGTTGTATTTGGGGGTTTTAGCTTATGAATGTGTATTATTTCTAGTTGTTAGAGTTCTAGCCTTCTAGGTTCTGATTGTTAAAGAAGGTGTGTTTTTTATTGTTAGGGTTCTAGGATCTGATTGTTAGAGAAGGTTGTCACCTCTTAATTTAAGCAGATTTTGATTTTTTTATGACAGTTCCATTGATGGAGTTATCAAGGAGAACTTTACGGAATAGTTTGTCCTATTTGTTATAACACTTATAATTTTGGTTATGATGTACTAAAAAAGAATATGCATGAATATGAATATCTTGATAAGAATGGAATGGATTGTCAACTCTTTGAATGAGTGACTGATTCCTTATTTTAAACTCAGTGACTCTGAGATCTTGTGGAGAAAACTCTAAAAGTGGCTCCAAGACTTTCCTTTTGTTCAAAATTATAGTTACATTAGTAAAATTGCATATATGATATATGTGTTCTTATAAGAATAAAAGGATAACTTGAGTAGATATTATACATGCAAAAAATTGTCACAAACAGGTAGAAAAGGATGAAGAGGCAACATTTTTAAAAACCGAATAAACCGAACCAAACCAAATCGATTTTAATTGGTTTGGTTTGGTTCAGATGGTTTCGATAAAAAAACTGAATCAAACCGAACCGCAGTTTAATTAAATGATTAGATCGAATGATTTTTTTCTCAAAAACCGAACCAAACTGCACCACGAATACCCCTATTGACTAATGCATCCTCCTAATTAGAAGCACTTGTCTCAAAGTCACGGGAGATAAGTCAAAGTAGAAAACCTCATAGTTCTGATAAGTCAGAGAGTCGAAGCAAGTCAAGAGGAAAGTACAAGCCAAGAAAGGAGTTCTTTTGTCACCATTGTGGCAAGTCAGGACATATCAAGAGGTATTGTAGGTTCTTGAAAAGAGAACAATCAAAGGGAAGAAACGAAGACAAAGGTAAAGATAGTGATAAAGAGACTGTTGCTATTGTTTGTGAAGATGTTCTTATCACATATGATAAAAATTATGTGAATCTTGTATGTGATTATTTCACTTGGATTATGGACTCTGGTGCCTCATGTCATGTCACTTCGAAACGTGAATTTTTCACTTCCTATACTGCTGAAAATTTTAGCAAGATCAAATTGGGAGATAAAAGAGTGTGTGATATCATTGGTATGGGTGATATGTGGCATGAAACCAACATGGGATGCAAGTTGCAGTTGAAGGACGTTAGGCATACGCTAGATATGCGGTTTAATCTCATTTCAGTGAAGGCATTGGATCAAGAGGGGTATTGCACTTTCTTTGGTTGTGAAAAATACAATATTACCAAAGGGGCTCTCATTATTGCTAGAGAAGATAATAGTCTCACTACTCTCTACCGGCTGTAAACAAAGTTGTGCAAAGAAGATGTGAATGTAGCTGATGATTCCTCTTCTGATTTGTGGCACATACGTCTTGGTCACTTGAGCGAGAAAGGACTAAGCGTCTTAACCAAGAAGCACTCACTTTCCGTAAAAGGTACAACTTTAAATACTTGTACTCATTGTTTTGTTGGAAAGCAAGCTAGAGTATCATTTCATATTTCTGGACCTCATATAAGATCACATGTTCTAAATTTAGATCACATTGATGTTTGCACTATGGATGCTAAGACACTAGGTGGTGCATCATATTTTGTTACTTTTATTGATGATTATTCTCGAAAAGTGTGGGCTTTTGTTTTGAAATCTAAAGACCAGGTGCTCGGTATCTTCAAACACTTTCATGCAAGTGTTAAAAGAGAAATAAGAAGAAAATTGAAATGTGTTCGAGCGGATAATGGTGGTGAATACAGGGATCCGTTTGAAGACTATTGTAAAGGACATGGAATCAAGTTTGAGAAAACGGTTCCTAAGACTCCTCAACATAATGGAGTTGCAGAGATAATGAATCGCACTATTAATGATAGAGTCAGGTGTATGCTCTCTCATGCAAAGTTGCCTAAATCCTTTTGGGGTGAAGCAATAAGAACTGCAGTAGATTGGAGAAAGTTTGGAGAGGAAAAGATGATAGTTACTTGCGAGTGTTTGGTTGTAGGGCTTTTATTCACATTCCAAGAACTGAAAGGTCCAAATTGGATGGAAAGTCAAAGATGTGTATCTTCATGGATTATGGTCACGAAGACTTTGGTTACAGATTATGGGATCCGATAAGGAAGAAGATAATTAGAAGCCGAGATGTGATTTTTCTTGAAGACCAAACTATTAAAGATCTTGAGAAGACAGACAAGCAAACAATAACTGTTAGACATTCTGCTGATAATGAACCTGGTCCTTCCACTAGACCTCCTATTGATGGAGAAGATGTACAAGTTGATAATGATGGTGATGATTTGCATGATGAACCTACACCTCAACCTGAGGTGCCAAATGTTGAAGTTCCACCTGAACCACCAGTTGAGCCTGAATTGAGAAGATCTACTAAAGAGCGTCATCCTTCTCAAAAATACTCTTCTCATGAGTATATGATGAACATTGAGACTGGGGAGCCAAAGAGCTACTAGAAAGCTATGTCTGATGAGCATAAAGAAGAATGGTTGAAGGCCATGCAAGAAGAAATAAAATCCTTGCATGAGAATCATACTTTTGAATTGGTGAAGTTGCTGAAGGGTAAGAGAGCATTCAAGAATAAATGGGTGTTCAAATTGAAAGCGAATAAAAATGTCTCACGACCAAGGTACAAAGCTCGATTGGTTGTGAAAGGTTTTGAGCAAAAGAAAGGTATTGATTTTGAGGAGACTTTCTCTCCAGTTGTGAAGATGTCCTCTCTTCGAGTTGTGTTTAGATTGGCAGCCAATTTGAATTTAGAGGTTGAGCAACTTGATGTGAAGACTGCATTCCTTCACAGTGACATAAATAAAGAAATTTATATGGAGCAACCCGAGGATTTCGAGGTTAAAGGAAAGGAGCACCTTGTATGCAAGTTGAAGAAGAGCTTATATGGGCTGAAGCAAGCGCCAAGGAAGTGGTACACGAAGTTTGATTCCTTCATGGAAGCTCAGTAAGACTTCTTCTGATCATTGTGTATATGTTAAGAAATTCTCTGATGATGAATTTATAATTCTTTTACTTTATGTTGATGACATGTTGATTGTTGTCATGATATTAAGAAGATTGAAAGTCTTAAAAAAGACTTGAACAAATCCTTTGTTATAAAGGATTTGGGTCCTGCAAAGAAAATCCTTAGCATGAGTATCACTCGTGACAGGAAGAATGGAAAACTGTGGTTGTCGCAGCAGAAGTACATTGAGAAGGTTTTAGAGAGGTTTAGCATGAGTAATTCCAAACCTGTTAGTACTCCATTTGCTAGTCATTTCAAGATGACTTTGCAGCAATGTCCTACAAGTGAGAAAGAGAAAGCAGAAATGAAGAAAATTCAGTATGCATCTGCAGTTCGCAATTTGATGTATGCTATGGTTTGCACCAGGCCGGATATTGTTCATGCTGTTGGAGTTGTTAGCCAGTTTCTCTCTAATCGTGGCAAGGAACATTGGCAAGCAGTGAAGTGGATTCTCAGATACCTTAATGGTACTTCCAAAGTTTGTTTATGCTTTGGGAGTGGCCAATTTGTGTTGGATGGTTACACAGATACAGATATGGCTGGGGATCTTAATTCAAGAAAGTCTACTTCTGGTTATATGATGACTTTTACAGGGGGAGATGTGTTGTGGCAATCTCGACTTCAGAAATGTGTGTTGTTTTGTCTACTACAGAGGCAGAATACATTGCTGTTGTTGAAGCTTCTAAGAAACTCTTGTCGATGAATAAATTTTTACAAGAGTTAGGCATCAATCAAGAGAAGTTTGTGTTATTTTGTGAAAGTCAAAGTGCTATCCATCTTAGCAAGAATCCGACATTTCATTCCAGATCAACATAGAGGTGAGGTGTCATTGGATATGTCAAGCGCTTGAGATGAAGTCATATGCACTTGAGAAGATCCACACTGATGATAATAGTTCAGATATTATGACTAAGAGTTTATCTGCAGTGAAGTTTGATTCCTGCAAAGAGAAGGTGGGCTTGGTGGAGCAGCCTATCTCCACTTGAGTTAGTGAGGGAGAGATTTGTTGGTGGGTCCCCAACCTCAAGTGGGACCCACAACCTTTTAAAATAAAATAAAGAAATAAAGAAATAAAGAAAGTGGCTAACGCCACGAAGAGAGAGTGAGAAGCTTTCTTCAAATTCCAAAAAGAAAGCATAGAAAGAAACAGGGTTTTGGCGTCGAGAGAAGAAGAAAATTAGGAAAAAGGAGCATTGCCATTTTGATCACATTGACTTGGTAAATTTGCTCCATTTCTTAATGAAATTTTAGTATGTTGTTTCTGATGTAGAGATGAACATTAGGATATAACTTGCTAGTTGTATTGCCTTCTCTTTTGCCTGATTTGAGATACCCACTTTGTGGAGGGTTTAGGTTGATTCTATCAATTTTGATGATGTATTTTGTTGATTGTTGAGATGTTCTAGTGTCACTAGGAAGACTGTTTGTGTACCAAGGTTGTCAAACTCGCGAGTCTAAGTAAACTCGTGGAGCTGACCTAGACTCGACTCGCGAGTTAACTCGTAGACTTGTACGAGTTCACTTGATAAATTAAAATAATAGCATACATTATAACAAATACTTTAAAATACACATTCAAATCATCTATAATTAGTCTTATACAAATACAACATAGAACACACAAAATTAAAAATTCTAAATCTGTAATACTAAATCTTTAATTGAACATTGAATAATATCAAATAATCAAATTAATTCTAATAAAAATAATTAATTACTAATCAACCATGAATAGATGAACCATCTGGCTATCTAACATAAACGATAAGCAATAAAATTTTAAAAGCAAAAAAAAAACTAAATCAAGAAGCAAAGGCTCAAAGAAGGGGCAAAAGGCATACAAAAAATAGAGGATACAGAAGAAAAGAAGGGGCAAAATCCCAGCAACAGCAGATTGAAGACAAGGGTGCAGCAGGCAGCGGTGGTGAGGGTGCAGCTGCAACACGAAACGACGGCGACAAATAGTCATGGATTTCATGACGATGCAAACCAGAGCAAAGATAGGACTGTAGGAGAAGTAGTCGAACTCATAAACGGTGATAGCACGATGGAGTTGCAGACAGTGGAGATGTGAAGAAATACAAAACAGAGGACAACATAGGTAAAATTCGCAAAGACAATTGCACAAATCAGAGCAGAAGTAGCAGACGCAGGCGAACAACGGCAGCTCGACAAGGAACGACGACTGCGACAGAACATGGAGAAAGTGAGACTTGAGAGAAACAACGCAAATGAGTGAGTTGTGAGTGAGTTTTCTTTCATTCTTTGGGAGTGTTATCGTAATCCTAATAAAAAAAGTATTTTTTTTGGTTTCAAAATGACGTTATTTTGAGCAAAAATGAAGAAAAACACAAACTCGCCAACTCGGTCCTAGACTCACGAGTTTGTCCGAGTTTGACTGAGTCTAGCCGAGTCTAGCCGAGTTTAAGCAAGATAGAGTCTATGTCCAAGTCAACTCGATTCCATATCTAAACTCGTAAACTCGTACGAGTTTACGAGTTAACTCAAGAGTTTGATAACAATGTTGAGTACCCATTATTCTAATAGTGGAAGATTTTACTGGACTAGATCCCGTGAGTTTTTTGTCCCTCTTTTAAGGTTTTTTCACGTTACAATTTTGGTGTCGGGTTGTTTAATTTCTGCCATTATATTTGTTGTTTTGAGTATCTTTAGTATTGCCTATATAATCGCACAAATTGTGAAATAATTATTTTTTATGCTTCCGCTATTAGACAGGTTCTTGTTTAAACCTTTGTTGAATTTTCCAACATATCATAAATGTTGAATTTTGGGAGATTATTAAGGGTTTCAAATAACAGTTGCTAATGATTCCTAGAATATTATTGTGAAGTGTAACTCTTTAATGACTCTTCAAGTTATTAAAATAGGATGTCCAAATTCTCACCCTTTGTGCAGCTTTTGTGCAAGATATACTAATCCTAAATAGACACATGCAGAATGTTAATTGAAATCACATGTTCAGAGAAGCCAATGCAATTATAAATATAATGACCAAAAAGGAACATAATCTCCCCATCCGTCTTCACATTTTTTTATGCAGCTACATCTGATGTTATTTTAACTTTAGTTTTTAATATGTATGGGTTTTTTTAGACTTAGAGACTTGTAATTTTTCTTACTTTTTTGGAGTTCTTGACCCTGCCCCTTTATAAGAATTTTTTCTTTTACTTATGTTGTTTTCAATCAAGTTTATTTAGAGAAAAGAAAAAATATATTTTTTAATTAAAAGGTTGACTGATGTGCTTGTAAACAATGTTATTTGCAGTGCAATTTTGATCGAGTTTAAAAGAAAAATAAATCCAATTCGAAGTATATAATTTATTACAGATTGGATTACATATGTTTGATTTTACTTTTTAAATTCAATCAAATACAAAAAAAATTAACATTTTATTATTAAAAATAAAAGTAACTTTATATATGGATTTGGATTAGATTAGTTAAATTTTGAGAAATAGATACTGATCCAACCTATGTAGTTTCGTAAAAATAGAATTTAATCTAATTTAAATTAGTATAATTTTTAATTGATTTTGGATTGGATAGCATATTTGTTTGAATTGGTTTGAATTTAAATATCCTTATTTGTAAGTAATGATAAATTTATATTTAACTTTATTTTATATATTTAATGATTTAAGTTTAAACTTTGAAGTGTTAACATGTATTTTACATTTATTTTATTTAATTTATTGATAATATAAAAAATATTTAAATAACTTTTAACAATGATAATTAAGTCTTATATACATTACAAAATTTTATTATTGTTGTCTACTTTATCAAAAAAATATTTTATATACGTATATAATTATTTTATAAATGTTTTAGACATGAGATTTTAATTAATTTTTTTAAATGCTAAAAATTATCATTATCAGTAGCTTATATTAAATACTCAAAAAAATATATAAATTTTCAAGATATAAAAATAATGTAATGCTACTTATAGATATGCATACTGATGAGTTTGGAAAACTCTAATTTAATTTTGATGATAAACAAACATTATTAAAATAATTAATTACAAAATTATTAATTTGATGTTAAATTAATTAATAATTGTGTTCTGCAGGATTTTTAATGTGGACTGAAAATAAAAAGAAAATTACAAGCCCAAGTACATTCAGCATTGATACAAAAATATTTTGTTTGGCTGAATTATTGTTCTTGTTATTGGGCCAGAATTCAAACTATCATAAGCCCAATTCATCTTGCATGCTTGGTCCGAAATCATAAGGAAATGGACACAATGCACTTCTTTAACTAAAACCCATTCCTTTAAGCATGTTACAAGCTTCCAACGGATTCCATTTCCCACTTTGGGATGGATTTCAAATTTAATTTAAGCATTGGAAACATAAGTGAGAGAGAGAAATTGATTTGATGGCTTTAATGATCCTACACGTCTATCAGTAAAGGAAAGTGGGAAACTTGAGTGCACTTTTATTCCTTCTCTTTGCTACATTAAATTATTTGATCAAATCAATTGAATATCTTCTTTCTTCTCTCTCTAATCTTTCTTTCTTCTTCTCTTCGGTCATGTCACAGCAACCATGGAAGCTACACTAAGCTACCAAAAGAAAAAAGAAGAAGCTGCATGCATCAAGACCATCAAGTTAATGATGGCGCGAAAAATAAAACCAAAAGTATGTTGTGGCTGAGATAATCACCAAATGTGGTAAGATTTGGTGAGGTAATCTCGGATCCTTCATACTCAAAAAGAAAGATGAAGATTCGGCCAGCAAGGGAGATTCTTGAAGTATGGCTTGTCTTTGATTCTGCTCAACCACCACAGGAAGTAGCTAGAGTGGCGAAGTGTGGTTGAGGCAGAGATTGAAGCAGATGAAGTCATCATCATCATGAAGCATCAAGGGGCAGAAATCCATCTTGGAGAGCAAGCCAAGGATGGAGAGCTCGGATTGATGAAGCGTGATGATCAAGAAAGGACTAGAGGTAATTGCATGTTGGATTTTGCATGGTTATCTCTTCTCTCTCTATGTGGCCGAACCAGTTCTGTTTCTTGAAGGAGGAAGAAGTTAGTTTGGGTATTGGCTTCAAGTGTGGAGACTTCCCTCTTCTTTAAAAAGAGAGAAAAGCCACTGTTTGGAGCAAGGAGAAAATTTGAGAGTGCAAGGCACAGAGTTTTCAGAGCTACCTGAGCTAACAGTTTTCTCTTCTTCTTCAATGTTTTCTGTTTTGTAATTTTTCTGTTTAATTTTGTCATGTCTTGAGTCTCATGGAAAAAGACAAACAAGTGAGGTTTGTATGAAAAAGTCATAGAGCGGAAAAAAGCAGAGAGTGCAAAATTAAAAGAAAAAGTCATAGATGTCTTAGAGTTCCTTTGTTCATCTATGTTGTGTTTTATGATTCTGTGGGAATCCCCTTGTAAGTTGGGTTAGCACTTTACAGTTGAAAGCTTGGCAGTGACCAAGTCAAGTTCATGATTGGGTTTAGAATTCTGGACTTGTCCCAGATAGGAAGGGTAGTTCTTAGGAAGAATTGGTGTATGTAATCAAAGTTGATTATACTGAAATTTCATCATTGTTGTGATGGAGACTGGATGTAGGCTGCACTGCACTTAGCAGCTGAACCAGGATATATCTTGGTGTACTATTTCTTCCTCTTCTACTTAAATTCTGTTTCTGCTGCCCAGGAGATAAAGCCGAAAAATATCTCGTGACAAGTGACGAGACAAAAATCAAAAAGTCTCCTGAAGTTGTTACAAAGACCAGCAAGTGTAATTGAAAGAAAAATGGGCTAAGATTCAATCTCCTTCTCTTAGCCACCGAAAACCATCACATACTTTACTCTTAAATTAATACAAGAAGATATAAAATTTAAGATAAGTTATTTAACTAAAATGAATGAATTTTAAAATTATCCAATTACAAGTTTACAACTTTTTTATATATCTATGTAAATATTATAGGACAAACATAAGACACTAGCACAATTTAGGTGGAACTAATACTAATAGAATATTAATATAATAGAAATAGAACTGTGTTTTTTTTGTATACTCTTCTCGATTTTGTTGTTATTACCCACTTTACGCAATCGATCTGATCATGTAAATATCCTTCAACATAACGTAGATTCTTCCGGCGAGAGGTTAAAAGTATCTTTTGACAGAACAACGTTTTAGAAAAAAGAAGCGATCACACTTTCTTAGTATTTTTTGTGGTTGGGTTTATCATCATAAAAGTGTTTAAACGAAAATCACTATAGAATTTAGCTCATTTTTTAGGTAATCAAAGACTAATTTATCGTTGAATAGTGTATATATACTGTTAATTTTTAACTCATTCAAATGTCCTAACTATCTCTCATTTCAGTCTAACTATAATTTTTTACTATCTATCATTCTAATATACTAAATAAAAAAATTAAATTAAATAAAAAATTATTAAATAAAAAATACTAAAAACTATTAAAAGTACTAGAAAGTACTAAAAATATTAAAAATATATATTAAAATTTATTTTAAAAAGATTATTTAAAACTTTTTTATTTTATTATTAATTATTAAATTTTTTCTCTCATCTTCAATCTCATAAATAATGTAAAAAAACTAGAAGTACATTAAGAAAGTTAAAAAAATAAAAAAAAATTATCTATTGAATTGGATAATATATTTATTTATATAAACTAAAAATATTAAAATTATTTCTAATTAATAATTATACATACACTTTATAGTAAAACGAGGATCGAAGATGGAATAACAATTTTCACTGCTTGGATTTGAGCTCGTACTCATTTATTTTTATTCAAAGTAGTAGGTTCATTATAAAAAAATTAATAAAACAATTTAACTTTAATTTATGTCACAAATTAATTAAGTTATGTTAATTTAATTGTTAATTCATTAGTCTATATTAAAGATTTAAATTTTGTAACGACGAATGAAGGATAGAATAAAAAACCAAAACAACACAAGCCATGCCGATAAATTAGTGCTAATTGCTAATGATCTTCTCCATATTATCCTGGCAAAATTACAAGGTGTTGTATAACATGTGTATAATCAGTTACAGGGTACAATGAATTATCCTAGGCAATATATTAACATAAACTGCTGCCCACTTCAGGGTTTATGCATAGACAACTTTTTCAGAAGACTACGTAGCAGTTCTGTTCAAACACTTGCTCCACTTAAATCGGGCTAGCCTCTCAATTTTTTTATTGATTTTGTAAACTGATACATTCTGTAGCGATTTACATAAATATATGAAAAAATTTAAACGTGTAACGCTTTAGAAAAATTATAATTGGGCAATTTTAAAATTCATTCATCTTATTTAGATAACTTGTCCTAAAATTTAATAATGTCAATAAAAAAAACAAACATATAAATCTTAATATCATACGTCAAAAAGTTGTTTGTCATCAATAATATCTCAAGATCAAAATATGTATAAAATAGTTATTGACTTAAATTCTCAATGATATTTTATATCAATAAAGAATAATACTAAGTATGAAGGAAAAATAAATAACCTCAACAGCATTAGCTTTTGTAACATGTCTATAAAAAAAACATATTTGATAAAGTTATTAACTGTATTATGGAGAAGGGATTTTCACTTTGTTTATGGTCATGAGTTCGACCATAATATTTATTTAGAGTTTGATTTTGGTTAAAATTCACTCAAATAGTGAAATATACTCATTTTAATTCAAGTAACATTACATTTTTACTTCTTTAAAATAGAAAAATAAGATACATTTAAAGTTTAAAAACTATCAAATATAATTAAAGATTTCATATTCAAAATCTAATTCTATTACCCTCAAACAATGTTGTTAGTAAAAATCAAACTCATAATTTAAAAGAAAGACTCCTTAATTGGTAGATACTCTTAGATAAATGATCGAATGGTATCTTAATCTTTTTAACACAGCAAATATTTGTTTTTTGACAAAAAATAGTTGTATTGGACAAACAATTAAACTTAAATTCTTGAATAATCAATATTACTTTTATTTCTATTGCAACAACTTTTTTTTTGTGAAAAGTGCCCGTATTAATAATTGTTCATCTTTAAAGTTTATTTATTTTTAATATTAAAAATAATGTAAACTTTAAATTTAATTAATTTTATTAAATTTTTAAAATAAAAATTATTATACATATTTTTATTAAAAAAACATTTTGTATATTTTAATATCATCCATTACGCATACATATACTAGTAATAATAACAATTTAAGTAAAATAAATAGCTCACTTGTCTTTTTTTTTAGAAATTAAACATACAGTAATAACTTAATTTAATAGAGTATCCGAGAAGCCGCTAATTAACAATATTTAGTAAAGTTTTTACTTTTTGAAAGTAGCTATAAAAGCTATTTTTTAAAAAACAGCTTTTCAAAAGCACTTACATTTGGTAAAATTAAATTAAAAATGACTTTTAATAAATATAAACACCACAGTTATGTTTGATAAAATAGCTTTTAAAACTTAAAAAAATTATAATAAACATATTTATAACAAAGAATAATTTCTTTTTTCAAATTCTTTAAAATTTTATATAATATTTTAAAATAAAATAATTTTAAAATAAAAAATTATTTATATATTGGCTCACTTTTACATATCACAAAAAATGACTCTCCTTTACAAATCACAAAAAATGAGACACATGTCTCAAATAAATTACTCTTATGATTATATATCTATATTTACATATGTATATACATGTTATTATAATTTTGACTAATGTTCATGCAAAGAAAATTTTATGATTAGTTTTCATAAACCAAGTTAACCTCTTCACATTTTAAAGATCAAATAGAAAACAAACAAACATCATAAATTTACTGAAAAAATACAAAAACAACGTACAAAAAAGTAATATAAATAGATAGAAATTCATAATGTATTTGTGTTGAAATCTATAAATATTAGGTTGAAAAATTAAAAAATATATGAAAACTGTATTAGAATTTGTAAAGGTTAAGATAAAAAGTTAAAAATATATAAATATTTCAATAGTAATATAATAACAGAAAATATGATGAAAAGTTAAAAATATATAAAAATTTCAATGACAATATAATAGTAAAAAATATGTACTGAAAAATAAATAAAATTTGATAAATACAAGCCAATTTTAAAAAGATCCCGCTTAAGTGCTTTTAAAAGCACTTCTAATTTTTAAAAATTATAAGCACAAAAAATTTTTTAATTTACCAAACACAAAATGAGGTGTTTGTGCTTTTTAAAAGTACAAACACCTCATGAAAAAACTTTATCAAACTAAATTTTAATCTAATATAAACTAAATTTTTTTTGCGAAAAGTGCCCGTATTAATAATTGTTCATCTTTAAAGTTTATTTATTTTTAATATTAAAAATAATGTAAACTTTAAATTTAATTAATTTTATTAAATTTTTAAAATAAAAATTACTATACATATTTTTATTAAAAAACATTTTGTATATTTTAATATCATCCATTACGCATACATATACTAGTAATAATAACAATTTAAGTAAAATAAATAGCTACTTGTCTTTTTTTTTAGAAATTAAACACACAGTAATAACTTAATTTAATAGAGTATCCGAGAAGCCGCTAATTAACAATATTTGGTAAAGCTTTTACTTTTTGAAAGTAGCTATAAAAGCTATTTTCTAAAAAGCAGCTTTTTAAAAGCACTTATATTTGGTAAAATTAAATTAAAAATAACTTTTAATAAATATAAACACCACAATTGTATTTGATAAAACAGCTTTTAAAATTTAAAAAAATTATAATAAACATGTTTATAACGAAGAATAATTTTTTTTTCAAATTCTTTAAAATTTTATATAATATTTTAAAATAAAATAATTTTAAAATAAAAAATTATTTTATATATTGACTCTCCTTTACAAATCACAAAAAATGAGACACATGTCTCAAATAAATTACTCTTATGATTATATATCTATATTTACATATGTATATACATATTATAATTTTGACTAATGTTCATGCAAAGAAAATTTTATAATTAATTTTCATAAATCAAGTCAACCTCTTCACATTTCAAAAATCAAATAAAAAACAAACAAACATCATAAATCTACTGAAAAAATACAAAAACAACGTACAAAAAAGTAATATAAATAAATAGAAATTCATGATGTATTTGTGTTGAAATCTATAAATATTAGGTTGAAAAATAAAAAAATATATGAAGACTGTATTAGAATTTGTAAAGGTTAAGATAAAAAGTTAAAAATATATAAATATTTCAATAATAATATAATAACAGAAAATATGATGAAAAGTTAAAAATATATAAAAATTTCAATGACAATATAATAGTAAAAAATATGTATTGAAAAATAAATAAAATTTGATAAGTACAAGTCAATTTTAAAAAAATCCCGCTTAAGTGCTTTCAAAAGCACTCCTAATTTTTAAAAATCATAAGCACAAAAAATTTTTTAATTTACCAAACACAAAATGAAGTACTTGTACTTTTTAAAAGTACAAACACCTCATAAAAAAACTTTATCAAACTAAGTTTTAATCTAATATAAGCAGCTAAAATCACCCAATGAAATCAATCGCTTTACCGTGCGCGAATATATTCCCCACCGAGAATAGCATATGGTCCTATCTTAACTATGCTCTATAAAAGTGTCTTTTCTTAAGACTGACAAATGAGAAATAATATTATCACAGGCATCAACAACTCAAAGGAACATTCAAATCTGAAACACATGAAGACTGGGTATCTTTTTATAGCTACAGACAGCTAGATGAAAAATGTACTGTCCCTTCAGCTTGCTGCTACGATTATAAACTAGCAATGTTGGTGGTGAACTGGTGATGGATGCTTTTGTTCAATTAGCAAGGCGATGTCTGATTATTCCGCGCTCTTCATCCAATACAAAATTGGCCCTTGAAAAGTGACTACTGTTGAAGAATGGTTTAAGATCATATATTTCGTGCTCTTGAGCCTGCAATTTAAAAACACAAAGTGGTGAGTTAAATTCAGTGCTATCTCAGCTCAAAAACAAACACAAAGAACAAGTGTAAATACCTTATTGTGGAGATCTTCCACTTTGACATCTATATGTTCAAGACCTGAAGTAGATCCAGCAATGATTTCTTCAAAACGCAAAGCATTCTTGACAAGCTCGCGGAGAAGGTAAAGCAGCAATTCATTGTAGTCCTTCTTGAAAGTCATATATTTTCTAAAGCTCTGCAACAGTAAACTCACTATTTAGATAATAGAAATATGTAACAATATAGCATGCTAGAAAGATACATTCATAGATTAAATAGCACTCTGCAGCAAAGCCAAAATAATTTTCAATACCTTTTGAAGAGCTTTCTGCACTCCAAATTTCTGGGTTGAAATGAATGAATCAAGTAGGACTCGAATTGCCATGTCCACATCCTCTTGTGTGACATGGTGCCTGAGATGCATCCTCGCATGAGCTTCGGACATCCTTATCATTGACTCAATATGCCTTACAGCAATAGGGACCCCTTGACCATGCTATATATGATAATAACGATAGCATCTTAGTCAAGTCGCATAGACAATTAATCACGAACAGAAGTTTAGCAAGAGAAGAGACAAAGGGTTACCGAGGATTCTTTCCGCAGTTCGGCATAAACATGTGTCAACTTATCCAAATCAGCATCATGTAGTCTTGGAAATACATTTAGTTTAGCATAAGTAATATACTTCTTTAGCAACTCTTGTGGAAGTATCTGCAAACAAAGTCCACTCAGAAACAGAATCCACAATATAAGTTTATCTAACAAAACAAAGTTGTTAGCAACAGCAGTCGGATTTGATTAAAACCTCAGGATCAACAGGCATGGCAGACGCATAATCATCTTGGGACTCAGTTACTGACTTTTCGTCTCTGTTACCACCCTTTGGTTGTGACCTAAAGTGACTGTCCACTACAAACTTTGCAAGCATTTCATCAGTGACCGGATCAACCACATCCTGCACAATCAAGAAGTCCCTTAGTACATACGAATATGGATAAATCAAGAATCTATTGAAGAAGCAATGCAATGAATTTAAACATTACCTTCACAACACAGAGGATGTCAAAACGGGAAATAATAGGGTCTGTCAATTCAACATTTTGAGAAAATGTTTTGGAGGAATCATATCTGTAAATCAAAGTTAAAGGTAACATCAATTAGAAGCTTGGAAAATGAGGGTAAAAATAACTAATACTAATAAGCGACCTAAGGTTGAACTTAAATACACAGACATTAGAGACCCTTCAGTATCAGTGTATCACATATTAGAACCTTATCTGAGACACTAATAAGCAGAGCAGGTTTACACTCAGATACAAGCAACCTCCTATTTGCTTACCTTCCTCCAATAGGATTGGCAGCAGCAATGACAGAACAGCGTGCCTGAAGAGATGTAACAATTCCCGCTTTTGATATGCTTATACTCTGCTGCTCCATGGCTTCATGGATACTTACCCTGATGTGATAAAAAGAGAAACAGTCATACATAACCAACAACTTCCTCCGCAGAGGATGGGGGATTAACAATCTGATATTGAGAAATTTCAGGCTAATCTAATTTCTGTTTATTACCTGTCTTGGTCATTCATCTTGTCAAACTCATCGATAAGGCAGATCCCTTTGTCAGCTAGGACAAGGGCTCCCCCTTCCAAGGTCCACTCCCTCGTGACAGGATCCTTGTGAACTGCTGCAGTGAGACCCACAGCAGACGCCCCCTTGCCGGTGGTGTATACAGCTCGTTGCCCAGTTTTCTCAACGTATCTTGCAGAAGAAATTTGAAATATAAATTAGTTAATTAATTGATCACCATTATAAAGTGAAAGTCTAAGGCATGTTGACAAGTTCTTACTTGAGAAATTGCGACTTCGCTGTTCCTGGATCACCAAGAAGTAGAACATTAATATCTCCTCTCAGTCTGTGCTTTCCTTGAACATTTTTTTCTTGACCTCCAAACATAGCTAAAGCTATTGCAGTTTTGATGTCTTCATGACCATAGATTGATGGAGCAATAGACTTGATAATCTGAAATTTAATTCATAGCACATTAGAACCCAAATAACTAAATGATGAAGTAAAATATATCAAGCAATAATTCCATAGAACAAACCCTTTCTCCTATTCTTGGATCTTTGCTCAAATTCTCAATCTCTTCTTTGTCTTCCTGAGTAAGTTTGTAAGCAGAGAACAGATCGTGCTTCTTTGTGACATAATTTGCTTCGACAACAGTGGCAAACACAGGAAAACCATTCTTTGTGTTTAGCGACAAATCGAAGTTATTAGTATAGATACCTGTGACCTCCTGAAACAGCAGAATAATGTACAAGAAAATAAGGAATCATCCTACAAATCACAAACCAAATTAAGAAGTCCAAGCAGAGGACAATACAATCTCTTCCCCAGGACGGGCACAGTCAATCAGATCGTTCAATAGTATAACTTCCTTGTATCTTGGTAAACGACCTGCAGGAACAATTCCTGGGCTCTCTTGGAGAGTTAGCTTCTGAAAATTCCTGTAAATTGTCTGCAGCAATCACAGAAGGAAAAGGGTTAATTTTCTTTTTAGAGAGATTGTCAACTTATATTGTAACAGAAAATCCAAAATGTTAAATCATCTGTGAATAAAAAACAATAATACAACATTTCACTTGAACAAGCCTCATGCAAACATTTGGCCTAATCAAAGTAAACCAACAAGCAGCACATTGTGCATCCGTAATTGTAATTTAAATATCCTCACACTCAGCTTCTTTATCAAATAACAGAGGGCATAAAACACAAGGATTTGTGGAACTGTACCTGCTCAATATTGACAGTAAATGGCCCTTTTGATTGACACTCAGGACAGGATCCAACTCTCACCTCTGAGTAGGAATTCTGGAAAAAAGGTCCCAAAGTTGCACCACATTTATTACAGTCATACTTCACCTGTTGCAACTGGGGAAAGACTCCTGAACGTCTAGTTACAACTCCCCCAATTCGAATCATTGTATTCAAGTGAATTTGTCTGCCAAAAGAACCAGCTATTGGTTTATTATCTTATGAAAGCTAGGGGAGAAGTAGGATAAAGGAACGGGTTGGTTTGTTTCTGTTACCTTATATTCCGAATCTGGTCATAAACTGGTAAGTTTGTTATACGAACATAAATCTTTTGTTGTATATTTTTGTAATTTGGATGCAACTGAAAGACAACATTTTTAGCAACATCTTCCATTACTTCCAAGACAGACTGAGGTGCATCAGCCAGCCAAATGGCAATGTTGGGATGGACGTAGATAAATTGTTTGTAATCTATCTCCAAACTACACTTATTGGCTGCAATTAAAAGAGACCAGAAAAAAAGGGAGGAAAGATATAAGCTGACGCAAAGAAGATATTGTCACTACCAGATGTACAAAATTTTAAGACTCAGTAGAAAATATATTACCTAACACCATCTCATTTATCAGCCGCACATATTCAAAGTCACCGTGTTCATTTTTAGGATTAACATACGTGAGCAAGAAATCCTTGAATTTTCTAGCTATGAAGCGGCGGACTTCATCTCTTGTAACCCATTCTCTAAGTGTTCCTTGAACGCGGTACATCTCATAACCACCTTCCTCATCAAAGTCATCCTACATTTCATGTACCCAAGTTAATTGTTAACATAAACTTAACAGCTTAGATTGTGGAAGCTTTAGAATAGAATAAATAAAGCATACAGTACATCATATTGATCATCCTCGGTTTGATCAGTCCTCGGAACATCATCTCTAGAGTGTCCTGGCTGTGACCTTCCAGGTGAACTATGCAACCCATCGAAATCATCATCGCTCAGATTAGGAGCCCTGGCATCAGCTCGAGCCCTTTTGGAGGGCCTGTAACTGTCATCATCAGTATCTGCAATAGAATATTCAAAGATAAATCACCATTGCCTTAACAAAAATAACAGAGAGCGAAAAAATAGCTCTACATATACTGTAAAGTAGTGCAAGAGCACGTAGAAAATATGAAATTATGCAGCACATATATTGGTCTTAAATCAATACTTCATGATGAATGACATTTAAAATTTGGCTGGGACAATCAAATCATTGCATCACCAGGAACAGGCTCAAGTCAACAAGTTATGTTCACGGATCTAAATCCAATGTAATGGATATATGTAACTAGTAATAGAACTTATTATTAATTATTAATATTATAAAACGAAGGACCCTAAACATTAAAAGATGAAATGAGGCACGTGTTAACAAATTGGAATCTGAGGCCAAAATAAAATAAGAGGAGAGAAAGTAAAGGTTACCTTGGTCATGGAGAAGCTGAGGGAACTTGCGATTGTTAAGGCGACCATCACGAGCATCTAGTTCCACCTCTGCAGCCCTTCGATCTTCCATTATCTGATCAAAATCCCTAACATCCTCCACTGAATCATCCAGCCCAGCCGACTCAAACTGATCGTGGTCATCCAACCTCCGATAATCACTGTAAACAACAATACACAAATAAAAAAACTTAGAAATGAAGAACAAAACGGTATTGGAGATTTTGAGGGGGGAAGAGAAGGAAGAGGAATATGAGGACTGACTCCATGTAGTTGTCGTTGTATAGATCCTCTCCATCTTCGTCCTCTTCCGGGTTTTCGTCTTCAGGCTCATCCTGAATGATGTCGGGGTCAACGGAAGCCTCGTCGTCTTCGGAAACATGGCTGGTGTGTGGAAGCTGGTCGGTGTTGAAACCGGCGGAGGGAGAGGTCGGTGATTCAGGTTCCGGCGTTGAAGCGGGATTCCCTGGATCCATGCTTGTCTAATCACTCTTTCAAGTTTCAACAACTGAATCTGATTTTTTTTTCTCTTGATCAATCTCTCCGGTGATGAGTGGTGAGTGGTGAATGGTGAATGGTGGCTACTGAACTAGTCTAGGGTAAGATAAGAGGTATCAAACCGCTCCTCTTGGTGGGGTCCCTCCCTTTGGCGGGAAAACTTTGGCGCCAAATCTCGTGCTCGCTTCTTGGGCTGATTCAGATTGGACTCCACTAGGCCCAAACCTGCTATTACTTAATCGCTTCCTTTTTGGGCCCTGCCCATTATTATTTGTTTAAAACCTGTTATTATGACCAAAAAACATGGAGGTTACGATTGAGTACTTATGATAACTTAGGCAGCGTTTGTTTCCAACTTTTCATAGACTCGAAAGAGATTGAAATTATTACACCAAAAAAAAAAAAAGAGATTGAAATAATAACCAAGGATATTTTAAATTTAATAAATATTTTTATTTCATATATATATATATATTTAGCTTAAATCAAATAAAATATTAAGATTCAATTTTATACACTTCACACTAAATATAATATAAAAATTTAATTTAATCTTAATATCTCTTTTAATATAAGTTTTTCTTTCAAACGTAATCTAGTAGTTTTGACCCAGAAAAAAACTTAGTATTTAAGAATAAAAAAAAAAAGATAACTTAGTATTAAGTTAATCTACCTTAAAGTTTTGAGTTGGATATAGTGTCTTCTTGTAATTTCTCATTTAATTTTTCTTCGAAATTTTTTCAGTGGTCAAAAATTCTCCACAAAAATAAATAAAAAATACTAAATATAAATGACTTTGAATTATAACTCAAATGGCATAATCTATTCAATTAAGATGTCACAGGTTCGAGTTTCCCTATCTTTCATAAAAAAAATAGTCTGTTACACATAAATTTGATATTGGTGATAACAACGTTCATAAATATTCAAAATGAAGCTCAATATATATACTCTAAACATACTGGAATTCTTTAACATTTCTATAACTGATCATCTGAAATCGCCACTCATGTTATTGGATTTTGCCTTTTGATATGAGGACAAAATAAGTTAGAAGGAGGAGAGAGAACGCATAAGAAAAAGCTAATGCAAATAAAGAATATAATAAATACATAAACTTGTATAAGAAGCTGAAACAAGATGCTTATTACGGTACAAGGGTCATTATTTGTGGCGTGGGTCATTAAGGTGAGAAGGGGGAGCAGGGGAATTAAGCAAAAAAATAAGTGTCATTCAAATACAGTTATACCTAATTCATAAATCATAATTGTGACTCTGTAAACCAATTAAATGGAGTTGTGTGACATAATTGTACTGTACAACTACATACTGTCATTGTTTTTCTCATCTTCTCTTTTTCATATATTTACAATTTTTCATTCAAAGCATAATTTGAGGTTAAAAAGCAAAGTTAAGCATCATGATGTAGCAATTCTCCATTCTCTTTGGCGCTCAGTGTCTTATTGTGTCTCAAACAAGGGTGGCAGAGTTGCTGGCAAGTCATAATGCCTAGTAGTAGTATAGTATGGGGTTAAAAGTAAATGCCGAAAATGATCCAAGAGCATCATTATATATCATCAGGGATGACGATCTATAATAGTGATAATCAATTAATCATATGTGATTAAATCATAGAACATGCGTATGCCAACATCGAAAAGGGTCGAGTCATTGAGCACAGAAACATTTATTTATGTTATATATATCTCGATCCTGAGCTACTTCATCCAATGGAGTAGGGTCAGGACAATGGACCCCCGATTTTGAACTACCATTATGATAGCACGAACAACGAACGGGAGCTTAGTGGAAAGCATGCCCTCAATTAACAATAAGAATTAAGAATTATTATATAATACAAAACAAATTAAAGTAGGGGTAAACATCGTCTTCTTAGGTCTCATCCACTAATAATTTGATTTTTGTTTTCTTCTTTTCTAGAAAAGCTACCAATCATGATTTTGACAAAAAGCTATTCAAACCATTATTCTAAAGTAGTAGTTTTAAAAGAAAATTATGTCATAAATATGAAAATAATTGAAAATTAAGTTGATAAGATATCTATTGAAGGATTTGGGACCCATATGAAAAATGTGGAGCATGAGAGTCCACGGATATATGTTATTCCATCACCACAAATTAATGGCATGTATTTCACAACAAAAATGAATCTTACTTATATATAATTAATTATAAATTTAAACAATGCTACATGTATAAGCGTTTTAGTAACTAAATTTACCATAAGTCCAGTTAAAAATTAACACATGCACACATTTCTGTTAAAAACTTAAAATACACAAAAATTTATCGGTATGATATAAAAATTTTTGCAGTTAATGAATAAATTTAGGCCAAAGTATAGGTTTTATTGGTCGAATTATAGGAAATGAATCAAGACTTATTCTCTAACTAATAGGTGACAGTTACCGAATAATACGAAATAAATTAAACTAAACTGTAACAACCGAATTTAAAGTATAACGATTGAGTTATGTGTTGGTAATTTGTGAGTCGTGAAAATCCTAACCTCTTAATATAATATTTGAATTATAACTTGTAGTCGTCGAATTATAATGACCAAATTAACATTAATAGTTAATTTTAATAATTAATTTTAATATATAAATAATATTTTTTAAATAAAAATACATGCTTGTAAAAAAATTTCGATGTCTACAACTGCTAAAGGAAACAAATATCCAAAAGCCAAATGAAAGAAAAAAACAAAAGAGGTGGCGGGGATAGGAAATTGGCAGAGAAACAATCCAAGAGAGCACATGCATCCCTCTTACTTTTATACTTGTTTAATTGTTAATGTTAGTATATCATCAATTCATCACACACATTCACACCTAATAATCATTGCACGGAATAATGAAAACAAATTAAATAATTTTGCGGGGTCTAGCTCATTCCCGAGTCAATTAGCAGAACCATGTATCCATCTACATCTAATCTAATCCAATCCAATCCAATCCAATCCAATCTTACTTAACAATAAATTAAACGTCGAGACTCCAATATTTAGCAATTGCGCTTATTGGAATTGTGTTGCTTTTTGATTTGGGGTAAAACTGGATGAAAACCAGGTGATATGGTACAAGGAAATTCGGGATAGGGTAAATTGGTATCTAATCATTTTTATGTCAGATAATAAAATTATTTATTAAAATAATCTCTTATCTTAAATATTTTAAATTTTTTTAAAATGTCATAAATTAATCTTTCATTTTAGATATTAAATTGTCTGAAAGTTTTAAAAAATAGATTAGTTTATATTTTTTTTTTTTGTGACTTCTTTTTTTTTTATTAGATACTATCTTTGGCTGGATTATTCCTAACTGCATATTTACAATACCGACGTGGTGATCAATTGGACCTTTGATTAATTAACATCTCGTTTGTTTAGTGATGTTTATTGACCTCCTATTTCTTTTCTTTGTTTTAACCACAATCCCCAGGAGGTCAAATTCAGCCTTTAAACTACTGTTTAATTATTTCATTGTCATTCTCCAATATAACAAGAATGGAATCACGCTCTGTAGGATTTGAACCTACGACATCGGGTTTTGGAGACCCACGTTCTACCGAACTGAACTAAGAGCGCTTATTATTTATTTTTTTTTAATAACATAATAATATTATATTATTAAAATATTATTAAATTTTAAGTGATCCCAATACATCTTGCTTGCATATACCATATACTATATATAAATATTGATATTTGATCCGTTAGTTATAATTCGATTCAAATAAATTTATAAATCAAAATTTGCTTAAAACTAAATAAATATGTCCTATATTAGTAGTATGTAAAGTATGTGTTTTGTTTGCTTAATCGATTATAAAATTAAATAACTACGTGCCAATTCAAATCGACACAGAAATTTTTTCGCAAATCTCTCTACACAAACCTCAAGCAAATTACTAAAAGACAGTGTATGGTCAGCCATAACACTTCAAAACAGTTACGAAAATTATTAAATCACTCTTCCATCTTATCCCATGACAACAATAAAGACGTCTCACGATCCACAAATTCAGCCCAACAGAATACACAAATTCAATCATAATTTTAGTCTTTTATCTTATCTTATCTTATAGTTATCTTTATCTTTATCTTATCTTTATTTACTTTTATCTTTCATAGGCCAATGCTCTATATATACTTAGTTTTACCTTCATAGTGAACAATTCAATCAATCAACAATCAATAAAATTTCTTCATTTTTTCTTTTCTTTCATTATTATCCTTTCACAGTTTTATTATCTTTGCGTACTCTTTCCGTTTTATCATGGTATCAGAGTTCCTCTTTAGCTCTGCTGACATCCATGGATTAAGGAAAAATGGCATACCAGCAACTTCATCCAGAGCCTCTTTTGAACCTTGAGCTTTTGCCAAGTCCAACTACTCATTATCTTTGTACTTTCAATACTTTTTTTTACTGTTAACAATTCTTCAAATCGAGATTTATTCTTGAATACTTGGATCATTGATTCTGGTGCCACAGATCACATTGCATCAAATTTGTCTTGGTTTATTTCTTACACACAAATTTCTCCTAATATTGTTTATTTACCAAATGGTTCTCAAACTACTGTTTTTTGTAAAGGCATGTTCAATTTTCACCATCCTTGATTCTTCATGATGTTCTTTATTTACCTCATTTCAACTTTAATATTATCTCTGTTTCAAAAATTACTTCAGCACTCACATGTGAACTCATTTTTTCATCTTCTTTTTGCACTTTACAAAGCAACAATTTGGGAACGATTGATTTGGCCAGAATAAGAGAGAGATTATATGTTTTTAAACCCAATTTCGGTGAAAATTCATCCACTAGACCACTACACACTCCATAAATTTCATCCAATCTCCACCCATTACACCTTCCAATATATGGCATTTTTGTTTAGGACACCTTTCTGGGTAAAGACTTAATCATTTACATAAACAATTTTCCTTTATCTCTATGCATAATGATGAGGCTTGTGATATTTGTCACCTTTCTAAGCAAAAGAAACTTTTATTTTCTCAAAGTTTTAACAAAGCCAATGCAAGTTTTGATTTATTACATTTTGATATTTGGGGTCCGTTTCGACAACATTCTATTCATAATCATAAATATTTTTTTACTATTATTGATGATTTTAGCCGCTTTACATGGGTTACTTTATTAAAATCAAAAGGAAAAGTGCAAAATCAAATAAAAAATTTTATTACTTTAAAATTGAAACACAATTCAACTCAAAAGTCAAAACTATTCGTTCCGATAATGGACCAAAATTTATTTTACCTGATTTTTATGCTTCAAATGGGCATTATTCATCAACGTAGTTGTGTTGAAACTCCTCAACAAAATGGAAGGGTAGAACGCAAGCATCAACATATTTTGAATATAGCTCGTGCTCTTATGTTTCAATCTAATTTACCATCATCTTTTTGGTCTTATGCTGTTAGACATGCTGTTTATTTACTTAACAGAGTTCCATCATCCGCAATTAATTTTAAAACACCATTTGAGATTTTATTCAATCATCCACCAAATTATCATGACCTTAAAGTTTTTGGATGTTTATGTTTTGTTTCTACCCTAATGGCAAATAGATCAAAATTTGATCCAAGAGCCAAAAAGGCTGTATTTATTGGCTTTCAAAGTGGTTTTAAATGATATATTGTTTATGTTTTAGAAGATAAAAGAATTGAGATTTCTAGAAACGTGATTTTTTATGAAATGATCTTACCCTTAGTCATAAAAATGCCCAATCCCATACACTCAGCCCAACATTGCCAAACACACCTTCTCAGAAACAAGATTTAGTTAGTCTTCCAGTTGAACCCTCACCTATACCCATTGATCCAACTCCACCTAGTTTTTTATTTTCTCCAACAACCTCTCCTTCTTCCTCACTATCGTTACCTAGCCAAGTTGAACCCATGACAACCGAATCACTTTCAACACAAACACCCATCTCTCCTTTCGCACTAGACACCAGTCCACCATAACCTTCTCATCCCCCGTCACCTTCTTCACCACCTGAGCAACTCCATCTTCATCATTCCGACCGGCCTCACCGACCTCCAGCATATCTCTCTGATTACTTGTGTAATTCCTCTCTCATCTCTACAAATCAATCTCCCTCAAAGTGCAAGTATCCTTTATCTTCAGTCATGTCTTTTTCTTCTCTTTCATCTTCACATAAAAAGTTTCTTTTATCTCTACATTCTGAAGTTGAGCCAAAGTCTTTTAAGGATGCCAATCAACACTCTAATTGGCGTAGTGCTATGAAAGATGAGTTGGATGTTCTTGAGCTGAACAAAACTTGGCGTCTTGTTGATTGCCCTGCAGGGGTTAAGCCGATTGGCTGTAAATGGGTCTATCGTATCAAACGCGAGCCTGATGGTTCAGTTGATCGATATAAAGCACGCCTTGTGGCTAAAGGGTTCACTCAAACTGAAGGTGTTGATTTCTTGGAAACTTGCTCCCATGTTGTCAAGCCTACCACCATCAGATTAGTTTTGGCATTGGCCTCTATGAAGCGTTGGTCCATACATCAGTTAGATGTCAATAATGCTTTCTTACATGGAAATCTTTCTGAGGATGTTTATATGACTCTACCACCCAGATTTACATCTCCTCAACCGAATCAATGCTGTAAGCTACTAAAGTCACTGTATAGTTTACAACAATCTAGTCGTATGTGGTATGACAAACTTTCTCATCTTTTGCTATCTCATGGATATCAGCAGACCTCATCTGATTATAGCCTATTTGTTAAATTCATTGGTGATCAAATTTCTATCCTTTTAGTCTATGTTGACGACATTGTTCTCACTGGTAATTTCATTTCTGAACTTGCTGCCATTAAGTCTATTTTGCACCAACACTTCCAAATTAAAGACTTGGGCCCGTTAAAATATTTTTTGGGTATTGAAATTGCTCAATCAGAGAAGGGAATTTGCTTATCTCAAAGAAAATATTGTCTTGATCTTTTGGAGGATTCTGGTTTATTAGGTGCTAAACATGCCTCTGTTCCAATGGATAGTACCACAAGACTATATCAAGACAAAAGTCCCCTACTATCCAACCCTTTTGTATATCGCCGTTTGGTTGGCCGTCTTATCTATCTCACCACTACTCGACCGGACATCATGTATGTCACTCAACAATTAAGTCAATTCATGGCATCTCCTACTGAATCTTATCTTCAAGATGCCAAGCATGTATTACGATATCTGAAAACTAGTCCCGGCAAAGGACTTTTCTTTCCAAGGGAATCAGAAATTCAGCTTCTTAGCTTCAGTGACTCTCATTGGGCCGGATGTCCTGACACTCGACGATCTTTAACAAGTTATTGTTTCTTCTTAGGCAGTTCTTTAATCTCTTGGAAAACCAAGAAAGAAACCATCGTTGCCCACTCATCCACGGAAGCAGAATATCGTGCACTTGCCAACATAACTTGTGAACTTCATTGGATACTAAATGTGTTACAATTTTTACGCATCTCTCCTATCCGCCCACCAATTTTATATTGTGATAATCAGAGTGTTCTTCATATTGCTGCTAACCCGGTTTTTCATGAACGGACCAAACATTTAGAGGTTGATTGTCACTTGATTTGACAAAAAGCTCAAGCTGGAGTGATGAAACTTCTCCCAATTCCCTCTTCTGGGCAACTAGCCGACATCTTCACCAAGCCTTTGTCTCCTCAACCCTTCCATCTTAATTTGAATAAGCTTAGTATTCTTGACATCTTTTATCCTCCAGCTTGCGGGGGCGTATTAAATCACTCTTCCACCTTAGCCCATGACAACAATAAAGACGTCTCACGACCCACAAATTCAGCCCAACAGAATACACAAATTCAATCATAATTTTAGTCTTTTATCTTATCTTATAGTTATCTTTATCTTTATCTTTATCTTATCTTTATTTACTTTTATCTTTCATAGGCCAATGCTCTATATATACTTAGTTTTACCTTCATAGTGAACAATTCAATCAATCAACAATCAATAAAATTTTTTCATCTTTTCTTTTCTTTCATTATTATCCTTTCACAATTTTATTATCTTTGCGTACTATTTCCGTTTTATTAAAAATGCTGATAACCATTTCAAATACAACTTTATAAATATAAGTGACTCACTAGATCACACGTACGTTATCTACTTGGTCTAAGGAGAGACGAGTTTGAACTTGCAACTCAACTAACTATACTTTGAAATCGGTTATCCACGCAGGAACATTTGGTGCCCACCGTAGGGTAGTATATCTAAACCCACCATCTTTTCTACCTTATTTTTATCCTTTTTTAGCAGGATGTAATTAATGGCAGATGAACAAAATCTTGCAACGCACTATAAATTTTAAAATTTTCGAAGCGGTATGCTGTTTCAGTTACATGCTACCCATTTTCAATTTTTATATTTACATAAGAAATGTTGGCCCCGTAGGATTATATAATTGTTTGGCCAAATAGTAAAATTAATTTCATTATCTTTGATCAAGAATAAAATTCCATAGGATATAAACAATTTGAATATGAATAATTTCGTACTTTCAAGATATTAGTTCAAAAAGACTTATTATCTATTCTACTCCTTTAATAATAACGAATCTTTTAAATTCATTTGGAATCCATATATTAATTGTGAATACAAGTTCTGTTTTATTTTTTACCATTTTTACTCTATTCACAATATTTATTCTTATCCTAATTGTTCTTTTCCTTCTTATAACAATTTTAATTAGTTTTCAATAAAGTAGCATAAATGCAAAATTATTTATTTTTATTGACACAATAAGATACATTTATTCTTAATTATTTTTATCTATCGCAAATTTCTATTGCTGATAAGTACTATTCTATTTTTCAATTACATTTTGATTGCTCGATACTCATACGATTCTATTTGTGTTGTTCCTTCGTTAATTTTAATTATTTGTTTCTTCGGCTTTAACCAATAAAACATGTGTTTGCATTGTCACATTTAGCTTCTTTTCTAAATTGAAACTGTCTTATATATTACCATATCATGAAATGCTGACGTTAATATAAAAAGACAAATTTGGAGTCAACTCAAAAATAAGGTGATGGAAAGGACCAGAAATAAATTCTGCCAAATGCTCTGGTAACATTAGCATTATCTAATGATACATAATATTTAACTACATATTTCATATCTACACTATCTCATATCTGCATTTTCAGTTCTCATGTTTTCGTTAAAAATTTTAAATTAGCACAATTATGCAAGTATTTGATCAAATAAATTGATTTTATTATTTCTGATATATAACCAAGAGTTAAATCATATATGAATCTAAGTCAGCTTACAACAAAATTTTTCCGTTCTTGGTTGGTTGCTCAGTATTTAATCCATGTTACTTTATTTAAGTCTTTTTCTTTTATTTTCTTCAATTATTTTGCTCCCGTAATAAAGGAATTCAGTTATAGTTTTAACTGTAAATCCCGTTAAATTAGTCAATAAATTAGTTCTTAACAAAAAAATTAGAAATATGAATATTATATTAAATTAGGATAGAGTTAATCGAAAGAAAATTTTGACACTAAAATGAATCCAGCCTTCTCATCTTCTCCAATTCAGCAATATACAACGCTGAAACAAAAGGGGGGGAGGAGAAGAGAAGCTTGCCGAAAACCTTACTGTAACTTCAACTCACCATAATTCCTCCGTCTGAGATCCGATCGTCGCACCGTTTGCGGCCACGCAATCACCGCGTCGAGCTCTACATTTCTACCGGAACAATTTTATAGGTAAGTCATTAATCTCTCTAAGCCACTCTTTTTCCCCAATTTTTTGAAAATTGAATAGAGATGTTGAATTTTTTTTTGCTTTTTGATGTTTTAGGATCCAATTAACTTGAGAAAAATGTCCACTCTTACTTATGTGAAACTTGGGTAAGGTGAGGATACTATAAATTCGATTTAAATTACTGAATTTATGTTTTGGGTATTAAATTGGGTATATATGTGTTATGAATGTGTATTAGTTTGTGAATAAATCATTGGAGCTTGAAATTATGGATGTTGAAATTTTGGTGGAGGCTGGGCATTGGTATTTTGTTGAGCTTTTGGGGCTGTGTTTGTTTTAAGTGAATTGTGTTGATCGCTACGTGGAAATCGGCCAAGGTATGATTTAGGTTTCTTGCATTTAATATATAATATTCTATGAAAACTTAGGCTAAATGACCATAGAATAAGTTTGAACGTATGTGTATATTGTGGTTTAGTATCGTGTTGTTAAATAAGGATTGACATGGTGCTGAATAGTTGATGGATTGGTAAATTGTTAATTATTGATTTGAGGATACAAGTATGTAATTTATGAGCTATGGTTTGGTTGTGGGATTTGGCATGTGTACATGTAATTGTGGTTGGTGGATTTGGCATATGTATGTGTAATTATTGTTGGTATGAATTGTGATTCTCATGGTGGTTGTTGTGTTGAGGAAGAATGACTTTTGGAGCTAGCATGTGCAGGTTATTGTATTGGTAACATAGGAATTGTGTTGAATGAGGAAGAGGTTTTGTAGGTTTATAAAAGTTGGTTTTTGGCCGAACTTCGGCGAGTCATAACTTAGCTTTCGGACCCTCAATTCGCTCCCAACTTATTTTAGAGTAAAAATTGGGTTCGTGAAATTTATGCCATTCGAAGAACAGGAGAAAAATATTTTAAATCGAAGAAGTTATGATTGTTGGAAAATTGTACCTAAAAACTGTCTTTTACTACAATTATGTAGCTTTGCTACTGAATCTGTTTTATTTATTGACACTTGCTAAACCAGGTCTATTTACCTCTTTTCTCATCAATATTTCTGTGTCAAAAACACTTTTTTGATTAAACTATTCCAAAGCATCAAATAGTATACAGAACAATTATCATGCAAATCATGCTACCTCTGTCAATCTCACTAACAGTTATATGTCGGAATAAATCCAATCATATTTTCATCTATAAGTTCGATTCAATCCAAACAACACACTTATACGTCGAAACAACTCTACAAATTTGCATTTATAAGTTGAAATTAGTCAAAATTAAGCCGATGTATACCAAGAACCTGTTTTTTTTAAATATTTTATTCTCCATGCCATTAGATTAAACTTGGGCCTTATCCTCATTATTTAACCATTATTCTTAATCATTCTAAAATTTCTTTTACCTTACTATTCACCTGCACCAAAATTGCAAGCATGACTATCACTTTTCTACATATAACAAGTTGAGCTTGGGGGCTACTACTATTACTATCACCATTCCAAACTATGATTACAATTACTATTTCGAGCTATATTTATCATTCCGATTTATAACACCACAAAAACTCATAAGCTCAATCTATTTAATTGAAAACTTTCACAGGTCGAGCTTTAAGGCTATGATCCGTTGGCTATAACTCGGTTTAAATAAACCTATAAACTGGAATCTGCTTAAAACTAAATAAATACGTCCTACATCAGTACTACGTGGAGTGCGTGTTTTGCTCTCCTAACCGACTTATCCGATAAAATAAAATAACCACGTGCCGACCCAAATCGGCACAGAAATCTCTCCGCAAATCTCTCTACACAAATTCCAAACAAATCATTAAAACACAGTTTTACTGCATGATCAGCCATAACACTTCAAAACAGTTACAGAAATACTGATAATCGTTTCAAATACAACTTTATAAATATAAGTGACTCACTAAATTACACATTTTTACTGATTTGAACGTTAAAGTGTCTTTGCATGTGTCCACCAACGTCGTTCTTGAAAGAAGCCGACATATAATCCACTTAGTTTAAGAAGAAACGAGCTTAAACTTACAACTCAACCACTTATACCTTAAAATTGGCTATCCACGCAGGAACAATGTTGTTTCCATTATTGCTATTTGCTCCATGCTATATATCCAAACAACTAGAGCTCTAGAGCTTATGTCCAGTAAAAATGTGTAAATAAATAAATATATAAGTAAAAAAAAAAAGAAACCTATGTATGTCGTTCCGTACTTTTATAATTCCTTAGCTGTAAAAGTAGAGAATAATATGGGAGGGGTTAAACGATGTCAGCACTGCAACTAACTGGCCATATTTTTTTTCTTTTTTTTTTAAAGCGTCTAAGACGTATCATTTTCATATTTTCATTTTTCTCTTTTCTTTATGACACAAAATTATAATCTTTAGCGTATAATGGTAAAAGGTTGTTTTTGAATTGGGAGATACTATATACATACCTCTTAGATTCGGATCTACGTTTCAAGATTTTTGCCTTTTCCAGGCGTAAAATAAATAGATTAAAATACAACATCTGTTTCACTTGAAAATCTTAATTTTTCAAAATTCCACAAATATGCTTTTTACATTTCTTAATAAAAAAAATGAGAATGGGGTCTAAAGTCTAAACCAAAAAGAAAAAAAAACTACAAAATGTCACCCACGGGCTAGTACTAATTGCTATGCCAAGCATGCCTTTAATTTCTTTTCAACTTACCATCTATAGAAATGGAAAAAGTTTAAGGAACCAAACTAGAATGTTGTCAAATTGAAATTAATTAGATGAAAAATAATTTTTATTTTTAATTTTAAAATTTAAAAAATTAGAATAACAAATTTCTTTTTGTAATAGACCTATTTTTCAATTAGTTGGCTCTAAATTTGCTATATCCTAATTAATTTTCTAACGGAATCGTTCTAAGTATATTAAAAATATTATACACACAAAAAATCAATCACCATAAAATTATGTATAAATACATATAATAACTAATTTTTAATATGTATTTTATATTTTAATATATATTTTATAATATAATTAATTTAATAATTGATTTTTTATGTGTACGGTTGAAAATATATATATTAGCAATATAGTTTAATTTGCTGAAGGTTGATTCACTTATTAACACAGATGGTGAAAAGACAGCAAAAGCTTCCACTGCATATGATTCCTAAAACATTTTTTGACCTTGCTGAAAAAAGTGAAAATAAATAAGTTGAAGGAAATGAGGTGGGAAAACACATAAAAGTGTGGTAATAAACATAAGAAAAAGTAAAGTAAACATTACCTGTATCAGATAAGCAGCATTGAAAGCCTTTTTTGGGTTGCATGCACATGGGAAGATAAACTGCAGTGAACACAAGATTGCAAGTTAAATGAATTTTGGTGGGTGAAAAAGCATAGCTTTACAGGCTGGCTGGGCTTACATGCCATCCCGACAAGAGCCGGAAATACTTGAAGCAGGACCAGAAGAGGGCCTCATCAAAGGCCCAACAAACCCGTTGAGTAAGTATTATACCCACTATAAAAGGCTTCACACCCTTTCTCTCACTTGAATCTTCAATCTTACCTGCCATAATCAACTAACCCTCTCTTCCTTTTAGAATCTGCAATTCTTGGAATCCTATCTTGTACGTCTGAATCTAAATCAGATAATAAAAATGGCCTCAACAACGGTGGTGTCAAACCCAGCACCAACAAGCACGGACCGGTCACGTGACTCAAAGAGGAAGAAGAAGAAGAAACTGCAGAAAGAATATCTTCAGAGTCACTTCAAATGGAAATCGCAAGCGCAGCAACAAATTTATTCCTCCAAGCTCCACCAGGCCTTAGCGAGAGTCAACCTCGCCTCCACCTCCGTCCCCCGCCGCGGAAAGGCCGTCCGAGAAGCCGCGGACAGAGTCCTCGCCACCACAGCTAAAGGCAAAACACGGTGGAGCCGCGCCATACTCGCCAACCGCAGGCTCAAGCTCAAGTTCTCCAAACAGCACAAGAGACAGAGAGTGGCGCAGCCTGCGCTCACCCGATCCAAGAAGCCACGTGTCAGCGTTTTACGCCTCAAAGGGAAGAAGAACTTACCGGCTGTGCAGAGGAAACTCAGGTTCTTGGCGCGACTCGTTCCCGGTTGCCGGAAAGAACCTGTGCCGGTCATTCTCGAAGAGGCCATCGATTACATACCGGCGCTTGAGATGCAAGTCAGAGCCATGGCTGCTCTTCTCAACCTTCTCTCTGGCTCCGGCTCCGGCGCCGCCGCCTCAGACTCCTCTTCCGGCGCCGGCACAAGCTCGGCGCCGCCAAGCTGATGATGACACCTTTGGGCGTGTGTGTGTGTGAATGACTGAATGCCATGCCAGGTGTCAATTTTTTCAATTATTATTATTATTGCTCACCTTTTTTTTTCTTTTATATTATATTTATAACCATCTGTCTCTTCTTGCAAGCAAAGCATGCTCTCTGTTATGTACGTACATATATAATTCTGTTTTCCCCCTTTTTCTTTTTTCCTCTCTCTAATTTAATTATTCTGTTTCAACTTTCAAGTAAGCTCAATATCATAAGCATTCAAGTTAGCTAGCAATATGTATGTGTTCCCTTTCTATATTTTCAGGCGTGACTCTCTTTTGATTCCGGGAAAGAAAATGATTTCAGTTGAGTGACAAGTGCTTCATGCTACTTTCAAATTTTTTAAAATTATTGATTTTTGAATACAAACTTTTTACTATTAAAACGTGAACTCAGCAAAATCCTTTAAAATATACAACTTTTTTTTGGTTGGGATAATAAATGCATTGCCATATTTGTTAAAAGGTAAGGAATTTACGGTATGCACCTATGTAGTTATATTGCACTCTGCTTGGATCAGAAATTCAGAATACCATCACGAAATAAAGAATTCCGAAACTGGGTGGTGGCAGCTTTTTTCTTAATTCGCTTTATGTTAATCACTCATTATCTTAAGTCTAATAGAGTAGTATTTTTCCAACCCTAATTATTATTTGTGTTATCTTAACTGACTGTGTCCAAAGGTAGGAAACGGACAAATCAGAAAACATGATACTACTACCAGATAACCTTTTATTTTTCACATGCACATTTTCTTTGATTTTTCACAGCTACAAGTCATTGAATGACACTTAGGTCATCTTTTAACCTTTTCCCGAGTTTGAAGCCTAAATGTGTGAGAATTTATTGTGCTTCTTTGTGTACAGTGGATTAGGCTGTTATTTTTGTGGCAGTGTGTGAAAAGCAAGTAATGTGCATATGTCATTGGAATTGATCAATAGGTTTGTGAATACTTGAGTTGAGGGGGCTAACTCCACTTCAAGCTTCTTTTTCTTTTTATTTTTTATTATTATTTTTTTTCTTTTTTTCAGAAAGCGCCAAAAGCATGCTTATTCGGCACAGCACAATGGCCTAACATACCATGTGACTTGTCGCCCCCACCTTACTCAGCCCCACTGACATTTTCACATCACCTTCACCCTCCTCTCTTCTATTCCCAGCAAAGTTCCAAAACCCATGCACCCTTATATACACCATTTTGTTAAGACATTAATTATTAAAAAATACTTACTGATTATTAAATGTAAATTAATTTCTAGTCTTCTTTCTTTATATAATAAAGAAAGCAAGGATAATTTGATCATGTAGAATCATGGTAAAATTATAGAGATTTAACAAAATTTTAAATCGGTTGATTTCTTCTTTGGGTCAGAGTGTGGAAAAAGAAGGTAATTATTCTTATTAGTACTTTAAAAGGCTTTTGCAATTTCTTTGGCACATTCATAAAAATAATAAAAATAAATAAATAAATGAGAAAGAAAACAACATAGGATTGAGAATTGGTGTGTATGTATGATATGACCCTGACTGAGATGGTGAGGTGAATGGATGACATGCTGTTCCTGATAGGGCAATGGTGTGAACTGTGAATGACTTAAATAAATGACTAATAATATTATTACAGGGTTGACACTTGTCCTTGCTATTTTCAAACTTAGGCACACGAGTGAGTGACTTAGTTTCATCGCTTTCAAGTTTCAATATAAGTGCAATCAAACACAAGGGTTGGATTGATTAATTGACCATCAAAGACAATTAATATTGAGGGCCACCGTACCCAAGCATTGAAATTTTTCCTGTTTTAATTTTGGGTTACAGTCTTTAAAGTTTATCACATGGAGGGGGGTAGCATTAGCAGCATTCTAGCATTTATTATCTCAATACCTTGCTTCCCATGTGGGTGTGACTAATGGGAGGGAGAGCCCAATTGAGGATTCTGAAAACTACCCACAAAATTCATGAGAAAACAAAGTGAATTTTTAGAGCAACTCACTATTAAAAAAAGGCACTCTACTATATAGATTGGGGTGGTACAGAGAGAAAATATAAATTCTTTTTATAGTTATTTTTTATTATTTTATTGTTATTCAAAATGTGAGTCTTACTTTTATCAATTTTTCTTTTATCATATTAAAGAAAATATCTATAAACTTACATCTGTACCTTATAATTCACCTTAAAGAAATACACATACATAAAAGGTCCTTGTTGTGTGTGTCAACATCACATTCCAACACTAACACATACATATAAGTATGATATTTTTTAACCAAGTTGGGTTGGTTCAGTGGTTAGTTAACTATTCCGTTGTACATGCAGCAATCCATTGAATAGCGACAAATTCTTAAATGGAGCTCTGATTCGCGACGAATTAGTCTTTAACTTATCGGGTTAAGAAATATCATGAAAACCAAACCAAAATCAGCATGATTTTTTTCAAAGCAAATTGGGCTAATGGCTATGGTCACTGTTTACTAGCTACTTAATATGGTGTTTGCTTAATTAAACAAAACTCGTGTCACCAACTCTCAACACAAATGTTACTGTCACTACAAAAACAGATTCATGAGAATAACTGTATGTGTGAACAAGAAAATCAGCTACTACTAAAAATTATTCCCTGTGTTCTCCTTCGTTCAAGCAATCCCCTTAATTCCCTCAAAATGTTTTCTTCTCCTAAAGATATTATTATTATTGTTATCGGTTACTTTACCTAATTAATAGTGGCCCAGTAATTGTTTCCATCAATATTCTTATGCAAGATTTGACCAAGTGATATGGTACGATAACGTATAAAAGGAAAATAGCAACAAGGGGTATATATATGTGGCAAAATAAACTTCCAAAGTTAAAGCATTTTGATTCTTTATTTTGTTAAAGACGTAAGAATTAGGAAACCTCGCTAACCAATCAGGGTTTCTAACAACTAACATTCGTAAAATATAATTTACACATAACAGCAGAAATCTCGTATTTATTTATTATATATCTGTGGTGAGTTGTTGTACTTACGCGGTTGCACTTAATCCACTTTCTTCCAAGTTCCAACTCCGATCCTCACTAACTCTTTAATTTTTGCCTTCTTTACAAGCCCCACAGAAAAAAAGATACAGATGGTGTTATCTACTATTTATATGAAATATCTTATCTTGGTGTTATATAAATAAGGTAGAAATTTATCTGCATTTATCTTTATATAAAGTTGATATTTAAAAAGAAGACCACTTAAATAAAAATGATTAAAATATATTTTTTAATAATTAAAATTTAATATATATAATTATTTAAATTGTGTTATTTTTGTTAAAATTAAGTTAGATAAATTAAATAAAAAATATTAATTTAGACCGATTTAATATATAATTTATTGATTTTTTTGTCAAATAAATTCGTCTGATTTAATTTTGGTTAAAATAATACAGTTTAATTAATTATATGTATTGAATTTTAATTATTAAAAAATATTTAAAAAAAAAGATATTTTAAGATCTTTATTTTAAGTGACTCTTATTTAAAAATCGTTAAATAATTTATTAAATTTTATTAAATTATTATCTAACTATTGTCAACTATCCCATTTATATGAAGATAGTACATGAGTCTTCACCTGTAATAATGACTAAGATTACTATTTAAACTTTGACAATAATTAGAAGAGCAACACCACTTGTTGACGTTTTACATAAGATAATAGATTTTAAATAAGCGATTTCTATACATTTGGATATTTCTTGCTCTCTGTATGATGATTTATTTTCATCAATCAAAATAAGAAGCAAAATAGATTGATGTTAAGTATTATTAAATAATCTAATCCCATGAGAACTTTATTTATTTGAAGAAAAAAAGATTGATGCTGATCATCAAAAGTGAAATTCCAAATTAAATTAAATTTGCTGCACTAACTCTTGGAAGTATAATCATAATTAAATTGAAAGAGGGCGGCTCCACAAAGCATCAATTCAATTTGTTAGTGCTCCGCATGTGGCATACAATGGTGGCTTAAAGCAATCACCCTTATGTTACTCAAAATCACAAGCTATTTGTTTCTGCTTTATCATCACTACACTAGATATAGAAAAAAGGAAAAGAATAGAAAAATAATGAGAATACTAAATAATATGAATAATAGATATGTTAGATATTTAATTTAATAAGTATACAAATGATTATGTTAATTATTTTTAATTGGATAATTATTTTTTTGTTTAATTTATTTATATACAATTAACAATGACTGAATGTTCAATTCACTAATTATACATATGTTATTCCAATATTAGAGTTTAAGAGGTAAGTTAGAGATGAAGAATTTTTTTTATTTTATTAGGTCAATTTTAGAACCTATTATTTATATTATTTACAAAAATTATTATCTACTTAATAAAACCGAGAAAAGAATGTACAGAAGGAAAAAAAATATATGTTTCCTTACCAATTGAATTTAACGTTTAATTTTATAAATTTTTAGTCATCTCATTTAAAGTTATATACAAGTTATCTGTTTTTACTTTATTATCACTACACTAGATATAGGAATAAAGTATATTGAAATAGAAAATTAGAGTAGAAAAAATATATCTTTTGTTAGTTATGCTTTTATCTATAATAAAAATATAATATCCTATAATAAATATTTAGATATGTTAAATAATTTTAATTAGAGAAAAGCTCTACATTCATGTAAAAATTACATGAGTGATATTCAAGTAACTTTCACTCCACGCCCCACACCTCTATTTATTTTACACACGCATCTTATAACTTATATAACGAATCCTTATTTTGTATTATCAACGTTTCTCAACCTAAATTTTTCATACAACGTAAATTTCTTTCGCATTGTTCTTCATGCTCTTCAACCTAATTAAATTCGTTGTTATCCTCTTTAGCATTTTTTTTCTCTGCATTATGGATCTGGATTGATTCAACGCAATTATCTTCGTCGTTCATCTTCTTCTTCGTTTTCTTCTTCTTCGATCTGCACTTTTGAATTGAAACAATGAATGAATCAACTTCAAATCAGTTAAATGAGTGCGATTTTGATTATTCTTCTCAAACGCATCAATTTGATGAGGTTTGAATTATTGAATTCTGAATCGAATTTAATGGAATGAAATTTCTAATTTTATTTGAAGTGAATTGAATGGACTGAGGTGATCTACATATGAATTGAATTCAATTGAATTGATAATATATAACTGTGAGTAATTGTGAGTGTCAGTAATTGTGAGTAACTCTAAGTAAATGTGAGTAACTTTTCGGTTCGGTAAATACTAAAGAGGTGGTTCATCACTTTCATGTTTTTGGTTCGGTCCGCAGAAAGGAGTCTAACAAAAATTAGACTAATATATTCTGTTTTCTTCCCTAAGTACTATATAATTGTTTCACCGTAATTAAGATTTCCGTTCACCATAACTAAGATTTCAGTTCACCATGAGTACTGTGTTTGGTTCACCATGAGTACTGTGTTTGGTTCATTCTGCACTATTCAAAACTCTTCTTTCTCACCTTCTACTGCTTCTTCACCAGAGAAAAAAAAAGAGGAAAAGACAAAAAATATAGCAGCAACAACAACAAAAAAATGACGATAAGGTTTCAGGGTTTCAGGATTTTAGGGTTTAGGGTTTATGGGTTCAGGGTTCAGTGTACAGGGGTTCAGTGTGTTTCAAACTTTCGGTTTGTCCCGTGTATTAATTTCGGTTCACCGTATTCATAGATTAGGGTTTAGAATTTAGGGGTCTAGGATTTAGGGTTCAGGATTTTAAGGGTTTAGGATTTACAGTAGGGTTCAGGGTTTAGGGTTTAGGGTTTAGGTTTTAGGGTTTTAGAGATTTAGGGTTTATGGGTTCAGGGTTCTGGCTTTAGTGTTTAGGGTTTAGGGTTTAGAGTTCAGTGTTTAGGGGTTCATAATTTTTTGGTAAATAGGAGAGCGATTTGGATTACTCTTCTGAAACGAATCAAACTGATAAAGTTTGGATTATTCAATTTTGAATCGAATTGAATGGAATACAATTGCTAATTTGAATTGAATTAAATGGACGGAAGTGTACTGAATTGAATTGAATTGATAATATGTAAATTGTAGGCAGAGTTATTTGAATTTGATTTTATATAATGGATTGTGTTTCGTTCCCTCAGTACTATACAATTGTATTGTTTTCGGTTCACTATGAGTACTATGTTCGGTTCACCATGAGTACTGTATTTGGTTCACCATGAGTACTGTGTTCGGTTCATTCTGCAGAAAGCTGTTTGAATTTGATTTTATATAATGGATTATGTTTCGTTCATTTAATACTATACAATTGTATTGTTTTCGGTTCACCATAACTAAGATTTCGGTTCACCGTGAGTACTGTGTTTGGTTCATTATGCACTATTCAAAACTCTTCTTCCTCATCTTCTATTGCTTCTTCACCAGAGAGAGAAGGAGGAAAAGACAAAAAAATACAGCAGTAACAACAACAAAAGAATGACGATAAGGAGAAAATACGTGAAGAAGAAGGAATGCGAAAAAGGAGAAGGAGGAACGCGAAGAAGAAAAAGACGCTCCGTGTGTAAACGAGCGCGAGAAGAAGAAGAAGAAGAAGAAGAAGAAGAAGAAGAAAAAGAAGCGTGTGGAAGAAAAAGCGTTGGACGATTTCGTGTATATTGAACACATATATTTCACGTTTCATTTAATGATATTAAATTTTTTTAGTGTTGGACCAACTTAATTACATGATTACATAGATGTGTAGCGTTTCTATTTTAATTAATACTAATTAATCCTAATATATAATCTAGTGTTAAATCACAGGATGTGTGGGTAAGACTTGCTCGTAGATAATGTCATGATGCAGAAGAGACTATTAGAAGTGGAAAGAATCTTCATACTAAGGAAGTGATTGAAAATTCTAAGGTCTTTGAGTAAGAATACTTGAGTGAAAAGACCTTTTTAAAGGTCATTACGAATTTTGTATCATTACCCTTTACCCGTCGATAAAAGTCACTGATATAAATGAGAAAATAATATGCTATCACATTATCTCCATTGTAAATAAATATTGAAACATCATATAGGTGAAAGTCATAACTAACAATGTAGTCTCTTGTAACATGATGATACCAAACATTAAGAGTTTGTTTAAAGTTATATAGACAAATCGAGAAAGAGAAAATAAAAAAATTTACCATGTATTATTAATTAATTGAACTTAAAGTTAAATTTGATAAATTGTCAGCCATATTATTTGAATGTGCAGCTATCACTCATATTATTTTTATTTACAGGGAACATAGAGGTTCTCCAATTGTCTAACAATTAATTTACACAAGTAACAAAACCAAAAGATTCTCCAATTCCTTGATATAGCTTTTTTTATTATTTTTATTTACAGGGAACATAGAGATTATTACATGGTTAAAATTAAAACTAAAATTATTTTTATGTGATATTAATAGTTAACAATTATTAAATAATAATATATTTAAATTTGTTAAATTATTTAATAATTTCCAATTATCAAAATGTAAAGTTAATTACATACACTATAAAAAATAAGGGGTTTAGCCACGGAAAAATCTGTGGCTAAACTCCAATAAAACTATGACAATTATGCTTTTGCAACAAATGAACATCCGTGGCTAAAGAGAGAGACGCGTTTTTAGTTGGCCACGCTTTTTACTCCAATAGCCACGGTTTTAATACCCGTGGAGACATTTTGTTAGCCACAACTTTGGCACGTTTAGTCACACTCTTTTCCGTGGAAAAATAAAAGAATGCATAACGAAATAATTATTTCTGCCACACTTTACCCGTGACAAAATTGACCAGGCCGGTCTTTTTGGCCATACTTTTTTCCGTGGCTAATGATAAAGGTTAAATTAAAAAAAATCATAATAAAAATATTCCTTAATATAAAATTATATTATATAATATTAAAAAAATAATCACACTCCTATACGTATTATCCATAGTATAAAAATATAAAATTAACAAATACTTAATATTGAAAAACAAATATCCTAAATTAAATGGATTTAATGTTAAAAAAATATCCAAATAAAAATATTACAAAATAAATATCAAACTTTGCGAAAATGATATGCATTTCTTATTACACAGACGATCCACATGCAAAAATATTTCCAGGTAAATAGCAAAAAAAATACATCACTTCAGCCACTGAATTATACCCCTTGTTGATACTTCAGTTATTTTGTGTACTCCAATAAAATCTGCTAAGCAAGATAGAGATCAGGAATTAAACTAATGTATTGATAGTTGATACATACAAGGAATATTGAAAAAAATAGTTATTAAGCATACTTTCAAAAGAGTTGCTCAAATCTATCGTTTTTAGTCATGCCTCAGACAACACACTCATCTCCACCAACAACAAGATAAGAAGAGAAAATTTAGATCGACCCAAGACTTGTATTATAGTATTTTAGAGAGGCAAAATTTAGAGAGACAAAATTCAGAGCACTACCTCCAGAGAGAATGACGGTGAAGGAGGTGCAATGGAACAACTTAGGGTTCCTTTAAGTCTTTTTGGTGATTCGGATTTGTCGGTAAAATCATATTCTGTCGATTTTGCTTGTTTCTTTGGTGACTCGGACTGACCATACTCGAACGTCCCTTCTCTTCCACAGAAATATCCACCTAGAATCTAAACAGAAACTGATTGAACGAAACAGATTTATTTCGAAGGTTAGCTAGCGGAGGAGCTAAGAAATTACGATTTGGAGAAACCGAAAAAGAGAACGTTATCAGTAAAAGAGGTTGGCTGTTTATTATCAAACTCAAGTAACAAATAGAGATTCGGGGAATAGTGAGAGGAAGTTATTCTTAAAACTGCGTAAGTAGGCCATTAGATAAAGGTTGCACTGCTAAAAATTTCATTCATCTTATTATAAATGTTAATTTGAATTTTGTTTAGTGAATTAAGTATAACTCTTTAATTTAGAATAAAATTCAATTTTAATAAAAAATATCAAATTGTAAAATTTACAACCTTAAATTATATTTTAAAAATTTCACATACTTATTAAAATTTTGACTCGTTGAATTTAAACAAAAAATTGACATCAGTAAAAATTAAAATAGATAAACTTAAAGTTCAAGAATTTGATACTTTGGATTGAAAAAGAATAAAAGTTTTGTACATATTTAAAAAATAACTTCTATAAAATTAATTTTAATTTATTTTTTCATTAAATTAATAAATATAGGTGTAAAACTAATATTTTGAATTTTAAAAATTAGGATTCTCTTCATTAATGTTGTCATAAATTAACAGTGAGTAATTAATAATGAGTAATTAAATTAGTTATTATTTCAATCAATCATAGTTAGTATTTTTTATTTTATAAAATTAGTTAGAAATATTTTATCAAATATAAATATGTACTCTTTTTGTATTCTTTTGGTACTTTTTTTTTATAATTTTAACATTCATTTTCAATTGAATCATTTTATTTCATTACTAAAGTCTCTAAATTTATGCATACTATAAAATTGGGCACCGATATTATAAAATTAGATACCGAAACTGCATTTGATTAAGAAGAACACAGACAAAAAAATGTAACAACTAAAAATTTTAAACAGTAAAATTGTATGTATATAATTTAATCTCTTTAGTTACATTACAATCTGATTTTTATACAAATAATGAATAACATAACCACGTTAAAAAACTACTATTAAATAAAAAAATTAACCAAATCAGCGCATAACCAGTACTAGATAAAAAAACTCATAATTTAAAAATATGGCAGAGTTTAAGAATTATACGAAGAGAGAAAATTGCACATCATTAACAATATTTAAAATTAAATCATTAACATATTTTATTAATTTGTCGTGGCACCACTTAAAAGGAGGGAGAAGAAATTAACAATTAAGAAATTGAAAAAGCTTGTTGATAAATCAAATTTACCTTAGGTTAGAGTTTAAATTTGAAAAAAGTATAAGCCGTATAAAAATATTTTGAGAAACATGGAAGAAAACACTAAATTAAGTACAAGAGGTGAAAATTGTTTAATTTTGTCCATTTTTAAGAATGACAACGCAATCCCTCAAAATAAAATCGATCCTTCGGCCCCATTCCAAAAAAGAGAAAAACCACGTATTAGGTAAATAAAAATGCTATAAATTAAGTTGGATTGGTTGAGTGGTCAATTCACTTGTCCGCTATTTAAGCAAGAGTAAGAGATTCGAATTCCATCTTGTGAATGCAGCAATCCTTGACCTATCGGGTTGGGGGATACCGTGGACAAAAAAAAAAGCCATATCTAAACCAACTTGAGTTAATCAATAGTCAACTCACTTATTTACTAAAACAAATGTTGAAAATTTGAATTTCATCTTATGCATGCAACAACTTATATCCACGATGAATTAGGTCTCTGTTTCCTGATTTCGTAACACAACGCGGTCCCTATAAGTATTTTCCGTCAACTCTAAACGGAAAATGCTGACGTGTCAGGTTTAGAAATGGACAAGGTCTAATTGTCTCTAAATTCAAATTGATTAGGGATTTATTTGTCCTTATAATTTTTTAAACAATATTTTTTAGATTATTTTTTATTTATTATATTATTTTTTTTCCAATAAATTATTAAATATATGGTATAATAAGTACAAACTATAATAAATTATTCAAATTTAAAAATATCATTTATTATGAAACTAAATAAATCATTCTCAAATATAATTTTTAAATACATAAACAATTTTTCACAATAAAGTAAAAACTAATAAACACATTACTTGATATATAGTAAAATATTTTTGAGTAATAACAAATTTATTTTTTTATCTCTTTAAACTAAATTAATAATTCTATTTGATATCTTTATACTAAAATACACCATGAGTAAACTACTAAATACTAATACTAAATGAAATAATTAAAATATAATTAATATATGATGGAGACCATTTATAAACTCAATAAATTTAAAGTATCAATAATATTATTAATCTATTAATAATACATATGATCATAAGGTTATAGATTGATAAAGATTTATCAATATAAGAATAATATAGATTAATTAAAATTTTAAGTATTAAAAGTTTCTTCCCTAGATAATTAATAAAAAAAATCTTAAATACCTTTTTCATCCAAATACTAATTAACACCAAGACGAAAAGAGTCTGAATTATTGTCAAATATTACCTATAATAAGCTCCAACCACATCCCAGGAAAAGCATTATTGGACAAAAACTCCATATCTCAGTGGCCTCACAAAAACAATTAATTAATTAATACGGTACTATATATTTATATATATGTGCTAATGAACGGCATAAAATCATTATTGACATGTGGCATGTTAGGCCTCACCCCAACACCATGAACCATATTGTTACCCACCACTTCTCTAATGTAAATTGTTGCCATATGCCCTGCACCATATATATGCATGTGAGTACAACAAAAGCTATAGGGAAAAAGAAAAGGACAAGCATTATTATTTGAACAAATAAATTCAAATTAAATTGTGAATAGTTCATTTATTAAAAGCTTTTCCTAAACCACATGGAGGGGCCATGGCCTTGTCCATTAAACTCCAAGAAAATACAATAAAGTGGGGAAAAAAAAGAGAAAAAGAAAAAGTTAGTGTATTGATGGCATACCCGTATATGGTTATTACCACACTCTGGAGATTTGTGAGATTAGGAAAAGTTCGTTTTCAAGCAGAATCCATAGACCATAATACAGAAACACACACATATATCGGTTGGTTTCGTCTTTTCCCTTGGCGACAATTTTTACAAATTTGGACTATATAGTAGGAAAAATAAGGGGGGATGGATGGGGTTTAATTAATTAAGTGTAATCTTTTAGGGTAATAATATACATTATTATTATTATTTTCGGTTATAACTAACAATGACATGGCACAAGTTAGATAGATGACATGATATATATGCGCAGTTTTCACTTGTATTATTTCATATGAAAATTGGTTATCTACTTAAAATAAGAAATTATATTCGTCCCTAGCCTATATTACAAGTTAGTAGTTAGTGTTAATAGTCAAATCCGTTTTTAAAAGAATTTGAATCCTCTAAGTTTAAATTTTACTTTAAAGAATAAAGTGTAATCTTTTATCATTGAATAGTTTCTTTTTCATATTTATTTTTGGTTCCACCTATAAAATCAATAGTAAAAAATCACACTTTACTCTCTAAAGTAAAATTCAAACTTTAGAGAATTCAAATCCAAACTTAAAAATCAAAATTAGGAATGAAGGTTCTTACATTGGTAGGCTGATTTAAGTTAGTTTAACAAATTTAACCAACATTACATTGGATACTATTAAGAGTGTGCTAAGTGTTAACCATGTCAGTTATTAAGATGACAAAATAATTAATGTGATTAATTAAGTTGTCTGGAAACTATTTTAATTAATTTAATTATTCAAGAAAAAAATAGAGATCAAAGTATTTTTAAAAAGGATTTGAATCTTCTGAAGTTTGAATTTTACTTTAGAGAATAAAGTGTGATCTTTTACCATTGATTTCATAAGTGGGACCAAGAATAAATATAAAAGAAAGAAACTATTCAATGATAGAAGATTACACTTTACTCTCTAAAGTGAAATTCAAACTTTAGAAAATCCAAATCCTTTAAGTTTATGCTTTTACTTTAATAACAAAACTAATTCGATTATTCGACTCTCTGATCTTCGTTTTCAGAGAGTTAAATTTTTTTTTTCAAAAATACATTTACTTTCACACATTCCAACGACTTTCTGTGGCTTGTTTAAGTTCATTTTTTAAGTAGAGTGCCTTCCATTTCTTTATGTTTTTTTATATTTTTGCAATTTATATTTTCGGTAAACTTTAATTTCATTCTTTTTCTTGTCAAGTTTGATTTTTGTCAAACCTAAGTTCTTCGAAATTTTGTAAATACTTAGCATTTGCATTAAACACTTTGGTGTTCTGAGATGTGTTAGATTTATATATTCATATTATTTACGTGTTACTGTTGCAGATTATTTACTTCATGTTTATGATTATGTCAAGTATTATATTCTTTTATTATCTTCTTTTTCATTGTCAAGTAAGAAATTTTGGCGCACTTTAAAATTGATACTCGCAAAAAGAAGTTGATTATGCTCCCAAATAATGGATCTTAAACCATGATTTTTCCTTTGATCATATGTCAAATAACTATTTTTGACGTCAAAACATAATCAAGGTAGTAAACTTGGAATACAGGGTCAATAAAGATAATTTACCCAAATGTTAGAATATAATTTAAATAGCAGTATTGAAAACCAACACTTTTCAACTAACAGAATAATATATTGATCATTAAGAAGAAACATGCATCTAAAACTAAATGTTAACGTCACCAAAAAAAAAAAAAAACTAAATGTTAACAATATTCAAAATTCAACTAAAAAAATTTAAAAGTGAAATAGAGTAAAACCAATTTAGGATATAATATAAAATTTAGAGTATAAAATTTCATATTTGGAATTCAGGATTTAATATTCAAAATTTAAGGTGACCAACGATAGGTGATCATAGTCATAGATGGTGATCAACAATAATGGTGACCGACAAGTAATTTTAGGTAGTCCATGGTAGTGAATGAAATTATAGTGTCAAGGAATTAGAAGAAGGAAAAATAAAGTAAAAGAATAATAATAATGGCTAAATTGTTGTTCGAGTGGTGTTGATTCTCTATATTTTTTGTAATTTAATTAATTGTATTATTATTCAATATAATTAATTATCTTAAAACGATTTTTTTGTAGAAGTTGTTTAATTTGATAGGGTCTGACAATCTACAAAGATACTCTAATAAATTCAATGCTAGATTTTGGCACATTACTGCAAATTGATATTGGATTAGATAGCCATGTCTCAAGAACTAAAGTAGAGGAGATCATCTACAAATTAGACTTTAACTCTTGATGCATTATTGATGTTGAAAAGTTTTCGAGAGGGATTTAATGCCTTTGGAACAAAAAGAATTAACATATTGAACCTGTTAGTGCCTAAGGTAGTTTATTCACCTGAAAATTAAGGATAGTGAAAATTTGGTGCCTTTGAAACAAAAAGAATTGACATATTGAACCTGTTAGTGTTTAGAGGTAGTTTATTCACCTAAAAATTAAGGATAGTGAAAATTTGGTGCCTTTGGAACAAAAAAAAATTGACATATTCAACCTGTTAGTACCTAAAGGTAGTTTATTCACATGAAGATTAAGGATAGTGAAAATCGGATCTGACATTACACGTGTATTTATGGCAACCCCCAACCTAAAACATGCAGTGCCTTGTAAAGTGAGCTGAAAAATATTTCAGCAACTACTCAAGGGCCTTGATGTCTTGGCAGAGATTTAAATTCCATCATTTCTCTTAAAGAAGCTAAGGATAGTTTTAATTTATCCAAGAGTAAAGTACCATTTCTACTCACGGAAGTTGAAAACGCTGACAAATCTACCTACGAAAGAAAGAAACTACCAAATGTAACCATCAATCGTGACATCTGTGGGACGAAACTAACCAAGCCTTGTTCCGGCGTTGACTCCGTTAATAACGCTATCTACGTGGCTATTCACGGCGTGACATGGCTTGGGGAGCTTCACACGTGGATTTTACAATTATAATTATATAAAAATATAAATGGATTTCAAAATTTTAATTTTTTAAAAAAAAGGAAAGTAGAATTGAAGAGTTATCAAAGGTACAACTCTTCGCGCGTTTCACAGAACAGAGGGTAGAGTCCTAAGAAGAAACTGTTCATCTTCTCCATTCACAGAAAATCTCCGGTGCCGACGATAATCTTCGTGTTGAAGAGAAGGTGGTTGTTGTTGTGGATCGTGTTAGCTTCTGGAGTTCGGTGATGTCATCCATAGGTAAGTACTAACCTTTGAAATTTCTGTAATGTTTTCCTGGATTTTCGGTGCATGGTTGTGAATTTATGATTTTTTATTAGGGTGTCTTTGTAGTGGGTATGATGTGGTTGTGAATTGGTTATGTTTTCTGTATATGTGTATTTGCAGATGGCAACTATCCACATTACGTTAGTTATTAGTCACAGAGGAAAATTTGTCAAGGGTGATGATGGAAAACTGGCATATGTTGGAGGTGAGAAAACAGAAATTGAAAGAGTGAATGTGGATACTCTTAATAAGTTCTTCATGAATGACTTAGTAAAGGACATAGGGTACAATGATGTGAGCGAGATTTACTGGCTTGAACCTGGGAAGGAGTTGGACGGTGGGTTGAGGTTGCTTAGACTAGACATGGATGTGGTGACTATGTACGAAGCAGCCATTGCTAATGGGAGGAGAGTTGAAGTGTTCACTGATCATCCAATTGACCTTCCTGAGTTTGTAGAAGAAAACAATGAGCCTGAACCAGAGGTTGAGATATTAAATGTTAATAGGACCCCAATCAAGCACAGAACCAAGATTTGTGTTAAGAGGACCCCAACCCCAAAGAAGAAGAGAAATAGAGTGGTGAAATTGAGTAAGAATGTAGGAGGTGTGCATGGACCGAATGCTGAAATAGAGGATGATCCGATAGATCAAGATTTCCATCATACCACAACAAACACACAACAACCAGATTTAAGCCATGATCAACCAAATATACCCACCCATTCACCTAAGGTAACATTTGATGAGGCACCAAGAATCGTTCGGCTCTCAGATGCACCCAATGAAACCAACTTACCGCCGTCTCAGCAGGTGGTGAGGACTCCTCCATAGCCTGAACAACCAAATGTATCAGCTGCAAGTGAAGAAACTGGACACCAAATTTCAGTATCGGCGGAATCAGTGGCTCCAACTGTTGATCAAGGGCCTACTGAATCTGTTGAGGTTTTCACACAGTACATTCCACAGCCTTGTCAAGAACAAGAGTTTCAAGAGCAGAGCATTCAAAATGAAAAGGGAACAGTCGGTAGTGGTAGTCAACCTAGCAGTTCACAGCCCGGAGTAGATATAAATCCAGATGTGGGTGGTGGTAGTCAAAAGAAGAGGAAGAAAAGATCAACAGTCAGGCCTCCACCTTCAGGGCAAACATTCATACCTAATCAGGATCCAACCAAGCATCCTTCATTTTTTATACCTGTGGAGGGTGAACTTATGTCAGAGGCAAGTGCAGGGATGCATTGTTACGAGTCAGAGGTGCTGGATTCTATTGCAAGTGATGATGAAGACAGTCAACATGCAGCATTTCCTCAAGCGAATCCAGATGCTCCAGTAAGGGAAGTAAGGTTGGAGGTTGGCATGGAGTTTGAAAATCTGGACCATTTCAAGAAGGCAGTTAGGAAGTTTAACATCAACTTAGGCCGAAGCATATTCTTTCCAAGAGTGGATTCAACTAGGTGCAAGGCCATATGCTATGATGAGAGTTGTCCGTGTCAGATATACTGTGCAAAACGGTCATTTCCATTAAGCTTTCAGGTGAAAACATTTGTGAATGAGCATACCTGCAGTAGAGTTAATAAGAATAAATCTGCAGATGGTAAATGGGTTGTAGAGGAGCTTGAGGACAAGATCTGTGATCATCCAGACATGACTCAAAGGCAGGCACAATATTTTTTCAAGAAGGAGTATGACGTGATTGTGAATGAAAGGAAGATATACAGGGCCATGGTGAAGGCCAAAGAACGAATAGAGGGCTCAGAAATAGCTCAGTATGCAGTTCTTAGGGACTATGCTAATGAAATTATGAAGACCAACCCTGGCTCCACTGTGAGGATTAGTACTGATTTTGTTGAAGGGACTGGGCATAAGTTCAAAAGGATATATATATGCTTGGAAGGGTGTAAAAAGGGTTTTTCGAGTGGCTGCAGGCCCTTTATAGGGTTAGATGGAACTTTTCTAAAGGGATACTACCCTGGCCAATTGTTGACTACAATTGGCCACGATGCCAATAACCACATATACCCTATATCGTATGCTGTTGTGGAGTGTGAATGCAAGGATAGCTGGAAGTGGTTTCTCGAACTCCTACAAGAAGACTTAGGTGACGCTACAATCAATGGAATCAACTTCATGTCAGACATGCAGAAGGTAAGGGCTGAATTCGTGTGCTATGTGTATGTGTTCACTTTTAGTTTCTTACAATGTATCATGCATACCTCTTGCTGTCATAGTTACTAACCTTCATATGGTATATTGATATAATTGTGCTGCTTTTCTCATCTAGGGCCTCATCCCTGCTATGCGTGAAGTGAATCCAGGAGCACATCACAGATTTTGTGCTATGCACATATGGCAGAACTTTAGAAAATAGTGGGGGGATACAGAATTGAAAATTGCTATGTGGAGATGTGCCAAGGCCACAACCTCCCAAGAGTTCAATGCTGTACTAGATAGGATCAAACGTGTTAATCCCCATGCTTGGGATTATCTAAACAGGATCCCTCCAAGTCAATGGAGTAGGAGTGGTTTCAGTGAATACCCAAAGTCTGACAACTACACGAACAACAATTGTGAATCATTCAACTCTAGGATAAAGAAAATGAGAGGGAAGCCTATTATAACTATGCTGGAAGAGGTGAGGTGTTATATGATAAGCATAATTGCAAGAAACAAGAAGGCGTTGGTGGGATATAATGGAGTAATCACTCCTGTGCAGCAGAGTAGGCTGGAAAAAGAGAAAAGGGAGAGCAACAAGTGGCGGCCTTTTTCCACCGGAGATGATCCTGGTAATGTGTATGAAGTACAGTGCCTGCCACATAAGATTATGGTGGATATAGGAAAGAGGACTTGTTCCTGCAAGTTTTGGCAACTGACTGGTTTGCCGTGCAGGCATGCATGTGCTGCCCTTGGATACCAAAATAGGAGGCCAGAGGAACATGCTCACAACTGGCTCTCTATGGGGGCATATAATAGCACATACGAGTTCGTCATCCAGCCGGTTCCTAGTCAAGAATATTGGCAGCATGTTGATCTACCTCCAATATTGCCCCCAGTATACAAGAAGCAGATTGGGAGGCCAAAATTGAAAAGAGACAAAAAAAACGACGCCCCAAAAGATCCCACCCCAGATCCTCATAGGGCCCCAAGAAAGTATGGCCCCATCACCTGCAAGTACTGCCTGAAGGTAAACCTTATTTCATTTGGTTTCATTAATTGTGCTTTCAATGCTCCATGTTTATTTCATGTTAAATGTATTGCAGACTGGACACAACAGTCGTAGCTGTTCCAAGAAGAAGGAGGCAATGGCTAGGAGTGGTGGGGGACAAACTTCAACTCCAACACTCAGCTGCTGAAGATAATGAGGAGGATGCGGCAAGAATGGAGGAGATGTTTTGGGAGGAAACTCTGGAAGCTGTTGAAGCTGCTGAAGCAGCAGCATCTCAGCCACCACCTGTAAGTGTACTAATTAAGTTACAAAAACTCTTTACAACTGCTGTTTTATCAACCCACTCATATGTGTCTACTCTTATAGGAAACCAACCCAGCTCTTCAACCAGTTCCTAATCCAATGAGGTCTCCTTCAACTAGGCCACCAACTGCAAACAAGCCACCAAAGAAGAAGAAGAATCTACGAAGACCACCACCAACTACTCAGCAACCACAGTATGCTCCAACAACAACAACTACTAGTAGTGCATCACCCCTGCCATCTGATGTGCCACCCACTGTGACACCTCAAACCATGCTAGCTGCCTCCCAGGGCACTACTTCCAGGTTCATGGAATTCATGCCAGCTCCCACAATGAGAGGATCAACTTCAAGTAGGTGGCCGCAGCCTGCCTTCCTTCCACCTCGAATTTTGAGGTCCACCACTGCACACTTGAAGGAAGGGTCAAGCGGAAGCAGCAACTCCACACCAAATCCTTGAAGGAAGATTATGTTCTTTTTTGTACTATCCATGGCAGTTTATTTTACTTTTGATGGATGTGTCAAATACTTTAGCTTCAATTGCTTATGTTTTGATTTTCGGTATGGGTGCATACTCGTTGTTGATAGCTCATACCTATAACTTGAACAATTAAGTAACTCAATTTCTACATACTTATCAGGTTATTTTGCTTGTATTTCGTGTTATTTTCGAGCAGAGAGTAAACAACGATTGCAATTAGTAATAGATAACATCTGCAAGTTACATATCTGATATCACTCTGGTTGACATTTTCTGAATTCCAACTGTCTACAAATGACATATTCAGAATCGAACATGGGTATTTTTGTCCTTAAATAACACTAACAACTACATAGGCTCAAAACCTCCTGAGAATCAGATACAAAGTATAGACAATGTTACACACCACCACCATTGACATAATCACAACCCAAACCCTAAGTTTACTAACTTCAGCTTCAAACCTCCCTAACATCATCAGCATCTTCACTTCAGCCTCAGCCTCATTAACGTTTTCCTGCACATTTCTTTTTGATAGTCCTCGTCTCAGACCCTCCCACTTCCCTTCGATTTCGTCTACCCATTCAAAGAAGTTGCAGTCCGAGTTCTATCCATGGCAAAAAAACTAAAATCAGACTCACATTCAACTCACATAGAACAGGGTGTACAACGGGTTACCTTCCAATTGGGACAACGGACGAACCACCTCCCAGGATTCATCGCCGTTCCTGACTGTAACAGCGTCACCCCCAACCCACAGTAACATCTGCCATTGAACTTCCTATCATGCACCCTCTTCGAAATTGAGCTTGCAGACACACTACCACTGCCGTTCGAAGGTGGAGTAAAAAGTCTTCTCCTCGACATTGCTATAATTTCCAAGATTTTCGTGAATCTAGGGTTAGGGATGGAACAAGGTTTGAATTTGGGAATTCTGGGGTTAAGGATATAGTATAACGGTCATACAACTCAGCAATCCACGTGTGAAGCTCCCCAAGCCATGTCACGCCATGAATAGCCACGTAGGTAGCGTTACTAACGGAGTCAACGCCGAAACAAGGCTTGGTTAGTTTCGTCCCACGGATGTCACGATTGATGGTTACATTTGGTAGTTTCTTTCTTTCGTGGGTAGATTTGTCAGCGTTTTCAACTTCTGTGGATAGAAATGGTACTTTACTCTTTATCCAAATACTCGAATGGATTCCAAGAATGCATTTTAAACTGCGGTCTCAATGATTTAGGCTTATATGGCCCCCTTTCACTTGGCAAAGAAATCAGATTAAACACAGGCCTCACAAGTTTTTATATAATTTGGAGTTCACAAGTTTTTATATAATTTGGAGTTCAATGAGTTATTTTCGATTATTGGAGTGAAACATCTACTTAGATTAAAGTCTAACCATCTTTTTATATTCCTAGATTTCGACACCATTGTGAAAAATAGGAGAGATAAACCGTTCAAGCTTCTTGCACCCTAGCTGCTCAATGGGGATTATAATAATTTGGTGAGAAACAATTGGTGCAAACAAGGCGATCTCATCAATAACATACATAATTTAATAGAAAAATCTATAGAGTGGAACAAAGAGGTATTCATGCATATTTTTAGAAAAAAGCAAAAGATTCTTCTCAGGCTTGAAGATATCAATCAAATCCTTTCTTTTAATAACAATGATCCATTTTTTGAAAAACTTTAAAGGGACCTTTGTAGGGAATACGAAACGATTATGGTACAAGAAAAAAGCTATTGGATGCAGATGTCCAGATGCAAAATCATTAACTCAGGAGACAAAAATTCGAAATACTTTCATTAGATAGCTAATGGGAGAAAAAGAAGAAACCACATACATTACTACGTTGAAAAAGGTGAAGACGAATGTATCGAGGATGTGAAAGAGCTGAAGAAGCTCAGAGTATCCGTTTTAAAATCATTATATGCTCCTAACATTTATGATTTGATTTTACCAGTTTTTCCATCATAGTTAAGTTTCCTAGGTTGGCCGAGACTGACATAGACCATCTGAGCAAAATTATTACCTACGAGAAAGTTAAAATGTTGTGTTCAATATGCAAAGATATGGTCTCCCAGCCAAAATTTTCCAATATTCTTGGGACATTGTAGCTTATTTGGTAGTGAATTGAGTGCATATGATCTTTAGGAATCTGGATAATATATAGCTGGAGCGAATCAAACCTTAATTTCTATTATCCCTAAAGTTTTCTCACCGAAAAATATTGCATAGTTCATACCCATTAGCCTTTGTAACATCTGCTACAAAATTGTTATGAAAGTTATTACAGAAAGAATTAACCCGCATCTGGGGCACATTATTTCTTACATCCAGGCTAGCTTCATCCTAGGGAGAATTTGTGCGGATAACATCTTAGTAGCACAGGAGGTGATCCATACTATGAGGATGAAAAATAGTGATAAAGGGCTCATGGCAATCAAATAGACTTGGAGAAGGCCTACGATCGTTTCAATTGGAATTTTATCATTGACACTCTTAAGAACATTGGCATTTCGTATAGTATTGTGAATGTTATTCACTTTTTCTTTGCAATGGATCTCAGTCAGAGAATTTCAACCCAACAAGAGGCATTAAATAGAGAGACTCATTATCCCCTTATCTTTTTGTTTTATGTATCAAAAGAATTTCTCAATTAATTAATTTCTTGATAGAGCATAAAAAATGAAAATATAAGTTAACTAAAAATGGCCCTCATTTATCTCATGTTGTTTCACAGATGACCTCGTTCTTTTCGTGTAAGCAAATAAGGAGTAGGTTCAAGTCATCAAGGAAGCACTAGAGACCTTCTCTAAAGCTTCTAGTCATAAAGTCAGCCTCAGTAAGCTAAGTCTTGCATCTTTTTCTCTAAGAATGTTAATCATTTCCCTAACCAGCAACTTAGAAAAATACTTCGGTATCCCGCTTATCCATGAGAAGTGTGAAAAATATTATTTTCACCCAATTATAACAAGATGCGTGCCAAATTGTCAAATTGAAACATAAAGACCCTTTCTTTAGCAGAAAGATGCACCCTTGTTCCATCAGTGTTAGCTATCATTCTAAGCTATATTATGCAGATAATGAAGATGCCTAAAGTGGTCTATAACCAAACTAATAAAATATGCATAAACTTCTTTTAGGGGTCGAATATGGAGAATAAGAAGATTCACCTTTTGAATTGGGATAACATTTGTTACCCAAAGAAATTAGGAGAATTGGGATTGCACAAGGCACAAGAGTCCAACAACCTTTTTCCCATAAAATTGGCTTGGGAGCTGGTGCATAATGAACAAGCACTTTGGGTGAAAGTGATGGAGACAAAATATGGATGCGGGGACAACCATATTCCAAAGGTTGTTAAAAGAGCTAATTGTTCTAATGTTTGGAGAAGTGTTGTTAAGATTTGGGACCAATACCAGAGTAACTTAATTTAGAGAATTGGAGATGGAAAAAAAAGTTTTTGGAAAGCTCAATGGATTCTTAGAATATCAAAGTTGAGCGAATTATCACTAGAACAGATCATGGAAGACAGAGCTGATAATGATTTAGCAACCTATGCTACAGTGGAGGAGGGATAGGACTGGGAGAAGTTAGCTCAGTTACTCCCAAAGGAGGTTATAAATATGATTCAGACTTTTAAAGCTCCTCAACACTCTCTTAGACCAAACTCCATAAGATGGTTACTAGACCCATATGGTAGTTTTTCTATCAAATCAACGTACAAAAGCTACTGTGTTGAAGAGAGGGATCGAAACCAGATTTACAGAATTTGTTAAAAAATCAGGATTACCTAGAGACAGAGAACTTTTGCTTAGCTCCGAAGTTATAATGCGCTTTTAACTAATTCTAAAAGAAGAGTTAGAGGCCTTACTGATAATGGGTGTTGCCCGAGATGCTCGGATCATAAAGAGAGTCTTCTCCACGTGTTGAGGGATCATTCATACGTCTGAGACATTTGGATGAGCAGATTAAACAGAGACCTATAGGACCTTTTCTTCAATCAGAATCTCCAAGACTAGCTCCTAGACCACTTGTCCAAGACCTCTCGTACAAGCAGTAGGACTTCATGGCCCATCTTTATCCTCACTTCATGTAATATCATCTGGTGAAAGATAAATGAATTAATCTTTCGCCAGGATAACACTCTCTTTCAGCAAGTAATCTCAGAAGTAAAAAAGGTGCCTATAAACTATGAGAAAATTTTATAACTTAGAGAGAAAAATATTAGAACTCTAAGAGTGACAAATTCGATTCTAGTTGAATAGTAACCATAAGAGGTTGGCTGGAGCAAAATAAACGTTGATGGATCGGTCTTCCAAACTTTCAATTCTGGTTTTTGTGGTTGCATTATCAGAGACTCGAACGACCTGGTTGTAGCAAGATTCATGATAAATATTGAGAAGGTAACCATCACAACTGCATAATTATGGGCAATTTACTTAGGCCTTAAACTTGCAATTGATATGGGGATAAATAAGGTAAAGGTAGAGATAGAATCTACCTGTACAGTTAATCTCTTGTAGCATGTAGCTACATATCTCCATGGAAACATCTATTGGGTATATGAAGATGGTTTTAAGGCACGATTAGATCACTTTTTTAGAGAGATATTTGTCCCCACACTTAATTGTTATAGGGTTGATGACAATACTCTCCCAAGATATAATGAAACCTAAGAATTTCTTAATTAAAAATAGTAAAAAATTCTCAACTCTCTTTAACAAAATAAATCTCTTAATAGTTAAGTAAAATGTACACTTAGTACTTGTATGTTTGAAATAATAGACAAAGATTTATTTATACATATTGTATATAGCAATTATAATTTGCTACGTACATAAATGATTGTGTCTTTTCTATTGCTAATAGATACAATGTTTTGAACATACATAATTCTTAAAGAGTTGTGTCCCTTTAGCTAATAGATACAATATTTTGAACGTACACAATTCTTAAAAGGTTGTGTCCCTTTAGTCAAATGGTACTAACTAGTTAGTAACTGTTTATTAATATTTATAATATTAATTAATTAAATTTGTAAATACCCTTCAATCCTCCACTATTTATAAGATTTAAATGCCATACAAGTATATACATAAATAATGTGTCACTAAGATTAAACATTTTTTTAGTGTAAATTTTAAAATTCTAACGAAGTAATAGGTGTCTAATTAATTAAACATATACTCTATATGCTAGTACCAAAAATCACACACATTACTTATACTCTCCAAGTTCAAGAGCTATAATTTTAAGCACTTATATGACCTTGTGTTCATCCTGATTTTATGAATATTTACGAGAATAAAATCTTTAAAATTCTTGATTAGAGTTGCACCGCTCATATAGTCATATAGGTGGAATCTTTTGATAAATAATATTATCATTCTATTAAGAGTTTTAACTCACCCTTCTAATTTCTTAAAAATAGCACTAAATCCTATATTTTTGTGCTATAATTGCAAAATAACTTGTTATTACCCATTAGACCTTGAAACTAGTGGTCTACAAGAATAAGATTGGGTTCTCATCATTTAACAATAATAGGTTTTAATCACATTTTAGTAGTAGTCTCTTTGATCTTATCCCTTGACAAACCTTTAGTCAAAGGGTCTGCTAAATTTTCTTGAGATCTTACATAAGAGATGGTAATTACACCATCATCTATTAGTTGCCTCACATACTCATGTCTCAAATTTATATGTCTAGACTTTCCATTATAAACCTTTTTAGATACTCGAGATATGGTTGATTCACTACCATAGAAGATTAAAATGGCTGTCGTCTGTTGTGGCCACATCTTTATATCATACAATAAAATTTTTAACCATTCCACTTCTTTACCTGCAGCTGATAAAGTTACAAACTCAGCCCCCATAGTAGAATATGTAATACATGTTTGTTTTTTTTAGGCCCAACTTATTGGTCCACCACCTAGGGTGAAAATCCATCTTGAAGTAGATTTGTTATCACTAAGATTTGTAATCCAACTTGCGTCAAAATAACCTTCTAAAACTGTGGGATGACCCCTATAATATAATCCCAAATTTATAATTTTCTTGAGATAACTAAAAACTCTTGTTATAACTTTCTAATGTTGATCGCTAGATTTTTCTGTAAACCTTGATAATTTGCACACAGTAAATACTATATCAGGTCTGCTACAATGCATTGCATACACTAAACTTTCTATAACACTAGCATATTCTAATTGTGCTATATGTCTTCCTATATGTCCTTCTAAATTAAAAATAGGATCATAGGGTGTGTTGGATTCTTTAACTATGAGATGATCAAATTTTTTCAGTATCTTTTTGATAGAATGAGATTGACTTAAAGTAAAGTCAACTTCTTTCTTATGCACCTTTATGCTTAATATTGTATCTACTTCACTTCAAATCCTTCATCTTGAATTTAGAAGTTAGATACTCTTTCGTTACACGAATTCCTTCTAAGTTTGTTCTGATAATTAACATATAGACAAATAATCACTCCATAATCTTTAGTAAATTTTGAATAAATATATTTATCCGCACTATTATGTGAGAAGCCATTTGATAACACCACTCAATCAAACTTCTCATCCATTGTTAAAGCGCTTGTTTTAGGCCATACAAAAACTTAATTAATTTACAAACTTTCTTTTCATTTTCGGGTAGCCCATAACTTTTCGGTTGCTCCATATAAATTTTTTCATTAAGATCTCAATTTAGACAAGTCATTTTAACATTCATTTGATGTATATGAAACTTGTGAATGGATGCTAATACTATAAGAGTCCTAATAGAAGTCATTCTTGCCACATGTGCGTAGATATCAAGATAGTCCAGACCTTCTTGTTATTTAAACCCTTTGGCCACTAACCTTGTTTTAAAGGTTTGTAATGAACTATCGGTGTGATATTTTCTTCTAAATACCTACTTACATCCTATATGCTTTGATCTTGGAGGTAAATCAACTAAGACCCAAGAATTGTCTGATAATATTGAATCCATTTCATCATTTGTCGCTTCTTTTCAAAAGGCAGAATCCCTTGAAGTCATAGTTTCTTTGAATGTTTGAGGATCCTCCTCTATGTTTATCACAATAAGAATCTTGTTTGTTACAGAATCCCTAGTTTCTTCTACTAAAAAGGTGATAGCCTGAGAAGAAATAAAATCTGGACCTAAATTCTTTTATTTTCTCACTCTCAAACTCTTTCTTGATTCAATCAATTCTTCGTCACTTAGATATTTATTATTTTGATTATTTATTTATTGTGAATCATTAGTATCATTTTGGGAATATTCTAAAGTAGAAGTTGAATCATTAACAAATTTATTTTCAATAAATTCTATCTCTTTTGATTCAACAACTACATTAGATATTAAGTCTAATATTCTATATGTTTTAGAATTTTGAGCATATCCTATGAAAGTGCGTTTTATGACTCTTGACCCCAATTTGATTCTCTTTTGATCAGAAACTCGATAAAATACTAAACACCCATACACTTTCATATAATTCAAATTAGGTTTTCTTTCTTTCTGAATTTCATAAGGAGAAACATTTCTATATTTTGATGGTATCCTATTATGGATATGACATGATGTCAATAATGTTTCATCCCACAAATTGTAAGACAATTTTGCATTTAGTAACATTGAATTAACCATATCCACTAAGGTACAATTTTTTCTTTCCGCCAAACCATTTTGTTGTGGAGTATATGGAGCGGAAGATTCATGCATAATACCATGTAATTCACAAAAGTTATCAAATTCATTAAGAAAATATTCTCCACCTCGATCACTACAAAGAACTTTTATTTTCTTATCATGCATATTTTCTATTTTTATTTTATATTTTTTTAAACATTTCAATGGCTTCATCTTTATTTTTAAGCAAATACACATAAGTAAACTAGAACAATCATCAATAAAAGTTATAAAATATCTTTTTCCTTCTCTAGTAATATTGTCATTTAATTCACAAATATCACTATGAATCAATTCTAATAAATGTGTATTTCTTTTAACTTTAGAAAAAAGTTTCTTAGTAATTTTAGATTGTATGCAAATATAAAATATCACGTTGCTTATTAAAATCATTGTTACTAACATCAATATAGTTATTTTTTTGCATATACTCAATTGATTTATAATTTAAATATGCTATTCTACTATGCCATAAATTACAAGAATCAACAGTATACATAGAAATATTCACTTTATTAATACTAAATTTTAACATGCCTTCAGCACAATATCGTTTTTCTATTAATACATCATTCTTAAGCAAGATCACTTTATCGGATTTCATTACAACTGTAAATTATTTCTTACACAAGAGACTAATAGAAACTAATTTTTTTCTTAAATCCGGAACATGAAGCATATTTATTAAACTTAATTTATTTTGAGATGTAAAATTTAATTTATTTCACAATTTCTTGACCACAAACTTGACCGAATTGTCACTATCTATCAAGACTTCTCTATTATTCACTTCTTCGTATATTTTGAATTGGTTGCGATAATTGCAAACGTGAACAGTAGCCCCAAAGTCTAACCACCACTCAAGTGATTTTTCTTGTGTTGCCATGAGTTCTGTAACCATACTAATATGCATATTTTGTACTTTTTCTGTAACTATAGTAATTAGATCTTTGTCTTCCACTAAGTTGGTCTTTGGTACTTTCCTTTTTAGAAGTCTACATTTTTTTATGTAATGTCCTTTCTTGTGACAATGATAACACTCTCTTTGTCTCTTTTTGTCTTGCTTTGAATATTTTAAAAATTTTCTTTTCTTCTTGTTGGTGTTGTCTTTACCAATATGATTCACTTTAGAATTTTGAGAAAGATACACAACATCACATTTTCGAGTTTCCTCCTTTATACGTATATGCCTCAATAATTTTTCAATTGTAATGTTCTCACCAAGCTGTAAAAGTTTTTTTTCCTGTAACCATTTTAAGATGAAGGCAATTTTAAAATAATTACTCAAACTTGTAATAATTCAGGGATCACTACTTGTAGATCACGAAGTCTACTTACAAGGATTTGTAACTTATGAATTTGATCCATAACAGGCATAGTATCATTTATAATAAATTCAAAATATTTCATCATAATAAACTTATTTGTTCCTTATCTTTTAGTATTGTACTTCTTTTTCAAAAACTTTCAAATCTCTAATAGTGACTAAATTGACGTGTAGAGATCATAGAGTCGATCGGATAAAGTATTGAGAATGACCTCGACATGCAAAAGTATCTTCATCACGTTTCTTCTTTAATTGAACAATCTTTTCTTTCTCTTCTAGTGTAGAATCTTCAATGGCATCGGTAATTAGTGTAGCCTTTGGGTCAATTACATATGCAAGATTGAGAAACGAAAGAAGAAACATCATCTTGTCCTTTTAACGGTTAAAGTTCATTCCACCGAAGAGATCCAACTTGACAAACTCTTGATTCATGATCTTGAATGTGGTGTTTTGATTTTGTGCCATTTTCAAGAAATATCTCTCTAAAATTGTTGGGTACGTATATGAAGAGGGTTTCAAGACATGATTAGATCGCTTTTTTTAGATAGATATTTGACTTCACACTTAGTTACTATATGGTTGATGATAATACTCTTCCAATATACAATGAAACTAAGAGTTTCTTAATTAGTAATAGTAAAAAATTTCCAATTCTTTTGAACAAAAAAAATCTCTTAATAGTTAAGTAAAATGTATACTTAGTACTTATGTGTTTGAAATAGTAGACAAAGACTTATTTATACATATTGCATATAGCAATTATAATTTGTTACATATACAAATGGTTATATTTTTTCTATTGTCAATAAATACAATATTTTAAACATACACAATTCTTAAAGAGTTGTGTCCTTTTAGCCAATCAATACAATATTTTAAACATACATAATTTTAAAAAAATTATGCCCCTTTAATAAAATAGTACTAATCAATTAATAACCAACCGTTTATTAATATTAATAATAATATCAATAATATTATTAATATTAATTAATTAAATTTAAAAATACGCTTCAACACCTCCCTCATCCGTGTCATTAAATAACTCCGCCAAGCTACTCCTGGTGATTTCAGAGATATCCCCTTCCTAGTGCCAACACTCGATGATGCAAGGAAAAATGTGTTTTTTGCTAGAGTAGTCAATGTCTAGTTAATTTTGTTTCTTGGACCT
>NC_029772.3:94192782-94200804 GCF_000817695.3 Arachis duranensis | reverse complement strand
GTTTCTATCATCTCAATTAATCCTTTCTAGACACACGTGAAGAGAGAATAATAATGTTAATGGAATCAATTAGTGAATGAGCATGTTTATTCGTTTTGGATTGTGGTAGGATATTATAGATAGGTAGGTATATATATTATTGCCTACTTTATTTAAAATTAAAAAATGATTGTGGATATCTTTGGGTTAGATGCTTGTGCTACGCCACCTATGGTGGTGGTGCTATCGCCTATATATGCATGGCATATCTTTCTAGCTTCGATAACTTTAAATTAAAAAATAGAATTCACTAATTATACACCTTAAAGTTAATTATTAAATTTTGTTTATAAAAAATATATAAAAAATTTACTGAATATTACTTATTATTAATTAAACAGTTATATAGTGGCTATTGCGAATCTAGAACATGTATATACAGAAAGCAAAAACAAATTAAATGTAAATAGATGCATGCATGGTATGAAGGGTTTATAAGCGTATATTATTTGGTTTGTGCTGATTTAGCGGGAAATAATAAACACGTCTCTCTCACGATATAGCTAGCTAGCCATAGCTAGCAGACATCTTACATCAACAATGGACGAACATTCAATTCATTGGCTAATTATATAGCTAACTCAATATATATATAAGACCAAGATCTGGCATTGAGATTGATGTTTCAGCTGCGCTCTTTAACTAAATTCCTAATTATGCTATTATTATTATTATTATTATTATTATTATTATTATTATTATTATTATTATTATTATTATTAAAGCATAGAGAAGACATACAAGAGAAGAATAGTCACTACCAACGACTAATAATTAAGGAAACGTGGAATTAATTTAAAGCAACTCTAAATTTGAAGTAATTTTGGTCTTGCCATGCATCTTAAAATAAGAATGCAATTGGATCAATTATATCTTTGAACATGTTTAAATGTCACTTTTTGAGATTATAATAAAAGCCCTCCTACAATAGTATTTTTATTTTGGACTTTTTTTTAATTATATTCGTTTTATTATATCAAAATTTATTATATATGTCTTAGAAAAAAATCTCTATAACTAAGTAGTCGAGTAAAAATGATAATTTTTTCTATGCAATTACATATACACAAAATAGTCGTCCTGACTATTTATTAATAAGATTCTAAAAATTTAATCAAATCAAACAGTTCGACCGAATTAAAGGAAATCGATCTTTTAGTCAATTCGGTTGACTTTCAAAATTGCTTCACAAAACATTAGTAAAAAAAAAATAGTTAAACTGATGGTTAATAAATAAATTGATTGAACTAGCCCGATCTTTTGAATATCTAATTCTCTCTCATCAAAGGGGCAGAGAAAACAAGAAGCAGAACAAGAACAATAAACTAAACGCCATTTTCGTCGTCTAGCCCCACAGTTTTCGTCGACACAGTCCCCTGCATCTAGAACGGCAGGGCTGAATAGCAGCAAACGGAAGATAGAGAGTGGCAATTGCAGGGAGGAGTGGAGGAAGGCACGACGTTAGAGAGTGATACAGGGTTGCTGCTACGTGAAGGACAACACGATGAGCTGTTGATGCATGGAGAACGACAAGGCGGCTGCTTGCGTGAAGAACGACGGAGAGAGAGCGCGGCTACGATGAAGAGAGAGGGTGAGGATAGGCTGCTGCTGTCCGAGTAGGAATTAGGGATGAGGTTGTATTTTATTGGTAGATTGATATTTAATGATGAAAAAAAATTGTTCAAATGTGTTTTTTTTGGTATGAACAGGGGTGAGAGAGATTAGATTAGGGTTCATGATCAATGAAGTAATTTTTCAATGTATATAAATAATGAGATGTATTTTGATTTTGATTTTTAAATTAATTTTTGTTTAATATAAAAAAGGGTATTTTAGTCTTTTTATAATATTAAATAAAAAATATTTTTTATTTTTATTAAAGTATAAAGATAATTTAGTAAAATAATTGATATAATATATATTTAAAAAAAGAAAAATTAATTATTGACGTGGAAAATATAATCCATGTGTCGTGTTTTAATTTGTCTATATTTTAATTATATCGATACGTATGAATTTATGATCGTACCATAGCAAACACCTATTATTTAATATAAAATACATTTGGATCGAATTTTCTTATACTATTTATAACATTTGAACATTTTTTCGTTTTATAAAATGTCAAATATAGGTGTAGCCAGCTACTAGCTAGGTCCCATAGTAATAAAGAAAAAAGATCATATACAGTAAAACATATTATTCACATGGCTGTATCCAAAGGTTGACCATACACGGTAATTTCTAGAAAAAGTGAAAAACTGAAAAACGAAACACAAACTACTGTTGCTATCTCAATGGCTCTTTACTTGTTTTAGATGATATTACATGAAATTAGATAGGTTAACAACCTTGTTTTGTGACAACACTTGTGCGATTTATATTGCTTCAAACCCATCTTCCCCATAGTCCATAGAAGCGAGAGCTATCATTCATGTTGCTTGAGAAAATTTCTTGGCAGATCTAACACATTTGATGCCTGTTTCTTCTTCAAATTAAATTGGCAGATTTTTTTATAACAGTGATATTATTGCAAGTGTGACTATTGCAAGTGAGAGGAATGAAAGAAGTTAATTGTACATTAAAAAAAAATAGAGAACAAAAAATTTATAAAATAAGAGATTTATTAATTTATAATTAAAAAATTTTGAATTAGATGTAATGATTTTTTATTTTGTATTCTCTCGTTCGATTCTTTTTCGAAATCTTTTCTAACCACTTTTTAATTATTGTTTTCAAATTAGGTCTCATGAATTTGTATTGTCCTAATGGTTTTATTCATTTATTGGTTAACTACTTAACTTATCAAACAAGTCAACAAGTTAGTTAAGCGAGATATTTATCAATTGGGTTATGTTACGTATACATTAAAATTAGCCACCAAAATCAGTTACTAGTATAAAAATACATGTTAAAATATAAATACACATTGAAAATAAATTAAACTATACATATATTTATACACAAATTCATTGGTGGCTAATTTTAGTTACTGATTTTGGTATACAAATAGCATTTTCTTTACCGATAATTGGTTAACTTTTTATTTTGGGGATTGCAAGCTAATTAGGCAATGACTTAAGGTATATAAATAGTAATATTATTCTCTCAACTTCGAATTTGAATTCTCTAAATTTTAAATTTTACTTTAGAGAGAAAAATATAATCTCTCACCATTTATTTTATAAGTGAGACTAAGAGAAAATATGAGAGAGAAACTATTAAAGGATGAAAAATCACACTTTACTTTCTAAAGTAAAAATTCAAAATTTAGAAAATTCAAATTCCTCAACTTCTTATTTCTTATTCTCATTTTCTATTCTTTTTTCTCTTCGATTACAATAATAGAGATTGATAAAAGCTCTAAATCCATAAACACCAATTCCTATGCTGATGCAATCCCACATAATCAAGAGAGGTATAACCAATAACAAGTTAACAAACATATTTAAACTACATTCTATACTAATTAATTGTCATTAATTATTAATTATTTAAATTTTATTTTTTAAAAATACAAAATTAATGATTATTAATTACTTCTTTTATTCGATTTCATCTTTTATTATTTATTAGGCAAACCCCTAATTTCTCTTTCAAAAAAGAAATGTCCAAACTAAAAAAAAAACAAAACATAAGATAAAGAATTATCCAAATTCTAAGAAAAAATATATAAAATATAAGAAAAAAACCATCCAAATCCTAAGAAAAAAACATATAAAACATAGAAAAACAATCATCCAAAACTAATAAAAAGAATCATCCAAAATTTAGGAAAAAGAAACATTCAAAACATAGGAGAAGAGAAGAAGAAGAGCCATAGGGTGACCGGCGACGACATTTTGGACGCTATTGCGTGTACAATGGGAGACTCGTGGTGGTGCGTTGCGAGGAGGAAGCCACGGAGGCCGCACATCACGAGTAGAAGAGTTACTATGGATCGGAGTAGTTGATCACACGTTGCAAATGGGAGACCGGCGGTAGCTACGTCGCAACGGATGGGGGCCACGGCGGTGCAGATACGTCGGGATGGTAAGCGACGGCGTCGACGAAAGAAGGACGGCGACCAGACGTGTGAAAGAGGTCGCTTAGCTCAATGAAAGACGTGACGGTGGTCGGTGGACAGTGGCGTCGAAAATACGTGGAGACGGTGAGTTTGTGGAAGGAGAGATTTGGCTGTTTCCAAATGAATGAAAAAGGATTAGATTTTTTATGGATTCTTTTTATTGTGTATTATAAATGTGATTAGGATAAATATAAAAAGTATCTTTTTTGAATTTTAAATTTTTATTTTTAAATTTTATTTATTTATAAAATTTAAATTATAATAGAATTGACTTATGTTAACTTATAAAAGAGTTGTTTTTCTATATTTTTTCTATTTATAACCAATACAAAATAAGATTGAATCCAAACATAGCATTAGTTAATCAAGATAACAAAGAGCTTCCATAGTTTTGCAAAATGCAATCATGATATTGTCGGACAAAATACTAAATAGCATTACAAACTTGATAGCGAGTGAAACATGAACAAAAAAAACTCAAAGTGAACAATGTCACAAAAAAAAAAGAAATTACCTTGCATAAAACTAAAAGATAAACAAAACACAAATATAATTATAAAACAACGCCCCTGTTTTATTCAATAGATGCAGAGCATCAACTACAATTCTAACAAAAGAACAATATAAATCCTAACAAAATAACATTTCTACATAAATCCAAATGAATGCAAATAAAAAGACTTACAGAAATAACATATCAAATGAAAAATGAATAAAGAAGCCAAAAAATTATTTTTAAAAAAAAAATCACCTTCTAGATAATGAAAATATTTCTCATTCTTTGTTTTAGTAACTCTCGATGGTCACTATTTTCAAGAATCGCGGGAAGAAATGGAAGAAATCAAACGACGTTAAATTGTCCTAAACTACCGTTATTTTTATTCTAATGGAGGAGACAAAGCGTTGATGTTGGTGAGAAAAGAAAAAGAAGAAATTGTAAGTGATCACCCCTCTCACCAAGCAACCGTTTTATTCTTCTGCATAACAAAACAACAACATTTTACTTTTAAAATGCGCCAAGGTTCAAAACGGCATCATTCCATTTATCTCATGTAATACTGGTTATGCCACATTAATTTTTTGGCTCACGTCTAAAATTGGACCAGGAACTCATATGTAACTCCGAAAGTCCAAATTAGTGTAATAGAAATCTCAAGGATCAAATTAGTGCACGATAAAAAACTCGGAAATCACTTTAGGATTTAGTCACACAATCTCCTTGCCACTAGACAGATTGTTCTTTGTTGATATATATGCTAATTTATATATATACAAAAAACGTTCTATTAAATTGTATTATATTTTTTAAATTTTATATTCACTCATTTTTAAATTCAATTGTTAAAATTAGAAAACACTTATTAGGAAGAAGAAAATACTAGTATTTTATACAATTATTTAATAATAGTCGAATTAACCAGTTTAACCAGTGACTCAATAGTTTAGCCAATAATCTAATGATTCGGTATTCTGGTTGAATTAGTTGTTGGTTCAATTTTGATGATAATGGTTAATATGACAGAAAATGTGTTCATTTAATTTAGTTTTAAGTTGGTATGATAGAAGTTTTTCAATTAAGTTGGCTGTATTTGTTGAAAAAGTCTAGAGAGCTAGCAGTTTTATTAAATTTTGGCCAGCATGTAACCAGCAGGGGAATGTGAGCCATTGGATGAAATTTCATACCAATCTCACACCATCAAATCATCATTGATGGCTAGTTGATGGCTAACAATCACAAAAATTGCTGGCCCCCTAGCATTATTCGCATTTGTTTATAGACACGGGACACTAAGACAAAGACATAAAGACAAAAAATTATATTTGGCAGATAAAACATGAATAGAAACATTGTATCTAAAAACACTAACAAGAGACACAATTTATTTTTATTTTTTATTTTTTTCATAATTTTTTTTAATTTTTCATAATGATATTTTTTATTATTATATTTTTCTTTCCAAATTTTTGAATGAAACAAAAATGAGAATAAATTAGACTTTTATAATTTGTTTTAATTTATCATCAAATAAAATACAAGAACACTAATTTTTATATTTCTATCTTTTGTATACTATTTTAGTGTCTTATCTTATTCTGTTATTAGAATCAAACATAGCTTTTCATCCATCAAATGAGTGTTAAAATTTGATATCCACTTTGACATATGTACTAATTTGATTCACGGTTCAACATTTATAGGATAAGTTGATCAATATAAAAACCAAAAGATCAACATGATCATTATGTAGTAATGAAGGCCAATTTAGTTATAATCTCTTTCGTGTGATTCAGACTTGTATTATAAGTAAATAAAATAAGTAGCATGAGAATGGATACAGGAAATTCACACAGTAGAATGAGGAGGAACCAGTTAGATTGTTGTGTGGTAGAGAGGGTGGCAACTGCTTTGAGTCATGTCACCTTATCCAATTGCACATGCTCTGTCTCAAAAGTTAACGCTCTTAACTGCTCAAATAGTTTTAGTCATCTTTAAATAATCACGTTAGCATAATCATGAACATGTGGAGTATATACATACAGGATCCGCAAAACTAGAGACATGATTATTTCATCATTTGCACTTTGGTGGTGGGATTTCTAGCCTCATGATATTGTATGTTGAAGAATAAGGCTCATAATTATTAAAGCATCGCCTTAACACCTTAGCTACTATGGATGTTGTGTGTTTGATTCATTGGAATGAATGAACAAGACTTAATAACAAAGTTGTAGTCAGCTCAAGGTAGCTTAATTATTAATACAATCATAGGTAAAGTCATCACTAACATATTCACCATTCAAAAAATCTCGGGATCAGCAATTTTTTAAAAAGTTGGTCAATATTTAACCATCAAAAGAAAATTGAATGATCTCACACTATTAGATTTAATCTCACACCATTAAAAATATTATTGATAATCAATTGATGGTTACAAATCACAAAAGTTACTAGCGCTTAGCACTTCTATTCATCATTTACCCCTCACAAATTCTGGACAATTTCGTCCCATAATATTTAAGGTAGTTATTCACATAAAAAAAATTTATATAAAAGTAATAGTTAAAAATATATTATATATTACTAATTTTACAAGTAAAATATGTCATATATTATTTTATCATTACAATTAAAATCAAATTTTTCTTCTAAACTTAAAGAATTCTACCCATCTCTATACTAATTTTACAATTAAAATATGTCACATGTCACTCTCTCATTGTAATTAAAATCAAATCTTTTCCTCTAAAACTAAAGAGTTCTTTCCTCATCCCTACTAATTTTACAACCAAAATGTGTCACATATCATTCACTCATTGCAATTGAAATCAAATATTTTTCTCCAAAATTAAAGAGTTCTCCCTCCTCCCTCTCCCTTTATTTATCCTTCTCATTTCTTTAACCACTTTGTCTCTTTTATATATCATTATCAATGACTAATTACAGATTTGACAATCAAAATATGCAATATGATATTCTTTAATTGTATTAAAATTAAAATTGAAATATAGCTATATATTATATTATCTAGTTTAATAATAAAATATGTCACATGACACTCTTATTAAACTTGAAAGAAAATATTTTTCTCCAAAATGAATAAACTCATTTCCTGAATTCTCTCGTTTAACTCGCTCCCTTTTTTCTATTTCTCTTTACCCTTCTCACTCTATATATAATTTATTATATATTTATATATTATTATCTAATTTAATAGCTAAATATGTCACATGACATTCTCTTATTAAAGTTGAGAGAAAATATTTCTCTCCAAAATTAATAAATTCTCTTTCTAAATTCTCTTATCTATCTCTCTTTTTTTTTCTATTTCTCTCTACCCTTTCTACTCTATATATAATTTATAATTTATAGTTTATATTAGTAATTTGAAAAATCAAAATGTATCACCCAATATTTT
>NC_029772.3:94176200-94192587 GCF_000817695.3 Arachis duranensis | reverse complement strand
TAATAACTAAAAAGATAAAAATTTTATTATTTGATTTTTATCTACGAAGATCCTAATCTTCTTAGTCGATGAGGATTTTAATTTTGTCCCCTTACAATCTTTTTGTAAAAATAGTTTAATTTTATAAATTTTTTGTGCCGTAATTTATAATATCAAAATAAAATCGATACAATTTTAAAAAATTTATATTTTTGTAATATAATTATAAATAAAAATACTAGTTATTATATAATTTAATTAAATTGTTTAATATAATACTTGTTCATATATTAACCATCACTTTTATTTGTATGTACCTTCACGTAAATAGCCACTAAATCCTTAAGTTACAACTTTGCATAGGTTATGTTACAACTTACAATCTTTCACTCAATGTAGATGTTTCACTTTGAGAAATTTTGATGAAAAAATTTATATATATTTATGTTTATGTGAAGTTATTAGTTGAAAATAATTAAATAATTTAATATATTTAATTAAATTATTATTTAATAATTTTTAATTATCAACTTTACATAAAAATAATTGTCTGTGAATTTTCATTAATTTTTATAGCTGCCACAATTCTTCATAAATTTTAATAAACGCATTACAAAATAATGTTAGACTTGTATATATTTTTTAATCTTTACACAATTAGTTTTGAATAACTAGGGAAATTTTGTGAGCATGTAGCGTTGCAAAACTACACCCAGAAAATTTATAGATGGATGCGGAACATAGAAGATATAGAAATTATACATGCACACCAGGAATGGAACTTATTATATATTTTGTGATTGAATTAGGCTAGGGAGGTCAATTCGAATAGCCTGCCCTCCCTCTCTATCCTGTTCCGTTCCACCCTTTTTTAAATAGAATGAGTTTTTTCAATGATTGACTAAGTTTAAAAAGAATTTGGATCGAATTTTTTGGGGGGAGTATGAGTCGGGTATAAGTAATAGTTATCACTGATGTTGCTACTCTAATTCTAATGCACTTTATTTTTGTCCCTGCTTACTGTTGTTATTTGTTTTGTCTCTATTTTTTATGTTTACAGATGTCAAAGCCTCTACTATATCGTTAGAATCACCGAAAATTTTTACTGTCTAAACTGTCATTGTTGTTTTATTCTACCTTCTTCTGATAGAATTGAATTATGTTCTGTGTAATTATCTTGTTTGCTGCTGTTTTGATGATAATCTATTTTATTTTCTTGATTTTTCCTAGCTGCAAATCATTATTGTATCTATTTGCTATCGCCATTCTTGTCTAGAACTACTGATGCTGTTGTTATTCTTATTAATGTTGCTGGCATTGTCCACGTAGTGTTATTAATACAACATTGAGGTAGGAATTTTTTTAAAAAATCTATTTTATATTATAGAATTGTTGTAAATAGATATTGACGTGAAAAAATATATTTATGTGATTATGAAATTGAATAAATATGAACGAGGCATGATTGTGGTTGATTGATGACAAGTATGTCTGTGTTTTTTCTCTGGTTGTAAAGGTGACAGGGCACCTATTTCCTCTAATGGTGACAGGACATATAATCCCTCTAATGGTGGCAGAGCACATAATCCATCTAATGGTGACAAGGCACATATTCCCTCTAATGATATTAATGCGCACCAGAGAGACAGTGTTCGAATTAGCTACCGGACATGTCGGGTTTGACTATATAACCAACAAATGAGCTCATTAGTCATAGGGCATACATGCATCATATGCATTTGCATGCTTTGATTGGGTTTGAATTTGTTTTGGTTTGCCTAACTGTTATCAATCGCTATCTGAGCTACTTGCTGTAATTGATATCTATACTTGTGTTTTTCTTATTTCTTTTGCTTGTGTTTGTTCTGGTGTGGCACTTTTGAGATTGAGTTTTGATACTGAATTAATGATAGTGTTGATTGAATTGCTTAGGCCAGAGCCGTGATTGGTTCCTGATTTAAGATTTAGTAAAGTATGAAATATTAAGCTGGTTCAGCATATGTTTGGAACAATTTGGTCATTCATACAGTTTAGGAAACTCTTAAAGATTTTTCTTATACGAAAAGAAAGGTTTTGGATTCCTAGATAATTAACTGATTTCTTTGAAAAAGAGTTTTGAATTTTTGGGTGATTAAACCATCAGTTTTCAAAAGATTCATAAGATAACGATAATCACTGAGTTTGAAAACAGTTTTCTTATTAAATATCTTCTTATGACAATTCTGAAAAATCCGTGGTGAGACTGTGTGGTTAGATTCTCACCCCTTACAGCTTTATCTTTTCAGGAAAGGGAAGAAGAAGCTTACGAAGAGTTTTATTGCGTTTTGCTTATATGATGTATTAGTTTAGATGTTTATTTTTTCCTCGCCATTAACATTATATTATTGTAAGAGGGATAGGAATCTTGTCTTGTAATGAAATACATGTATGTATATTTATAAGCTACTTATATAAAAAGTCTTGTATATATATATGTTTATTTGTTTTCAAGATAAAATAGTGTTTTCGGCTTTTCAAAGAAATCAGCGATACGGTTTTAAGTCAAAGGCTAATATTTTATTATTAAGTATATGAAGTAGTCGTAATACTTCTTATTATTAGAATGGTGCAGACGGAAGCGTGACATTCTGATAGTGAAAGTGTTATAGTAAAATATTAACTCTAACCGTTTTTATTATTGCTTATTAACTAACTTATTCATAACTACTTGCTCTAACTAACCGTGTCAAAGTGGCAGGCTCACTTAATTAATTTATTTACCCTTTTAATATATATTTAAATGTGTGTGTATTTTTTATATAATAATAATATTGTTATATGTATATATATTTATATAATTTAATTTGATTTTTATATATATTAAAATATAAAAATAAATACAGCACTAATATCAAAGTCTAAATTGAAGGAGACACCCTAGAGTCTCTTTCACCCAAACATCAATGTATTTCTTTCCTTTTTTTTTTTCTCATGCAGTCATCCTCTAATCAAAATGGAGGTGTTCAATCAGAATAAAAGTAGAATTGCAATCACAATAGACATGTGGATTTCTAACTAAAAGAGGAGTTACATGGCTATCATAGCTCACTTTATTGATAATTTTTGGACATTATATAGGGTCAGATATTAAGGTATATCTATTCAATTTATTATTGTTAATATATCGGTTGACTTTGCTTAATGTACTTTATTTAGTTGAATTTTATTTATAAATTTTGAATTATTATTTTAATTATACTTAGGTATGTCTATGTTTCTTGTCCATACACAAGTGAAGCATTACGTGAAGCTTTAGTAAAATGCTTATCAGATTAGAATTAAGGGTAGTGAGAATGTGAGAAAATATAAGAGTTTTTTTTTTATAATAAATAAAAAAATTATATGAATGATAATATGTAAAGATAGAAGAAAATAGAAGTTACGTCACTTAATATTTTTATATAAAAAAAAATAGAATAATAAAAAAAATTCAAATAACTCTTAAGTATTAAGTATGTATAAATTATGTTAAGAGAATTTAATTTGTATTTAGGTGAAATATTCAATTCGAATTATCACTTTGCATGTCCTATAAAATTTTTTATATTTAAAATTTAAATAAAAATACCTATTAAATACAAATTTATAGGTAATTGATTTATCTTTAAAATAAATTTTGAACCAAATCAATTAAATAATTATAATCTGAGATATTTATAAAATATTATTAGTATATCAAGTTAGCTAGTTATAACATAATTTTTTACAATAAATTTATAACATATTTATATATCTAATTGAATTTAAATTTAATTTTGTACTAAACTTAAACAATAAAGTTAATTATCTCCTCTTTTCATATAGTAAAAAATTATTTAAATTTAATAAATATAAAATTAGTTATTACTATATTTTAAAGAATTATTTATTTTTAATTAAGTTGTCTCACCCCATTGTCATCACTGTATAGGTAGGAACGCAGGTCAATTATATGTACATTGCAAAGTTGCACGGTGGCTGCCAATCACTCAATTGCACCTAACAAAGTAGAATTGGTTCATATACAGATAAGAACGAAATCCCACACGATCAATCACTGCACGAAATCTCAACAAATAAAACTAAAATTAAAAATATGTATAAATAATTAAGAAGAAAAGTCACCCAAATTAAAAAAACTAATTAAGAAGAAATAAGTTACCAGTCTAATCCTATAAACCTAGAGAAGAACGCATACCTTACTGTAGTTTATATGTGACTTACTCTGTCCAACAATGATATATCCGAGTACAAATAAAATGCTTCAGAATTTATTATCTTTTATCGGTAATTTAGCTTGATTTTTGGTATCGAGTGGTATTTTTTGATGAGTCAGTTTGTGTTATTTTTTCAGTACATACAGATGACTCAAATATTTTTTCATTTTAAAAATGTAAAAGTTGGAGGCTCCGTAATGGTTACAGTTTTTTTTGCTAGTTTGTAACACATCAGATTCTTTTGACTAATACAGATACACCAAAAAATATATAGTAAAAAAAAGACAGTTATACTAATTATAATGTATTCTTTTAATTTTTGTTTCATGTATTCTGTAACTACAAGACGGCAAAAAGCACATAGCTGAGCATTGATAATAGTAATAGTTTGATTTTGAATATTTTTTTTAACTTTTTTTTGATTTAGTTATTAGAAAATTTATTTATCAAATTTTTTTATCGGGATAATCTTGGTCTTTTTTTTTGTTATTATAATGAATTTTTTATGGTATCAACAAAATAAACTTATTTTTTATATTGATAATATTATTGAAGAGGAAAAGGTTGTTCCTGTGTTATTTATTTAGTAAAGAATTTTTAGTATGTTCAAGTTGAAGTGAGTTGAGTTAAAAAGGTAGTTTGGCAATTATATTGAGAGGAATACTCTATTCCAAAATATCTTTTTATTAAATTAAACACAGACGGTTCATTTTTACATAATAAAAAAACAACTTGTGAAAGAATTATTAAAGACATGAATAATAGAAAATTTTTAACTGGTTTAAGTGTAAACTTAGCTTTTACTTTGATTGGTTCGTTATTTCGACAGAGCTTTAAAAAATTTTAATGGGTGTGACCTTACTGTAAACCTGGATCAATAAAACTTGTGCAGATAAAATTATTACAATAAAACTTGTTCTTCACGATGATATTGATTTGTATAGATTCTTTTCGAATTCTTATTTTAACAATTAAGGAGAAGTGCGACAGACTAATCAACTGAAGAATATAACATTAACTTCGAGAAACAAATTTTTGTACAAATAAAATGGTTATTTATGGTTATAATTTACTTTTTGACTATCACGTATTCTTTAATTTATTTTCTTGTATCTTTTTTTCATCGTCTTCATGCCAATTCTATCAGCATCTCATTTTTAATAATTGTTGTCTTTTTAGTTTATTTTTCTTTAAATTTTAAACACCGTTGTTAATAAAAAATATTAATTAATAGTTAATATTTTAAAATATGAAATAAACTATATTATTAGATTATTAAAAAAATTAAACTAAAAAATTAAGTTAATAATTAAATAATGATCAAAATAATAAATTCTAATGAACTTATAATATTTTTCATATTGTATTAACCCTTACATGATATTTTGTTTCTATCAAATAATGCTTTTATATATCTAAATATATATATTTTATAGGATAATTTATTTATTTAAAATAATTAGAGTTTAAATTTATACAAATATAATATCCTCAAATGATTTACATAAATTAAAGTTAGGACCGAAATATAAACTGTTTGAGAATATTGTATTTGTGTAAATTTGAATTCCAATTATTTTAAATGTGTAAATTATCTTATTTTATATAATATAAAATCAATTACATACAGTTTAATAGTTAAAGATGGTGTATAAATAATATTTATTATTTGAAAATATTAAATTTGATTTTTTACTATAATATTTTAGAATTATTGCTACTTCGATGCGATTCAATCGACAAAATTAAATCAAATTGTTCACATTCAATGCAACTAAATTTAATAACTTATGATAATAGATAGGTATAGATATAAAAAACTTATGATAGTATATAAGAATAGATATGAGAATATATAAATTATAAAAAATAATTCTCATATAAAGAAATACAAAATAGTATTGAAATAAAATTACTTTATACTCTTTCTTATCAAATTAAAAAAATTGATGTAATAAAATTATTAATAAAAATACAAAAATTGATAGAAAGAAAACACACCATTCTCTATTTGTAATAAAAATTAGAAAAATATCAATATCCACTCATATAAATGGTAGCACCAATAATATACTAATATTTTAATTTATAAACTATTTTTAACGTGAGAAATAAAAACTACAAATCACCAAAAATTAGTAAAATAGTTTTACTATAATTAAAATAAGGTATAAGAGAATCATAAGTTATTACATAAAACATACATATACCAAGTCAAACAATTTAAACATAAAAATTTATTTATAAAATAAAAATTAAGAAGGTAAAAATACCATAAAATAAAATAGTTACTGTGCGGCCAATTTTTTAAACCACAGACCTTGTATTAACAATTTAAACGGTAAAAACAAAAATCAGATATCTAGAGCAAGTTGTTCAAATTTTAGCTAATCCCACAAAAATAAGAAAATCAATTAATCACTTATATATGCTTTTTAGGTGAGTTCTACCTAATCCTTTCTATTTCAACATATAAATTACTCCTCGTAACGTGACATGTTTTAATTGGATGCTTAGTTTTAGTTTGAGTTAATTTAACTCAATAAGAGTTAATATGTTAACTAAAGTAGGATAATTTTGTAATTAATAAATATTTTTATAAGAGGGATACATATATAATTTCTATAAACATTAAAAAATAAAGTTATATTTTTATTATTGTGTAAAAATTCAATTTACTCCGGTCCCATTTCTCTCTGAAATTGAAAGAAAAAATCAACTCATTGGGTGTTCCATATTTTGATGAACCAGGAAATAAGTATTTAGAGAAAATAACTAATTAAATGGCTAGGGAAAAAAGATTTGAGTCTGTCAGAACACTGTGAGACCATCTCGACCACAAGGTTGTAGCGCGAACGATCCTCCACCGTTCAGATGGCATGCGCTTTTGAACAATTAATCACACTCTGACCTCACGGGCATAGTTCATCCGCCAGACTTTGGTTCCTGTCTTCTTAGAACTCAAGGATACAGATGTACGAGCCTATAGAATAGATCCTATTCAAGTAAGGTCGTGTTCTGTGTTTTGTGTTCTTTGTGTTTAGTTATAAAAATTGTTTTTGTTTTGTGAATCTAGCCCAGGTGAGACTAAGTTTACGTTTGCGAAATTTAGAAAATTTTAAAATTTAAGAACGTGAAATCGATTATGATGGCTTTTTATGATGATAGTGTAGAAGGGGAAGACGAAAAAGAAGATGAAAATAATGATGATGATGATGATAATGATAGTGATGGTGATGATGATGGCCATGCCGATGCTCCCTTACATAAGGCACGTACACAAGTTAATAAAGATATATCTTAGAATTAAATTCGTCTTATTTCTGGTTTAATTTGGTGGTCCTTCATCAATTTCAAGTTTTCATGTGCATGACTCAGACATGTAGGTCGGTGAAAAAAAGGTCATTGATAGAAATAATTTCCTTAAGATTGGTCCCCATCTCTTTCCTTTGGCATTTCATTGTCTCCAACAGAATCAACAAATTAGAGAAAATATATATTGATATATGCCTAGCTAGGTATAGTAATTCTCCTCTTCTTCGAAGTTTGATGAATACATATATGATATAGGATGCATTTTCAGATACGCCAAAGAACTAAGATCTTTCGATATTTTTAGGTATTAATCTTAATTATTATGTATATATTTTCATATTTATGATTAAAATTCATGATTAAAAATATTAAAACATCTTAATTCCTTACCTTACTTAAAATGCTTCTTTACTTTGGGACGAATAAATAATGGATAAAGTATTATTTCCATTTTAAATGTTTGGATTAAATTTTAATATGATATTTTAATATTTTAAATATTTTATTTTTATTTTAATAATATTTTTGTAACATTTATTTTTTATTTTTTATTTTAGTTGGTCAATTTTAATTTACTTAAATACTAAAATTAAATGTTATTAATATTTTAATATGTTAAGTATTTTTATCAAATTTAACGGTTAGATAATATTAAATTCGTTTAAAATATTTTGAGATTGAAATAAAATATTTAAAATATTATAGACTAAATTAAAATTTAACCAAATTCAGATTAATAACTAAAAATATGGCACGTTACGAGGAGGAAGCCACAGAGGCTCTAGCATCGTGAATTGAGGAGTTGTCATAAATCAGAGTAGTTGATCGTGCGTTGCGAATGGAGACCAGCGATGGCTACGTCGCAACGGATGAGGGCCGCAGCGGTGTAGATGCGTCGAGACGGTGGGCGACGGCTTCGACCGGACGCGTGAACGAGATCACGCAGCTCGACAAAAGACGTGACGGTGATCGGTGGGCGGTGGCGTCGAAAATGCGTGGAGACTGTGGATTTATGGAGGAAGAGATTTGACTGTTTCCAAATGAATGGAAAGAAATTAAGTTTTTTATGGATTGTTTTTAGTGTGTATTATAAATGTAATTAGGATAAATGTAACATTTTTTTATTTTAAATTTTAAATTTTAATTTTTATTTATTTATAAAATTTAAATTATAATAGAATTGGCTTATATTGGCTTATAAAAAAATTATTTCTCTATATTTTTCTTTATAAATATATTGAATGTATTTACTTCACTATAGAATATGTAACCATAGCAGAATAAAGGAATATGAGAACTGATAACACATGAAATATTGCTAAAGATTTTTTCCCATTCATTGTGACGGATAGTACATGAAAATGATGCCACTGAATTCACTATTATCTTCTCAGCTCTTTAATATAATCATTAATACAAAAATAACCATAACCAAGAACCTTAAACCAAAAACTTGGATCATGAATCTCAGATTTATAAAATCTGTTTTTAATTTGCCAAACTTTCATGTTTAGTTCATTTTAATTTCACCTTTTTTATTCTCTGCATAAGCTTTTCCAGCCACCCCCTCTTCCAATTTGCCGTCGATGATGACTGCTTTGAGCTCTTTGCGACGTGGCTTCCGCTTCCTATTACTGTGACGATTATTTCTGGAGACAACAGCAAAAAGAGAACGAAGAAGAAGAAGTAAATGAAGCACATGAAGAAGAATAATATTTAGGATTTATAATTTGGGACCAAAGATTAGGGATCAGATTAGGAAATTTCACATCAATAGCCACGTCAGTAGTCGTTATATTGTGTCACGTGATACTGGTTATGCCACATCAGTTTTTTGATTATTGACTCACGCTTGAAATTGGGTCAGAAATTTATGTGTAGTTCAGAGTTCAATCTAGAAGTTTAAATTAGTGCAATTGAAATCTCAAAAATCAAATTAATACGCAACACAAATTTTGAGATCCACTTTGAAAATTTAGTCAAAATTGTGTTATATTCTATAGGATCTAGGTTTGGATATTCCTTTTTGAAATTTTGGTATTTTCTGCGCCAGAATATGATGGACTTATGGACTTGGGATGCACGCTGGAGTATTGTAGAGCTGTGAAGTTCTCAAACTCCAGAGTGTGACCCAATCGGTTTACCGAATTTGATTAGTTTTGCCAAATTTTAATTAGTTCACAGACTTAAACAGCCTCAAAATCGAATCGGATTGGTTTAAGATTTAATTGCCGATTTTTCGATTAAATTGGTCGTTCGATTTGTTTTTTTTTTATATAATTATGATATCAACTTGTGTGATTAACATGTCACATGATGGTTAATGTTTATATAAGCTTTCGGTTAACAATGTTAATTAGACAAGAGACTAATTTGATTTATTATTTAATACTAGAAGACCCAATTTTTTTTATAATCAGTTTAAATATTAATAGATTACTTTGATCAATAGGTAAAAACTGAGAGTTTAATTTGAATGTCAACTCAAAAAGAAAAAAATTTAAAGCCCAATAGTGAAAACTGAAACTAATATGGTTTATACAAATTAACACTGTATCGTTTTTATAACATGGACATTTTTTTCCTCTTAATTTGTCCATGGGCTTTAATAACGCGGACATTTTCACAGGCTTCATACTCATATGCATATATCTTTTTTTTTTTGTCACGGATATACATATAACCTGACTGTGTAACAGTTGAAAATCGGCCCATTAATAGAAATGGGCCTAGGCCCATAAGAGGAGAGAACGGCCCAAAACAAAAAGAGGAGAATCAATGGAAAGGAGCAGAGAGCTGACATTTTGAGAGTAGACATCTGAGGTTGGTTGAAGGGAAGAACGAAGAATGGCGTCTTCATCATCAGCGTCGGGAACGGCGGTTACGGAGCGGAGAGGGATTCCGGGTGCTCAGTTCGTTGAAGATGTTCAAACTTATCTCAATCAATCTGGTCTTGATGTCAACTCTGCCCTCGCTTTCCTTCAAGAAAGGTCAATCTCCATCGTTCATCTCTTTAGCTTCAAACCCTAATCACTCTTTTCCTAAACCTAACTCACACACTTTCAACGCTTACCTGAATCCAATGTAAGCTTAACTCACACACTTATATGCACTGTTTCTGAGTTTCTGTTATGCATTGGGCGGAGTTTCGGTTTTTATTTTCACAAGCCTTTGGAAATCACCTCAGCACTTTTTTTCTTGCAGGCTTCAGCAATACAAGTTAGTTGAAATGAAGCTTCTTGCTCAGCAGAGGGATCTTCAGGTTTCATTGCTTCATTTATCTGCACTTTGCACATTGGCGTAGCATGTACCTTTTTTTTTTAGTTTTTCTTGCTATATTTGTTGTTGAAAATTTCAATAGGAATGAAAAGTATTTAAATTTGAATTTTGTTTGAAGCAATAATTAGTAGTGATGATTTAAGGGGTTAACAATAACTGCTATGGAAGCAAGCAAGCATGAATTGGACATTTGAAAGCAACTTTATACATCTGGACGAGATTATAATTAGTTAAAATAATAAAAGCAATAATTTCCAATTGATTCGTTATCAACTGGTAATATCAATTCTAAGTAAATCTAATGCTGTGTCTCTCTGTGTGTGCACTGCCTTTTTCTCTTCATATTCAGTTACTGATGTTATTTATTCGTTGCGTTAACAGGCAAAGATACCAGATATTGAGAAGTGCTTAGATGTTGTTGGCACATTGCATGCTAAGAAGGGTACTGGTGAGGTTCGTTTTGTGTTTGCTTTTGCATAAAAATTGCCAAATATTATAGAATATGATGGTAAATGTTGTTTAGGTAAAAGTATACTTTGGTATTTATATGTGAAGAAAATGTGTTAGATAGTTGTCCAGTTTGCTATTCTAGACACATGAAATTTGTTAATTGTATAGTGTCGATACAAAAGATTTCCCGGCTCCTTATCCCCCTTGTTATTAGAGAAGGTATATAAAAGGGTGAGAGCATGGAACTAAGGAACTTTATTGCTTGTCTGAACTCTGAAGGCAACACCTGATTAACAACTGTAGCCTCTGCTCAACGTAGTGGTCTGACTAAGATATGATATATTTTATTTGAGATATTCTAGATTTGTTACTGTTATATTCTAGTACTGTGTCAATTTCCATTTACCAATCGTTGAGATTTATGTTCAACTACCACCAAGGCCTTTCTTCTGTTTTCCAACTAGGTTGGGCTTTGAGAGAATTTAGATTTGTGATCTGTACATATTATTATTTACTTGTAATTCTATTACTTGTTTCAGTTTCTTGTTTAGGCCATCAATTTATATTTTCCTTAGATTTTTCACTGGTTTAAATATAATATTTTATGTGTTCCTGTTTGTACCATGTGGGGAAAGAAGGGGAGGGGGAAAAAAGACTTCATTGGTATTTGTCTATCGCCAACCCCCAATAGTTTTATTCATTATCTCAACCTCGATTGACTGAGAATCAACTATTGTGATTTGTGTACACATTCCCCCTTATCTCTTTTCTTTTTATCTTGCTGTCATCCTCTTGTAGAAAATTGATGCTGTGACTACATACGAATACGGTCATACACTGCTCATGCATTAGTATTTATGTTGGTGCCAAGTCCACTGCCTTGTATTCCAATTTATGTTTGATTCCCGATTTTTCAATTGGAAATCTCTTTGGATTAAAAAACTGCCTCTGGTTGTGATACTTGGTTACTGAAAAATGTTAAAAATAATAATAAGTCTAATTTAATTTCTTCGGTAAACACTGTACCACATATTAGTTGGTTTATGTTTTACTCTACTCAATTGCAGGCACTTCTTGCTGATTTTGAAGTGTCAGAAGGAATATATTCGCGAGCTCGCATAGAGGAAACTGACTCGGTCTGTTTGTGGCTGGGAGCAAATGTTATGTTGGAATATTCATTGGAAGAGGTCCTTCCTTGTTATTTTTTTGTTGTTATTTTCATTTCTTCATTCTTTTTAGGTTTTCTGGGTACATAACTGCCGATATAATCTGCTGCAGGCTACTGCTCTGTTACAGAAAAACCTGGAAAATGCTAGAGCTAGTTTAGAAGTTCTGATTACTGATCTGGAGTTCTTGAGGGACCAAGTTACAGTAACTCAGGTTAGATTGCTATTTTTCAGGTGCTCTGCATGTGTCTGTAAGTTCATCATGCTTGATTGTCAAATGTGAATATGGCATGCATCACAATGCCTTCAATACTTTAGGGAGCTCTTGGTTGGAACTTGGAAGATGTAAAATGAGAAGATAGGAACTATAGAAAAGGAAGTGAAAATTGAGAGATGATCAATAGATCAGTGTATTTATTTCAATATTGCATTATCATTTTACATTCATTTTCATATATTATGAAACTCTTGTTTACCCAACAGATGAGGACATACAGTGACAACACATTTTTGTTTATTCAGTCCTCACATTTTCAAAATTTTTCATGACCCCAACATTGGATGAAGTTCCTAACATTGAATATTTGTTGTACTTCATCTTTGTTCTATATTGGATCAGGTTACAATTGCTCGCGTGTATAATTGGGATGTTCATCAACGGAGAATCCAACAAGCTATTGCCACGCCTACTTCAGAATAGCAAAGAAAAATTTTTTCCCCGCCTGTTTCAACATTTGGGCAGCTGTACGTACCCTTTCAGCTGAGAGTACGATTCTCATCTCTGTTCACTCTAGTTTTTAGATGGATTGCTGTTACATTTTCATCCTTATTCTGGTTTCACTACATTAGATCATGGCACTCGAGAATAGGAACCAGTTTTGATAAGTGCCGATTGATTTACTGGTCTCTATTTGTAAAAATAGTACCATTATTTATGTAGTAGATCAATGGGGCATGCTTTGTTTGGTGTGATCATATGGATGACATTTTGGAATTTATTTATACTTTGTTGAATTTGACAATGGTGGCATTTTGATTGATTGTCTAACCAAAAGCTGTTATTTGAATTCAAAAAATGGACTGTGAGGGCAATCAAAAGATGACCCCCCAATGTAGGGTTCAGTCAACTAATGAAATCTGTCGGTAGAATTACGCAATTTGAAGGGACAACACGTCATAATCAATAGCTATCCAAAGATGTTGCACCTTATCCTTCCTCCTAAGAGTCGTAGATCTTGTACGGTTTCTGACATATAAAATATAATATAGTATGCCATTAATTTAGATGCGGTCTTTTTTTTTTTCAGATCCTGTGTTAATGTGGAATGTTTATACACTAGGTTGTCTCTATTTTTTTTTATAGCATGAATTTAATTGCTATACACTGAAATTTTTATAACATCGTCTAATCAAATACTTGTATTGGCATGGCTTTTGAGGTACTAAGTGATTAGGTTAAATGTATCTATTAGCGCCAATAGTATATTAGATTCAGAAATGTTTGGTAAGCAAAAAAGTTTAACCAAAATCAGCCAGAATTTGATTTATTTAGTATTCATTAATTACTGCAGTAATTAATAAATATTAAATAAAATAAATTTTAGTTTTTGTTTTTTTTTTTTGTCTCTTTAGCATTATCCATTAAGTTTCTATTAATATACGTATATCACTTAGTGAAGGATATGATTATTGATCTGGTCAACTCGTATAATAATACGGTTTCTGGAAAGAAACGAAATGAGAGAAAACAATGTAATGTAATCCAGGATCTTAGTCTCAACAGTGGAATGATATGAGTAGTATGTTAGGTAAAGTGGCATTGTTGTTCATGTGCCCAAACAGGATTGGTTTGTTGTGCATATTGCATGACGTGGTTGAATATTATATGTTCAGTGGACTAATTAATTTCATCGGCATAGACTTTGCACATGGGGGACCCATAAACGACGCTATGTGTCATAACTCATAAGTCAATACCATAGCACAAAACACCTTTCTAATGTACACAGTTTTCCATTTTTATTTTTCACCTGTTTTCCATTCATTTAAAGTATAAAATGCTTGCCCCTCTAATTACTGAACAGATTGTATATTAAAATTATGCATACTTAAATAAAAAGTATAATTAATTTGAATGATAGAGAGTATATTATTTAAGATTGATTATGAAGATTTAAAGTTGTTTCCTTTTTCCCTTGAAACTTTGTGTCCGTCTAGCTAGTAACTAGGTACGTTGAAACTTGAAAGGTTGGTGATTTCTAAATTCTAATGTTGGTGGATCCTCAACGGATGTCTTTCACAAGAGTGTAGTTTTTCTCTTATCTTTGATATTAAATTAAACTGTTCAAGGAAGAAAAGTTGGTGATACAAAACTTAGTGCCGGTCTCAGTTTCTCACTCCTACTTTGCTTTTAAATTTTGAAACTGACTCGTTTACCCAAGAATTTATCTTTAGCTTCTGGAAATTGATTTGCACATTATTATTCAATCCTCAACTATATCTTAACCAAACAACCATCCAAGGTATAAAAGTGGCAAACCTTTTTCACACCGGACCTTGGCCCATTTAATGCGTGACTGATGGTCCACCAATCCTTATCCATTATAACTACCAACATATAAAACGGACCCATGAATTTCAAATATGTATGCAATTATGTATATGTTTAGGCCTTAGGGCTTAATTTCTCATGGTATCCAGAACTAGAATGGTTGTTAATCGTGTTTATATCTCTATGCCGAAACAACTCTCCATTTCTTTTTTCCGGCCGAATCCTCCCACCGGACGTGCCAAAAGACTAATTCATTGCGGATCGGAGTTCTATTTAAGAGTTTGTAATTGGCCAATAGGTTGTTGCATACACAAGTCAAGATTTGAATCTCCAATACTTAAGCAGACCAGTAACCTAACCACTAGACCAACTTTTATAATATTGTGTTGTTTAAAAATGACTCATTCTCTATGATTTAGGTTCAAGATCACATCAGGGGTTCGAAATATTGCTTTAGCCAGAAGTGGAAAAATAACCCATCTAGTTTGTGTGTTTTTTGTAATATTATGACCAAAAAAGAGGAGAAAAAGTCTATGATAATCACAATGATTAGGACCACACTTGGCTTTTGGATACTCGACCAGAAGGCTTAAACCTTGAGAATAATGTGGTTCATCAAATGAAAACGAAGTTTGATATGTTTGTGAAATGCATATATGTGTCTCAAATTTGAAATGTTGATATCTAAACATTGATCAATACTACTAGCATACTTCATAGTAGTTATGTCACTTTCATTTTCAAACTATTTTGCTCAAATATAAAAAGAAAAAATGTGTATTATACCCAATAGATATAAATATATTAAAATACAATTGGTGTCCCCATACTTGCCAATTTAAGAGTATATGCTGGTTCACATATATCCAACCGGAATTGATATGTATTATGTGAAAATTAGTAAAACTAATTTTAGAAAATATATAAATAAATAATAACTAAATAAAATGAGAGGTAATAAACAATCTTAGTTTATAACCTTAGGATTTTAATGGTTGAAAAAGAAAAGAATTATATACCTCTAATTGATGGATGGTTCATATTGAAGAGACTCACCTATAAATTGAGTTTTTCTTTAATTCATTTCAATCAAGTCATCCAAAGAGAATAACATAATATTTCTTTGAGTAGTTTTCTTCTATATATATAGAGAGAAGTGTGTTCTCCTTTTGTCAAGAGAGAGTGTTATTGTAGTCTCCTTGTGAGAGAGAGAAGTTGTAATTCTCAAAGAAAGTTATTCAATTGTTTCCATATTTTATACAAATTTCTAATTTTTCATCTCTATATTTTGCTGTGTCATTTATCTGGTACCTAACAGTGGTATCAGAGCCAAAGGTTGCTGATTAATATATTTTTTTTTCTCCGCTGCGAGTTACCGTCTAAAAAAAAATGGCAGCAAAGTATGAAATTCC
>NC_029772.3:94164601-94170280 GCF_000817695.3 Arachis duranensis | reverse complement strand
TTGATATTTATATATAATAAAGGTATTGTAGTTATTTTTTATAAAAAAATATTAATTTAGACCAATTTAAGATTTGATTCACTATTTTTTTTGTTAAATCAATTTGTCTAGCCTAATTTTGACAAAAATAACATAATTTAATCGATTATATATATTAAATTTTAATTAATAAAAATTATCTTTAAAAAAAATGTTTTAGGCGTTTTTATCCGAGTGACTCTCTAGATATTTATTCTAATTATTCTCCACACAAGGCAATAGAAGAATATTGAAAAGGTGGTCTCAGATAGATTCTGGAGTAATTCTACTAAAAAAATAGAGGCTTATTCAAATTCGCTACTTGTTTGGTTACTTCTCTATAGGTATTTAAGATTTCGATAGGATTTTGTTAATCTTTTTCAGCAGCACAATAAAATATATAGGATAGAATTATCTGAAAAAAAAATATGACTGATTTTAAAATAAATTGTGATTAATTTTTAATTTAAATTTTTTTTTTATCGTTGATCTCTTCTATAGAACAAATGAGAGAATATCTTTGTTCAAAAAGAAAAAAAATATAGAGACAATGGATCACCTTATTACAAGTCATACATGATTTAGAAAAATATAGTCATATTGTTGACTATTCACAGAAATAGAGTAAAAAATTATCGCGACACATTTTTTGATCCAATCTAACAATTTATTTTAAAATCCCAGCATCCTCATAATCTCTCAAGGCCACTCAACTCTATCATACACTTCGGTTTATGTCTAATTTTAGAGTCAAATCATGTTGATCATACTTCTTATTTTCAGAAAATACATGAATTTATAAGTATTAGTATGTTGTCACTATTCAATATGTTCTTGATGAAAATACTTTGAGAATTACTAATCACTCTGTTTATTACAAATTGTAATTTGTGCATTAAAATCTTTGAGATAATTTTGTAAAAAACACTACTAAGACTTATAAACTTAATTTAAGTCATAAGAATAATATTATCAGTCTTTAAAATGAGGTATATGTAAAAAACTTTTAAAATTTTATCTTTCACAAAGAAGCTTTTTATTGCTGCTGCCAATGCATTTATCTTGATTGTTTTTCAAAAATATTAAAAAAAATTTGTTGTGAATCCATTATCACCAAAAATTGAGAAGAAGTTTATAAAAAACATAACTGACCTAACCTCTTGCTCAGCAACTGATAGGATTAGCATACGATTAATGGTAGAACTGATCTTAATAAGAATATCTTGTATCTCTTCAGTGGGATCCCTCAAGTTAGTAGAGGAGAAAAGCAAAAAAAAATAATTTTGAGCAATTGAAGCAATTTTCTCTGTATTCGAGCTAGAGTTTCCTTTCTCACCTTCTAACAAGTGAATTTTGTTCTTACGATTTCTTGCTTTGAACTTTGAATGGAAGAATTTTGTGCTTCTCCTTTTAAAATCTTTTCTCGTGCTCCGGCTCATCTTCTATCTCCTCGCACCTCCACTGTTACCGGGTTGGTTTATTCATTTTTATCCGTTTCAACAATTAATTTCTTCTTTAATTTCACAATTATGATTTGAGAGTTTGTATTGGTACATTATTGCTGCCACTCCACTACCTTGTGAAAATTAGTAAAGCTAATTTTAGAAAATATATAAATAAATAATAACTAAATAAAATGAGAGGTAATAAACAATCTTAGTTTATAACCTTAGGATTTTAATGGTTGAAAAAGAAAAGAATTATATAGCTCTAATTGATGGATGGTTCATATTGAAGAGACTCACCTATAAATTGAGTTTTTCTTTAATTCATTTCAATCAAGTCATCCAAAGAGAATAACATAATATTTCTTTGAGTAGTTTTCTTCTATATATATAGAGAGAAGTGTGTTCTCCTTTTGTCAAGAGAGAGTGTTATTGTAGTCTCCTTGTGAGAGAGAGAAGTTGTAATTCTCAAAAAAAGTTATTCAATTGTTTCTATATTTTATACAAATTTCTAATTTTTCATCTCTATATTTTGCTGTGTCATTTGTCTGGTACCTAACATATTATTATAATTAATTAGCCCAAATCGTCCCGGTTAGCTACATCCACATAATTATAGTATAAAAATATGACTAATAAATACCTATCTATATGTTGCAAATAATTGAGGCGTGAAGTGACACAATATTCACTTTAAAATTTAAAAGGAAATTGCTCGAATCTTAAGTTGTAATCAACCATGAAATTATTGGTTAACTTCTTTAAATGCCGATAAGGAGCACATACACCGAACATTAACTGATTGTACGCAACAACAGTGGAGTATAAAGTAACCATGCTTATACTAGTATTTGTTTATTCGTAATGTTTTGAAGAATCTTTATACTTGACATTAGTTTATATTATTATTCTCATATAGTTTTTAGTAATCTATGCTTATTCATGAATTAGGTTAATCGGCTGTTTGGTGTATATATATAAAAGATAAATAAGCTCTTTTAACTCAGTTTGAGGAGGGCATCAACATTACTAATTCTTCAGCAATGACTATTTAGAAATAATCCTCAATTTGATCTTTCAACTTATATTAAAATTTTAGTTTAGTTTTTAAAATTTTAATTATTTTATTTATTCTCTAAATTTTGTGAATATAACTCATATTAATTTTTAAAATAATTTTTAACGTACAAACATTAATAGAATGTTGACGTGAACAGATGCTACATTATATTTTATAAAATGATATTATTTTATTTTGGCACTTAAATAATAAAAAAATCATAAGGGATTTTTATTGGAATATTTCCTTTCTTTATAAAATAAGTTATTTGATATTATTTTTAAGTTATTTGAGCTCCAAAACTAAAATTGCAGCTTAGCATTTGGTTGTTAATAATATAAACGTTTCATTAACTTTTTTGTATCGAAAATTATCCCAAAAATTAATATAAAAAATAATTAAAACTTCAAGAATTAAATTAAAGTTTGCATCCAAATTCAGATATCAAATTAAATGTTGTCTATTTAAATACTAATTTGATATATACTAAAGCACTTCACCTCTTAGTATGAATATCATATAATGATATAAAATTGTGTACGAAAAAAACATCATTTGTTTTAATCTAATACATTAAGGTAACATACATGAATCTCAAAATGAATCGAGTATTTTGGTTGGTAAATGCAACATAATATAGATCAGAAAGGTGTTAGTGTAAGTGAAATGAAATTTGTTGCTGGTGGTGGTTGGTGCTAGGGGATAGCAATAAAGAGCAAGTTAGTAACGAAACCTTGGTTAGGAGGATGCTGACGGAGCAAGTCATTGGAAATTGATCGAATCTCAGAAGAAAGGCGAGAGACATCGTCAGAAAGAGGTGGAAAGGGGTATTTGTCGTAATAAGAAGCAAGATAAGCCCTAGTTATTGGTACCAAACCCTCCGTGGAAGCCATCGGAATCGGAGGTTGATCTGATCAGAAATCAGATCAGAGATCAGATCAGCGCTTTGTAGTTTCTTCTACGGTTCTATTTGCTGTGATAGTGTGATTGTTACGGAAGAAGGTAGCTTATTCTTTTGGAATATTCTGGTAACCAAAGACTAAGACGCAGCAGCGGTATGAGCAGTAGAACCGTCGTCAACGGTAAACTGGACTAGATTATGCTTATCTAGTTTGACCTCTTAATAATTAACTTGAAATTATTAGAAGTGTCTTAATTTTAGATAAACAAATGAACTTACAAATTATATTATTAATAATTGTTTTAGGATTAAGGCACGTGCTAAAATTATTATGTGAATTAAATGAAAAAAAATAATTTTTAATATATTTATTAAAATAAAAAATTTAAAAAATTATACTAAAAATAATTATAATATGTTCTAAAAATATATATTAACTAAATTTAAGCTTACGAAAGTATTGATAATTAATTTGTATAGTGCTGCAGAAGGTGAATTTGCACAAAAGTAGTGTAATTTCGTGATTTACTAAATTATGTTGTATTAACGATTTGCCTCAATGTTTTCATTTCTTAAGTAAAAATTAAAAAAATAAAATAAAATAAAATTTGTCCCAACAAATTTTTTAAAAAAAAATACACGTCTTTTCCTGTTAAAAAAAAATAATAAATTACAACTAGTTTTCAACAAATTGGCTTTTTCATAAATCACCAAAAAAAATTGCAATTTGTACCTTGTATTTTGCTAATTTTAAATTCATCCCATATTTTTTAATAATACAAATAAATCTATGGAAATTTCACTGAGCCTGAAGGCGTAACTATAGTTATTAGGCAGTTGAAGCTGTAAATATAAAAATGAAATGAAATGAAAGTAGAAATATGTTTAATAGTAAAAGAAGAAAAGAAAGATATGGAAGGAAATTATAATATTCCAAGTGAGAGACGCCGCAATCAGCGCTTGCGTGTTCTTAGTTCCTAAAAATTCGAGAAGCTTTTATTTCTATCAACGCGTTACGTTGCAATGCATTTTTTAGAGATATTCATAGCACAATTTTAATTAACAAAAATATTTAAAAATAAAAAATAATTAAAATTTATTTTGTTTAATTTCAATTAATTTTTATTATAAATAATAAATTTTAAATAAGATAAATTTGTAATTATTTTGTTTTTTTAATATTATCGATTAATTAATATTTAATAACTACTAATGACATAGCTCTTCCTTTTTGCTTTTTGAGACATATAATATTATTACTTCCTTTTCATATATTTTTCCTCCTAGCTAGCATATATAATTATAAATTTTTCTCTTTGACAAAGTGATCATTTCCCTTTGATCATTATATTCTTTAGGTTAATAGTTAATACAGATCATACTTTAAATAATAAAATTATTTTAGTTTTACCAAAGGTGTTATAACTATCAATCACATTTTGATGAGTACAAAACTAACTAATAAATTAAAAAACTAACATGACATATAATAATTTAAAAATTACAATAATCGTGCTATATGTAAAAAAAATAATTATGTATCTGTATAAAATATAACATATATATTAAAGACGAGTTAATAATTATTTATATATTGTTTCAAAATACAAAAGTCAAGTTTAATAAGAATAAAAGGTCCACCTAAGAAAGTGATCTTTATCGTATATCCGATTTTTCTAAAGAGGTCAGACACAATTTAGAAGGACAGCTTAAATTTATCTAAATAATTGTCTCTCTAAATTTTTTTAATTCTCTCTACCTCATTTAGAAGGTATATCTCAACAAAACTTACGAGATAAAAGGAACGTTTATCCCCCAACAAAGGTGAAACTACTAAAAAAAAATGGAACTACTAAAAAAGGTGGTATATTGGCACTCTTAGATATAATTCACGTTCTATTCTACTAAAAATCTACTTAAAATCCTTGCTAACTTAAGCATTAGAGTCTCTTACAAGTATCACATCTACCTCCTCACGAGAAACTTAGACAAGCGGCATCTCGACACCAAAGAGATTAGACTCTGCCACTACAAGAGACGTTCAAATCCAAATCAATGTTTTAGATAACCATCAGAATAATAATATATATTTTTATACATGAAAGTTGCTAAAAACTCAATATATTTATCAATATTAATTAGCAAAGAAACATTTTATTTTTATACCATTAAAATTTAGAATTTAAAAATGATAGTTTATAATTTAATAAAATTTAAAATTAGTCAAATATTAATAATAAATAATAAATTTTATT
>NC_029772.3:94148337-94164553 GCF_000817695.3 Arachis duranensis | reverse complement strand
TAGATTATTTTTTAAAATTATATATGTAAAAAAAATAATTAAAATTTGTCAAAAAAATAATATTTGATATTATTTTAACTATGAAAATATGTTAATAAAAGTTTTGTCAAATTAATATTTTTAATATATAAGTAATTGTGAAAAAAGTTTAAATCTTATTTTGATAAATATTGGCCATCAAAAAATAATTTATTAGAAAAATTTGAGAATATATTTTTTGTGATACTTATTAACCGTCAAAAATACGATTTATTGTGATACTTATTGACCATAAAATATTCTCAACAAAAATTTTTATTAACAAAAAATGAGATGAGGTCTTGAAACTAAAGAATAAATTGAGATTTTGAAGATAAAGAATGAATAGTATGATCCCAAACTGAGAGCAGTATGATGTCAAAATTGACAGAACCCAAAAAAGATGAGAAATAGTAGAGTAAATTGAAAATAAATAAGTATCAAAATTGAGAAATAATTTTCTACGATCAAATTATTCATCAAAAAACATAGAGAATTTGACATTTATAATATTTGTCAAAAATATATATTAATTTTGATATTTAATTATGATGTTAAAAAATAAAATATTAAAATAACTTTTTTTTATGTAATATATTATTTTTTATACATAAATATATTGTGTAACTAATTTAATAAATAATTTTTTACATAACATTTTTAAAATTACAAAGATGTTTATTTTTTTTAAGTTCCTCGTTATTGCTATCAGCCACCATTGATACATATGGATACTACCTATTGGTCAAGAGGCAGTGATGAATGATGATCATCATCATAGGTTACTCATTATAACCTTTTTTTTTCGGCTAGCACGATGAACCCTAAAATGGGACTCAATAAAGTATAGATACTTTTTTTATTTGTTATATTTATATATGAGATATATTTTAGATATAATACTTATTAATAATTATTTGATATATGTATTTTTTGTATTTAATATTTATTTAAAATAACAAATATTTTAAATATTTTATATAATTAAAAAATATCAAAATAATTAAAAAATATTAAAATATTATTACAATTTATTTAAAAAATACTTTATATTTATATATATTGTGTCTCTGTGTCTCATAAAAATTTTAAATTCACGTATTCACGTATCTTGTCTCGTGTCATGTCCTGTATTCATATAATGTCCATACATTATAAATGTGACATAAAAAAGTCATCAATACTTTACAATCTTTAAATTAATAAGCAAAGAGTAGCGAATCACCAACTAGATTATTAATTAATTAAAGAAATTTAATTAAAATTAACATAACTTATATATATATATGAAATTTGAATACTAAGTAATACACTATTTAATATGATGCGTTAATAGTAATACAAAAAGTCTCGAAAAATAAAAATTTTTAATTAAAAACTATTAAAATTTATTTATTTTTTATTTTATTTAATGCATCTTACAATAAATAAATGCTAAACAAAATAAATTTAAACTATTTAAATTTTTTATTTTTTTCTCTTTTTAATATTACCGATAATAATAAACTTTGTTTAAGAAGAAAGTTGAAGTCTAAATGGGGGAAGAAATGTTCTGATATCATATTCAAACTTAATACCAACTGCTTGAGAGGAAGGGAAAAAAAGTGTACATGTTATATCTTCAAAAGAAACTTCACTAATAAGGTTGTTTTGATTAGATCGGATAACATTCTTTTATGCTCCAGTTGGAGGAACACTGAGCAATAATTTTATAATACTTCTCAAATGATTCAATCTCTTTCATATTTTCCAATTTATCTTGCTGCTATTGCTTTGGTCAAAAGTTGTTGGTTTGACTATTTAGACCCAGTTACAAACAACACAAGTTCAAACTGAAGATCCACAATAAAAAAAAAAAAAAACCATGGAAGATCTAGAATGCATCTAAACCAATATACTAAATAAAGTTTGAGACTGAAACCTTGAAAAAAAGGGGACCTAATTTTTACTGGAAAATATTTCCAAGGAAAGAGAATAACAAATTAAATAGTAGTGTTCAACTACTAGTCTACAATATCAACAACTTAAAAATCTTGTTCACAAGTACAATTGATGTTGTTATATATATTTATATATAGTGGATGATGATGATGATGATGATGAACATTAATCTTGTATGGAAATTAATAAAATCATAGATGGTGACACACACATCTAGAACATTATGGCTCTATTTAAAAATGCAAATGGGTTTGGTTAAGATATTTAAAAATATATGATTCTGAAACAAAATATTCAATTGGAATCGCAGGTTGATTTAATCAATCTGCTTTCACATTTGCCACACGCAAATATTCAAGTGGGAATATATGTTGTTCAATGTATTGTCATGTTGATAATGTTTTCTAAAATAGTACCCTCTATAAATATATATACCTTTACATACATGAACCATAAGTAGAGGAGAATAATAATCCTTGCACCTATATAATAAACCATCAATTATTCCATAATGTTATTGCATTAAATTAGTATAGCAAAATAAAAAGGTGCCAATAATTTCTATGCTATCAAAATAATGAAATATACAATGGTCGGTTATATATAGCTGCAGAATAAAGATGGCAGTTGGAAGTTGCAATTGCATTCGGAACCTCTATGAATTAAGATTAGAAAAACAAGTTTGGTATATATATTATAAGGCGGCATTGCCTAACTAACTGATGTATAAGGAATTCTATATAAGCTATAAGCCTATACCAAGTGTTTGCCATGTTTATTTATTTATTTATTTATTTGTGAAATTATTTATTGTGAAGAAGAAAATAAAAACAAAAGATATAAATGAAGAAATATAATCAAACAAACTTAAAAATTTTAATATTTATAATGCTATTAAATGCAGGAAAATCTTAATTTTAAAAGAATGTCTTAATTTAGTTATTATAATAGTAAAGACATATAAATAATTATATATTAAATATGTTTTCTTATATAATAATCTCTTAGCTTTCTTTAGATTTACATAACTATTTTTATTTATAATTTTTTTTGTTTTATGTTCATTATTATTATATTTTGATAAATAACAAGTACCAAATTTTAAATTTTAAATTTTGTAATTATAAAATCATATCACGTTATAAATTATTCATCCAAAACATTTAAATTAATAAAAAAATCAGAATCTCACGCAAATAAAGGGTCATACAAATTACATATATTTTATTATTTTTTAATTTGCTCCTTAGTTTTTAAATTTTTGCAAATTCTTCTTTCTTTTATGAAATTATTTAGGTTGTATTTGGAAGAAAGACAGAAATTAAAAGACTCACACTAAATTAAATTTTTGTATTATATTTAGTATAAAATATATTAGGATATGTTATGTCTAAATATCATTTTTAGTTTAAAATAAATATAAAAATTAAAAGATAGATTAGGATTTAAAATATTAAATAAGAATATTTAAAAAATTATTAAAATTGTAAGATGCAGCTCAAAAATTTCAATCCACTCCATCTCCATTTCTTAAAAATGCTAAAAAACTAAAATTTTGTGTTACAAGACTAAAATTTTAATTCCACCTCCAATTTAGAAACAAACAAAGCAAATTACCTAGTTTCTTCCTTCTAATCGATAAATGCACATAAATATAGAGATATATCTTGTAGAGGTTTCATTATTGTTGGTTGTAGAAAAAGTTTTTAATCCCCTGCCATGCGTGCTTCCCTTGGAGACTCTGATACCTAGTTTCATCTCATAAGTCAAAAAGCTAGAGAGAAAACAATTAAAATAATTTAATTACTACCCATACCATACACCATGAATTAATAATTCGATACAAATTAAGTTACACAATTATTTACTTCTAAAGTTTATTATTTTTAAAAACTTTTAAATATATCAGTACACTGATGTTTCAGTAAATTTTAATAGTTGATTTTACTTATATATATATAATTAAAATTAACTGTTAAAATTCACTAAAATACTGATGTACCGATATATTTAAAAGCTTTTCTATTATTTTAGGTGAAAATTCAGGTGTAGTCGACTTCACGTAAAATTGATAACTGAAAGTTGTTAGACAAAAATTTAGTCAAATCAGTTAAATCATCTAACAATGCTTAGATATCAACTTCACGTAAAATCGACTGTACCTGAGTTTCTACCGTTATTTTATGAGAAGCAATGAGGCGGAATGAAAATAAATTATTATGAAATGGGTACTGAGTTGAAATTATAGAACGAAGCATGCAAGCATTTTTATATAAGAAGAGTAAAAGGAGTTGCTTTCATTGGTTTTATATAAGTGTGTGGTTGAACGAAGGAGAACAAATATTCAGAAGGTTGACTTTTAGGGTTTGAATAATAGTTTGCAGTGTTGTTGGTTTGGTTTGGAATAATTCCCAAATAGCGACATGCATGTTGGGACGGTATTCAATTCAATATATAAATTATAGAAACAGCAGTCAAATCTTCCAAACATATCCTTTAAAATTCAATGTCGGTTGTTCCCATGTGATGTGCTCAACATCGCACTCATCCATCATCTATCACCGGATTTACACACGCGCCGTCGTGCCCCGCCCTCCTACTCCAAGTCCTGCCACTTTTCTTCGCCGGCCGTTGTCTTTATGAATAATCATGAACTTCACATTAAGTTAACTGTAATTGAATTTTCACCATAAATTTTTGCTAAATGCCGCTAACACATGCGAATATATACATTAATAATTAACAAAGAAAAAAAGAAAATACTTATTGTATTAAGGTTCGTTTGAAAAATTTTAAAATTTTTTTTTTGAATTTTTGACTTATAAAAAGTAGTAATATTAATAATATTTGATATAATTTTTATAATTAAATTGTAATATTTAAGAAACTATTTAAGTATTTAAAAAAAATTAAAAAAATAACTTCTCTCATCATAAATTTTTTTATTACATTTCTTTTAAAATAAACAGTTTTAAAACTAAAAAACCAATCACAAAATAGCTTATAAATAAGTTACTTTTAAATTATTTTTTAGAAAAAAACTTAATTAAACTATTTATTCAAACTGGACTTCGATATATATTAACTTATAATATTAATAATTATTTAATTTAATAAAATAAATTTATTTTGAAATAATTAATATTAATAAATTTTTAATAACATTTTTTAAGATTTAAAATTTATAATGAAAAATAATTTCAAAAAGTTGTTTCTGGTTAAAAAGCCTAACTTCCTAATTGAACTCTTTTTTTTTACTAGCTTTTCACACTATCTTTTAGTTTGGACAATAGCTAATTTGTCTTAAATTTAAATTTTATTTAAAAATTCATTGTGAATATAAATCATTATTATATATATAAATTATATCTAGTTGATCTTATATATGAACCCCACACATTTTATTAGACTATAATAATTAAAATGTCTTAAAAAATGTTATTATTTTTTGAGAAACGCTTAAATACAATATAATAATAGACCAACATGAAATGCTTAAATACAATATAATAATCAAGAATAATTAACCCTTGATGACAATATCGAAAGGGGTCTAATTAATTGTGAACCATGTGATTCTGTGTTAGTTCTTCCCGTTCAGGATCGAGTTCTTTCGAAAACGTCGAACAAAAAAATGAAACGGGCTTAGAACAGCAACGAACCTTTCTAAAATTATTTTAAAAAATAGTTATTGTGATTTTTTTTTTTTTTGGGGTTCTTTGGAGAGTGCAAAGTGCAAACTACTTTTAATTTATAAATTAAAGCATAACTTATTGAACATGCACGTATGAAAGTAGAAAAGCTGTAAGTAGCAGTTATGGGCACTTGTTACTTGTGAGCTTAATATAGACACTCTACCTTTTTATAGTACACTTTGTCTTCTTTTACGAGTATTAGAATCTTAATTGAATAGAGCGAAAGATAATGCATGGTTGATAAATTCCCGTTTAAATTAGTATTAAGACCAGTGTCCTTTGTGATATATATATTTTGCAACCTAATCCTACTTCTATGTCTACCATTTTAAGAGAGGCACATAAACAATGTTGGTGTAGTTAAGTCAATATGCGTAACTATTTAATACCTTCTTTGGTGCACTGTACTATATCTATGGTTAATGCTATGTGGTGCGAAACGTTATGGAATAACATCAAGCAAAAAAAAAAAAAAAGAACATAGTGGTTTCACAAGACATTCACAATGATAAATACACGGTATGTACACACACTAATTTTCCACTGAATAGGGCAAATTAAGATCTAATTTATTATAAATTTAAATAGTCGTTGGTCCATATATTATTGCATATTTAAAATAAAATTAAAATTTTTTAACAATATTTAAATTGATTATATTTTTAAAATTTTTTTAAATATATCATACACTAATATTTTAGTAATTTTTAATATTAATCTTAATTATATATATTTTTTATAATTAAAATCAACAGTTAAAAATGACTGAAATATCGATATACTAGTCCACTTAAAAATTTTCTTATACTTTTATATATTTTATCTCTATATACAAGTTACAATACTTTTATATGCACAAGTCATTCACAAAATTAAGAGAAACAAAGGGAATCATGTGGCCATGATGATTAAAATATGATAGCTCATGGGATTTGATAAAATAAAGAGAGGGAAGTTCAATTCAATAAAAAAAATAAAGGAAGAATGGTGCAAAGAGACAAGCGATAAATCCAAGGATGAACAAGGGAATTGGATTATTGTTATTATTATTGTAAAGCAAATTAAAAAAGAATTACATAACATATATATATATATAGATATTGTATTGGGGATATGATATATATAGCTTTTGAGGGGAGCGTGTGTTAGAAGTAATCATAGAATATACCAAAACCGCGTAAAGTGCATGTGCTTTCAAGGTTTGCTTCAGTTAATTCTAGCCGTCCGATGAAACAAGCAGGAGCTACTTGTATTTTCAGATGCGTCCACGTGTACTCCACTGGCTAGGTGGGCCCGTCTCTGCCCATTGGGCTCCACACAACCTTTGATCGGTGAGGTGACATTGCCTTCTCAATTCTCATGAAGAACATTTAATAACGATATTATTTGTTTATCATTGACCTATTCAACTTTGGGTTTTTTGGGTAACAAAAATTAGTTTAGTTTGAATTCAAAAGTTTTTATAATAAAATTAGTAAATTACAAATCTTTTTCCCTTAAACTTATTTTTCTCGTAATTGTTGTATATTTAAACCGTAATTCTAATAACCTCATCCTAATAATGGACAATCATGACTTTTTCTACTTATAGGGGCACACTTGTCATTTCATATATATACCTGATGGAAATTTGACACAAATATACTGTAATAAACTTTTTTTAAAAAAATATTTTCATGTAAAAATTTATTTAAATAACAAAATCATTACATATATTTTATTTATTGATAAAATAATTACTTTAAAACAATTATTTAATTATTTATTACTATGTCAATAAATATTTTTATGTTTATATATAATGGTTATTTAAAATGAATAACATATATGTTGGATCTTATGAACTAGAAATCTAGAATCATTAAATAATGAGCGAACGAACATGATTGATATTTTAAAAAATGAAAATAATAGTGCATTTTAATTTTTAACATGAACATACTTATGTTGAAATATTCTAAAACATTATCTAATTATTATTAAAATGAAATGACATACATAGGCATTGATTGCATTTCTTATAGCATTTATGAGTTAATATGTGAAAGCATTGCCGTAAAAATTAAATAAGGTGGTGGTGGTGGTGGTGGTGGTGCATGGTGCAGTAGTAGGGTTATAAATGATGAGGGAATAAATGACGTGATGATGATGTCAGCACCTCCAAAGCTTCTTGGCTAGGCTAAACAGAAAGTCAGGCATGGAATGCACGTGCTGAAGCTTCTTAGAGACTATGAATGATGACGCTCATAAATAAAAAGTAGTCCCCATGTCATTCACACCTCAAAAAACTTTATTTTAATTTAATTTAATTTGTTACTATCTCATATACTATTTAACTTAACCATGCATTATTCACTCCTTGAATAGTCCTTTTTGAGTACTTTGGAATTAAAGTATGTTATTAAGTAACCTCAATTTGCATGAATAAGACTCTTTCTTAACGCGTAATTATTGAATCATTTCTCATTTATTTAATTTATTTATATATGAAGAGCATGTAACATGTTATTGTATGTGATCGTACGATATGGCTGGAATGCAGCTAGAGCTATAGCTATAATAAGAAAGGATTATTTAATATTGATAGGACTTGATATTTGAATTTTGAATCCTCATTAAGTTTTCGGCCTAAATCATCATGATTCAGATTGTTTTATCTCCCGCTAGATTACTGGCACCATATGCATTACTAATTGCGTAAAATTTGAGCTAAATGTTAAAAGTGTTATTAAAAATAAACGACAAGATTTCATTATCTCGTTCGGCACTTTATCGAATCAAATAGTCAGCGCTATACATGTTGAATGTTATAAAATGTGACTCAATATATACCTCTCTTAATTATATGCCGACGACGACTGCACTATATTGTTGTCCCATAAATAAAAAATATATATATATGTTATATTATAATTTTTATCATCGTTACTAGAAAAATTATTTTTAATAACTTTTTTTGTTAATAATAAACATAATCGCTAATATACTTACATATTGACAATTAATTAAATATTAGTCGTTTTATATTTTATTATTAAAATTTTTTAACAATAATTATACAATTACCAATTAAAACCTTTTTAATGACAACAAAAAGCTATAATTGTTATAAAAATATAAGTTACATAAAATATCTAATAACTATTGTATTATTGCTATTAAAAATAATTTTTGTTATAATAAAAATTTTAAAATCAGCATTATTTATTATTTTTTATTAATAATATTTAAAAAAATTAACTAAAAATATAATATTAAATTACTAAACTAAAAATATTGAATGCTGATTAAAAATATTAATATAAGTTAAAATTACTTATTCTTAAACCACTACAATAATATAGATTATTTTTTAGGGTTATAATGTGTAAAAGAAAATTAAAATTTGTCAAAAAAATAAATTTTGACACTATTTTAACTATGAAAATATGTTAATAAAAGTTTTGTCAAAAATAGTATTTTTAACATATAAGCGATTGTGAAAAAAATTTAAATCTTATTTTGATAAATATTGGCTGTCAAAAATAATTTGTTAGAAAATTTTGAGACCATATTTTCTGTGATACTCATTAATTGTCAAAAATACTATTTATTTTGACACTTATTGACTATAAAATATTCTCAACAAAAAATTTTAACAAAGAATGAGATGTGATCTTGAAACTAAAGAATAAATTGAAATTTTGAAGATAAAGAATGAGTTGTATAATCCTAAACTGAGAGCAGTGTGATGTCAAAATTAACAGAGCCCAAAGAAAAAAAAATAGTAGAGTAGATTGAAAACAAATAAGTGTCAAAATTGAGGAGTAATTTTCTACGGTCAAATTTTTTGTCAAAAAATATAGAAAATTTGACATTTGTGATATTTGTCAAAAATATATATTAATTTTGACATTTAATTATAGTGTTAAAAAATAAAGTGTCAAAATAACTCTATTTTCTTGTAGTGAACTTTTTAAGATAAAATAGTAAAAGAAAAAGCATTTAAATAAAACAAATTAATTCTAAATGTCCAATCACACATAATTTCTTCTAGAAGATTATCGCTTGGTGCAATAACGTCGACAATTTTCTTGGCCTTGATTGCTCATTTTGCTATTAAGTATATCTGCATAATTATTTACTAATCAACAAATAAAGAGAATCTCACAATTCAATCTGAATTTTAATAATCAACTCACTATCCGAATAACGATCCAGAATGAACAAGTTTCGGATTTTTATAAATATATTATTTATCAAAATAAATAATTTGTAATAATTTTATTAAAATACGTGGTATCTTTTATCTCATTTACAATATAAATAAAATAAGAATGCATGTATCTCGTATAAATTATAAACGAGATAAGACGCAAAATACTACACTACAAAAAATTATCAGAAGAGCGACTGAAAAAATTAGTTGCTAATAGTGACTGATTTAGCGACTGATATAAAATTTCTAGGATCAGAAAAAAATTGGTCGCTAAATTATATTTATTGACTGATTTTAGCAACCCACAAAATCAGTCACTAATAGCAACCAAACTAACGACCGATAAGTTTGTTATACAATCAGAATAAAGTTGGTTGCTATAGCGGTCGCTATTTTTTAATTTAGTAATCAATTAGCAACCAAAACAAGAGAAGAAACCACTTTGAGATTTTTTGTCACAAAATCGGTCGCTATTTTTTAATTTAGTGACCAATTTTACAACCGATAGAGAAATAGGGTGAAATTTTGTTTGGTCGCGCTCTAATTCAGTTACTAAGGCAATGGTCACTAAATCGGTTACTAAGGCAATGGTCACTAAATCGGTTGCTAATTGTTAAGATAGTGACCGATTTTAACGACCAACAAAATCGGTCACTAATTGCAACCAAATTAGCAACCGATACCAGAATAAGTTGGTCGCTAAATCGGTCGCTATTTTTTAATTTAGCGACTGAATTAGCAACCAAAACAAGAGAAGTAACTTTTTGGGATTCTTGGTCACAAAATCGGTCGCTATTTTTTAATTTAGCGACCGATTTTGCAACCGATTGAGAAATAAGGTAAAAAAACTGTTTGGTTGCTAATTCGGTCGCTAAGGCAATGGTCACTAAATCGATCACTAATTTAAATAAAATAATATAGTTACTGAAATACCCTCACAAACCCTAACTCAATTTACCCATACCATTCTCATCTTCTTCAAACAATTACTGAGTTACACGCTGGAAGCATAGCACCGTCTTCTTCGTCGCAGCGCCGTCTTTGTCATCTTCTGATTGCAATGCCATCTCCTGAGTTCTCGTCGCCGTCGTCTTCTGAGGTTTCGACATCGTTGCCTTCGTCCATGAGATCTCGACGGCATTGACATCGTCAGAATTCGCAGATTGTCTCATCACCGTTCAGATCTGACTTTCCCATTGTCAAGCCGTTCTTTTCTCACCGTCACCTCCTATGGTCGTTTCACCTCCTCTACTCACTCCTTTGTTGCAGATCGTCGGCTTGCCGTCCAGATCCGCCGTTGCTCCTTGTCGCGTAGTTCATTTTTCATTGTTACCTCCTCTGGTAGCTTCTTCTCCGGCAACAACAACAACAGTTTCTCCAATAACTTCTTCTCAAACTAATTTATTTGATATTCTAAAGCCTCAAATAACGATCATTTGTTGCTTGTAGAAGGATAATGTATCTAATCAGCGCGAGCACATAGTCCACCTTCTCGCGAATGAGCAATCTCGGCTTCAAATTCCAAATGCAACTGATTTTTTAATTTTTTGTTTCTTTCTGTATTTCGCCTTCTCCTTGTTTGATTCAGATTTTAGGTACGTCAATTTCTCCATTTGAATCTTGATCAAATATTTTAATGGTTTGGTGGAAATGTTGGAACTTTTGAATGCGAAAACTTTAAGTTGCACGGATTGTTTTCTACATAATTTTTAATTTTTTTGATGAATTTTGTGGAAATCAGATATACGAGGATGGAGTTAGGCTTACGGTTAAGGTTCGGGTTTGGTGGTGGTGGAAGGAGCAGAATGGAAGATTCTGAACTTGAAGAGGGAGAGGCATGCTCATTCCAAAACCACGAGGAGGAGCTTGATGATGCTAGCATTGATCTTAATATTGATCTCTCTTACATTGTAAGTGCTATTTTTGTGTTTCTTTGATTAAGATGTTTAGGGTCTTGTAGTAAAATTGTGCTTTTGAAATTCTTGTATTTTATGATTTCTTTTTTGCTTGTTTTACTATCCTAAATTCAATGCCTTAGCTCTTAACTATGTGTTTCTCTAGTTTGTGCAATTTATTTGGAGTTGTGCATTACAGAATTGCGTTTTATTAGGATTGAATTGAATATTTAAAATGTATTTTATTTTATGTGTAATATTTCACATAGAGGATGTGATAAAAAAAATTCTTAATTTTAATGGCATTTGGTCCTCAACTTAATGCATTAGATGATTGAAGAAATTTTTGCTCAGAATGTCTGTTTAGACAGTAATAAAGGTGGTGCTTTAATCTATTTAATTTGAAAATTGAGCTAACTGAGCGTGTGATGGCTGTTAATGTTACATAGTAATACAAGTTGAGGGTGTATTTGACGTTGATGCAAACTCATCTATTGATCAATCCTCTGAAGATTTAAACATCAAGATACCAGAGATTCTTTACTTTTGATTTACATATTAATCTTCATTGCATATATTATCTCTGCTTTCTCTGTTACTATTTTATCTACTGTGTTACTCATAAACTATGCTCGTCATCATAATCATGAAAGTAAAGTATACCTTATTACCAATACCCTTTATGAATCTGGACTTCAGAAAGTTTAGTTTATAGGTGTTTGATCATATTTTTATGAGAACTTTTTCAATAAATTTTGCTTCTTTTTTTGTGTGTGTGAATGTAACAAGAGCAATGATTTATTGTTGCAGGAATTTGAGCTGAATTAGAGAGTTGTGTTAGCCACAGTGATTAATTTTTTTGGGTCTGCTTTTGGAACTGTTGGTGGGGTTGGTGGTGGTGGTATTTTTGTTTCCATGTTTATTTTTTTTGTTGGCTTTGATACAAAATCTGCTGCTCTATATCTTATATATGCAATTTTTGTGTTTTCAATTTTCAATTGCATTTGTGGTGTTTGGATATGAAACAGTGAAGTTATACAAATATTACAAGAAAAGAATTACAACAAGGTGCTTAGATTATATATGTGAGGCCTCAATAGTATGGACACTTATGAACCTTGCATTTTGTACATTGTGTGGAATCATTGGTGGAACCGTTGGAGGGTTACTATTGGTTCTAGTGGTGAATTTGTTTTAGGCTCTCTTCTCTTGGAGATTGGTGTTATCCCTCAGATAATTAAAGTATGTAGTATGCACATTTTTAAGATTTTGTTGAATAGGTAAAATATATATGCTACTTTGAGATAAAATAGTTTTCGAGATTTCAATTATTAACGTGTTATAATATTTTCAATTTTATGAATAAAATTGGTGCAATTAGAATTTTAAAATTATTTTAATATATGCAGCTAATTTTAGAGATTAAGTTGAAACTTAAACTCGTTTTAACTTGTTTGTAGAAAATAAAGTAAAGTTGACTTTAAAATTTTCAGCAACTCTTTTTTAAATTTTACTTGTCTATGGTTAAATTCTACCTTTTCAAGAGATTTCCTTTTCCTTTTGGTAAAATTTTTAGTAACTTTCTAAGTTAATTGTAGTTTTATGTTTTGGGGGCGTAGGATGTATGTCTTTTGGCCCTGGACTTGCCATTAAATTTTTTTTTATTACAAAGTATGGTAGGCACTAAAATATTGACTACCAAAATATTATTATTATTCATACCTTCTTTTGTAACGTGACAAGATGATTTGACTATGGAAATAAGGGAGAAAGTTGCACTTGACAGGGAGGCATATGGAAGAGGGTCGGCCTTAGTTTTTTCAAGGATTTTTTTTACTTTATGTAAATAATTTTTTTTTGTTTGTTTTTTGCATACATTTGAGATCATTGGTTATAAAGTTATCAATGTACATTTAGAGTGTAGATCATAAATTTGATGTATTTATGAATTGTTTCTTTTAATTTTTATATTTTGATATAGATATTATAAATATTTTTGGTATTTATTTAAAAAATTGATTTATGTTTGATTCTTTTTATATTTTGTTGAAATATAACTATTTATAAAAATAAAGTTTTAATAGTGGTATATGTGAAATTAGTAAAAATCTATAACTAGAAAAGCAGTAACTGTGACCGATTTAGCAACTGATTTTATCAACGACCGATTTTCTCAACGATCAATTTAGCGACAAAAAAAAGTAGTTGCTAATTAGCGACCGATTTAGCAACCAATATCATTTGGTACTAGTTTGGTAGCATGATTGAAAATCGGTCGCTATTCCGGTAATTTTTTGTAATGCAAGTAGGGGATAATGGCATCCAGTAGTGGAAGTGTGTGAGTCACTCTCTTGAAAAGAAATAGGCAAAACTTCTGATAAACAATAAAAAACCCAAATTAAAAATGTTATAACCCTATAAAGTTATAAAAATTTTACAGTAAAAAATTCTCCCAATAAATCTTACATAACAAATTAATTTAAACTATAAGTCAATTAGTTTAACAAATAATAACTAATATTTACTTTATAAATTAATTTAAATAAAATTATTACTGAAATAATTAATAATTAAATTAATAAACATCTATATAATTTAATCTAAATAAAAATATTTAGTTACTAATTAATAATAACGTTAATAAACTATCTCCTTCATAACTTACATTAAATAAAAATATTTACTTAAATAACTAACAACAAATAAACCATTATATTAATAACTTAATTTAAGTAATAACAAATTTAAATAAAACTATTTACTTAAATATGTAATAACTAGAAACATAAACATCTTATTACTTAACTAAGTTAACTAAGAAATATTTAGTTGAATAATTAATAACTAAATTGATATATATATACTTAATAACTTAGTTCAAAGAAAAATAAATTTAAATAAATATTTAAATAATAAATCTATTTTAAAATATGCCTAAAATCATACTCTATTATTTAAATTATTATTAATAATATATTCATTCATCTAACATATACTATATACTACTTCTAGAAAAATATCCTAGTAAATATGGCTACACACGTATGTTTTAACATAAACATAAAACAAAAAAACACTAACCTTAAAGTCGACTGTCCCGACAATGTGCCATCTCACGTTCAATCGGTTAATGTCCGTATCATATGCATCGACGTAGTAATTCAAAAATTTGATTAGAAAAAGGTAGAGGTAGAAAAAAAGTTGAAGAAATTGTTGAAGAAATTGATGTAATAAACATTTAACAAGCACTCTGGATGAAAAAAAAATATATATATATATATGTCTCCTCCACTCTTATTTCGTTTACAGTGTAAATGAAATAAGAATGCACGTATATCGTTTACACTGTAAACGAGATAAGACCATTATATACTATGTGTACAAACGTGATAAGAAATAAGCTGTATTTTTATTAAAAAAAACTATAAATTATTATTTATTTTGATAAGTAAAATATTTATTTTATTTATTTTAAAAAAATCCATCAAATTTGACCAAATTATATATAGAGACTTCCCCATTGTCTACTTCTCGTATTACTTTCTTGAAATTTGACTCTCAACAAATTCAAACTAGAGGATTCCAAAAAATTTTAATATCTAAATTAAAAGTATTTTAACAATAATACCATACCGTGATAAAGAAAATACAATTATATATATACCTTGTGGGGTGCCATAATGTTTGAAACAGTATAAGTTGAATAATGTATCAACGTCAAAATTAAATTGGAAGCTACGGACTATGGTGCTATATCTATAATCTATATGATGCATGATATATATATATATATATATATATATGATAGTATTTTAAAAGTTGGTGGTGGAAATGAACATTTATTATTACTGTGCCGGTAAAGGGAATAGTAACGGAAACGTAACTGGATTTGCTAGCTTATTAGGTAGGTGCCCCATCTTCTATTTACAAACAAGACAAGATGCATGGTTAAACAAACAAGTTAGATTTTAATTTGAGAGAAACTTTTTGGGGTGAAAAAAAGAAGATGATTATTATTGGAGGAACCAAATAGCGGCCTAAAGAGAAAGAGAAGTTAGCCCCACCCACTTATGAGACACCGCATATTCTCAAGGGCAGAAAAATGTGGTCAAGAAAATGCTCCATATGAGGTAGCTAGTTAAAAGGTTATTTATATCTATTGCATGCAAAAAGGAGTTAATTAATGAATGAATGCTCAAACTTCCACCACCATAATGTTTATATGTACTATTTATTGTTTGGCTTATTTATCATGTGACTTTAGAACACACATTAAAATTAATTAAAAATATAAAAAATTTACATTTTTAATGTATTTATATTTATTAGATAAAAATATTTAAAACTTTTCACTAATAATAAATCTATCATATACTTTAAAACACATATTTACTAAATCTTTATTATTTTTAATTAGTTATTTCTAAGAAAATTAAAGTAATCATCATTAAACCGATAGTATTTGACGT
>NC_029772.3:94126979-94148278 GCF_000817695.3 Arachis duranensis | reverse complement strand
AATTAAAATTTAATTGAGATTCAATTAAAGTTAAACTGAATATAATAAAATAATATATTAAAAATATAAATTTTAAAATATTTTTTAAATTAATTAATTATTAAAAAATTAAATTAATTTAATCAATTTTTTTATTTTTGGCTAATTCAATAATAATTGATTTTTATTATGTATAGAATAATTGATTTGGTAACAAATTTTCCATGATTTCATAGTCGATTTGGTCCAGTTTCAATAACCATGATTATTTCATTTCATTTGTGGAGTTTATCCTCCAACACTATTTTCCTTTGCCAAGTACTAATAATTAACTACCATTTGAGTTTAGATAGTTGATGATATTACATGCACCAGTTATATATATACTTGTTTTAGGTTAAAATGCAAATGATTCTCTTTGACTTTAGTTATTCAACAATAATGACAATATTTTAACAAATAATAATAGATTTTAACTTTTTAAGTATTCACTTACATATACATGCCAATGAAGTTAAAGTCTGGTAGATATGATAGGTTTTATTTATATTTTTATGGGCATGCAACTATTTATCCGTAGTCTAGGGTTAAGGTATGAATAAACTAATAAAACAAATCTTAGTAGTACCAGCCAAAACATGCAACCATACCGCGCGTATTTAATTGCAATCAATGACATGGGTTGAATCTATTTCACTTTAATTAGCTAGATTACACCATAGATGCGTGTTTTGGAATAATATACTGATTGCACTGTCATAATAAAAGATTGTAGTCATTGTTTTTGTTTTTAATATTAGTATTTTTATTTTTAAAATTTTACCAAAAAAAATGAAAATATGAAATATTTTTTATTTTTTTATAAAATTAAAAAATATAAAATACTAAAAATAAAAATGCAATGTAAATGTACCAAAAGATATTCTTCTCATAAAAAATATTTTCCTTAAAGGTAAATAATTAAAAAATATATTTCATTTCCACTGATTTATATAGAATGAATTTAAAACCTTACCTACATCTACATGATTGAAAAATGGGAAGAATTAATGAATTATTACCCTGCAGTATCCCATTATTTAAATGAAGAGTGAATAATAACATGATCTAGAAAAGTTAAAAAAGAGATTTTCTTTCTTTTATTTTATAAAGAGGATAAAAAAAAAAAGGGAGAAGGGGGGCAGGAGGAGGACCCATCACATGCACACGATCAGAGATTAGAAGGCTTTTGGGCTTTCACGTACAGCCCACGTGTTCACTCCCCCCGTTCACACCCAAACCGGTTGCCGGTCAAATTCCCGCGTTATATTTCAGATGTGGGCCCCGACGGCGGTCCTCTACTCTTCTTTTACGCAATAAATGCTATTTGCCTCGTTCCATAGTCAACCGACACATGTCGGTCATCCCTATGGTGGGAAACCTCTCCAAGACAACCTGTTGTCCAAATTCCCAACCCCAACTAAATCAAACCAAATGCCCCCTTTCACATACAAAAATTATAAATATAATATTTTTATATAAAAAATGATAGAATCTGATTAGATATTATTATTGTATGTAATATAATATATAAACTCTAATTCGAAAAATTATTGTATATAAAATATTGTATATATTATAACATCAATCTATTTCGAAACATATAGTATAACAACTACATATTTTTTTATTGGGTAGTATAACAACTAAATATTTTAATAATGCACTATTGATTAAACTAAAGGATAAATTTATTTATACATAGTAATTATTTGTAAATTATTACACAAAATATCTCAAAATGGATAGTTATTTAGTTAGGGTCCACCTGACTTAAGGGACAAGCCTTTATTTCCGTAAAACAAAAATGAAAAGAAAAAATAAAAAGAAAATTCCGAAGCTATCCCTATCCCTTTCTCTCTCTCTAGTGATAATAGAAGATAGAAAGTGAGGTTAATTAATTAAGAGGGGTGATCACTTTTTGGAGTTTTGGGAGAAGAAAAAGAAAGAAATATTTGAAAATAAAAATAATGAGGAATATGTGCAAAGCTTTTTGTTGATATATAGGAAATAGAAAGCACCCTTACAAAAATCAATGGAAGAAGGGAAGAGAGAGAAGAAGAAGAAAGAAGAAGAAGCATCCACCACCACTGCTACTACTATTACTATGGCTAATTCCGTCGCATTTTCCGATGAGATTCCGATCACAAACACAAACACAATCAACACTTCTTACCCTTTCTCAAGCATCTTTGACATGATGCCACTTCCATTACTACCCTCTTATGATCACAAAACTTCTGCCAATGGCTTCATCGACTTGCTCGCTCTCCATGACTACACTCCTTCCTTATTCGATTGCTTTCCCACAACCACCACCGCCGCCGAAGCCACGCCGCAGCAAATCAGCAGCAGCCAGCAGCAGCAGCAGGCTCTGCCGTCGCCGGCGAGCTCCAATGTCCCGGACTGTTCGGAGGTGTTGAACACTCCGGCGTCACCAAACTCGTCGTCGATTTCATCTTCGTCGAACGAAGGCGGCGCCGGCGTCGGCAGCAACAACAACAACGCGGAAGAGCATAACGGTGGGAAGGTAGTTGCTGATGATGAACATGAAGCAGAGGATGAAGAGGCCGATGGATCCAAAGAGAATCAAGACAAGACTAAGAAACAGTTAGTAATAATCACTCTCTTTTTATTCTTTCTCTCTCTATCTCTGTTAATTGAAGTTGGAATATGGTATTTCTCTGCTTTAATTTAATTTTTTCTTCATCTACTGCAGATTGAAAGCAAAGAAGAAGAATCAAAAGAAGCAAAGAGAACCTCGGTTTGCGTTTATGACAAAGAGCGAAGTGGATCATTTAGACGACGGTTACAGATGGCGTAAGTACGGACAGAAAGCAGTGAAAAATAGCCCTTATCCAAGGTATATGCTCATCATGCTTTCTTTCACCCTCTCTCTATTCCAATTAATATTATTTATTTATTTATTTATTTTCTTGCGGGGCACGCCAAAAATAACAGGAGCTACTATCGTTGCACCACATCCGGGTGTGGTGTTAAGAAGCGCGTGGAGCGTTCTTCCGACGATCCAAGCATTGTTGTAACTACCTATGAAGGGCAGCACACTCACCCTTGTCCCGCTACCTCACGCGCCGCACTCGCGTTCATGCACGAACCCTCCTTCGCCACCATTGGATCTTCTTCTCCTCACTTTCTGCTTCCTCATCAACAACACTTCCAGCAACCGCCGCCACCGCCTTCGTTATATAACTCCGCTACTACTACTAATCCAACTCCACCTACTAATGCGTCGTCGTTTGGGACCTTCGTTCTTCAGGATGGAGCTTTTGCTGCAGCTTCTAGGTTGAACATGGATCAAGCTTTCTTGAGAGACCATGGTCTTCTTCAGGACATTGTTCCATCTCAGATCAGGAAGGAGGATAACATCGAATGAATCAATCAACAAGAACGAGCGAAAGTAGGTTAATTAATTTTTATTATTATTACATTATTATTATTATTCGTGTTATTAATTATTCCATCTATATAAATATATATGTGACTTCTACTACTAATGCTAATGCTATATATATATTAGTTAATTTTGTTATGTAAGTTAAGGTTCTCTAACTGGTGTATGTGACATATATTGAAGCATCATTTTGGATGAGGATAGATCCGTTTTTAGATGCCATGGATCAGGGGGCTTTAATTTAGATTCTCATTTTGCTTCTTTTAGCTTTTTCTTTCTTTAATTTCCTTGATCCATCGTCCATTTCTTTGTAATTAACTAGATATTTATTATTATTCGACAATCAGACATATTATAATTAGTTAATTACCCTTATCTTATTTTCTTCTCCCCTTTATTTTAATTAATCCGCACATATTCATACTTACGTCGCTTTTCTTTTTATTGTTGGATAGATTATCCAAATACTTTTAGGGTTAGGGTTTTCAGTCGAATTTGTGCATTATTGAACTTAGCTAGCTTGGTTGCATGTATATATGTGGTTAATTTAAGCAGATCTTGTATCTAGCTGTGTGTGTGTCTTTTCAATTCCTCCCACTCGGATATTATTCATGGCAGAGCTGGCATTGGTGAATGGGAATGCAACTCTCTCTCTATATATGTATGGTTTTTAAGAAGAAATAAATAAAGCCTGGTATGTGTTATGATTGTTCCATGACATGAAACAGTGCATGAGGGGGGTATGGATCGGAAAAAAAGTTGCAAAATTATTACTTAGCCTATTACCTTGCTTGCAATGCATGTAGTACCACCATTTAGCCTTTTCTTATATATGATGGAGTTCCTTTTATTTTTATTTTTTATGTTTCTTTTTTTTTTTCTCATCATCTTCCTCTATAAGCTACATACAAAGATGGGGTTCAGCCATTCAATGATGATGTATCTTTCCTACTAAGGAAATTGCTAGAGCATGGTTCTCTTCTTCTTCATGCATCATGATTGATAAGATATTGGTGTGGAGAAAAAGTATTGCCAAATTCATTAAAATCGTACATTTTTATTTTAAGTATAATATATCAAAAATGCTAAGTATATATTAAAATTAATTATTAAAATTAGTCATTAATGTGTTGGTATATAAATATATATATATAATTTAATTTATTTTTAATGTATATTTTATATTTTAATATGTATTTTATATTTATAATTTATTTTACTGATTGATTTTAGTGTCACCTAACATGATTATAATATATATAAAACACGCCCTATCATTGTAATTGTGATATATATAGAGAGAGCAAAAGCCATTTGTGTAATGGCCATGCCACTATGCTTTCCAATTAGGTTGGGAATTTTATTTCGATTCTGCTTTGCTAGCTGAATTATATTGAATTGGCTTATAGCCATGCCTATTTATGAAGGTACATGCTAATTATAATTAGTTCTGTAGTGCCATATATATATAGCTTTAGATGATAGCAATTGAATTCTATGTACCACTAGTTTTGATTGCTTTTCTATCACTTCTCATGACACAAAGTATATATGACAGCTTGGATAAATACGGTATATATTCAACGATAAGTAGTCATGCCTCAAATAGGTACTTTGTTTGGGACATGGAATTTAGGTTACTTCTATTTGCTTTTAGTTTCCACTTCTTTGTGCTCATCTTCTCTAATTTCATTGGTAAAAGTTTTATCTTTACTACTATTTCTAATTTGAAATCGTTAAGAGATTATCGAGCTTTGGTGATTTTGGTTATCAGGTTGTTCGTCAAGATGGTATAAGAGCTTAATTAATTGCAGTTATGATCTGAAACTTTTTTTTAAAGGAAAAAAGAAAAAGAATATATCTATCATAATATGCATGGCCAGGAATAAATTCTTTTCACGATATTGATGAGTTCGTTTGAGGAATTTTAGTATTTTCTCGCCTACAATTTACTTTATTACTGTTTTTAAAGGTTTTATTTTGGATTAATATGTTACTCTCTTTTTAAAATATGAATATTGTTGTAAACTTGGTTGAATGTGGACAGAATATTTCGGATATAGACTGTGCATGTTTTTAACTTTTCTGTGTTTTCTGAATAAAGTTAATATCGATTGAAGTGAGGAGGTAGGAAGAAAATACATAGGATTCAAAATTTTGAGAATAAAGGATTCTGTGTATCCTTTAATTTAGTTAATTTTTCATCATAGTTCATATACTTGAATCTATTAGAAAAGTTGCCTTGACAAGATAGTTGGTATGAGTCAACGTACATTTCAGTCTTTCAGAGGCATAACAATGGCAATGCAACGCAAATTAAATTATAGCGAAAAAATGTTAAGAAAAAAAGGCTTTGTTGAACGCAAAAATTTTGAATTATAATAAGTTCTTTGTGATTGGCATGCATGCAATTGCAAGTAGCTATAGAAAGTGAAAACTTTATTTAAATGCAAAATTGATAACCTAAAGTCATTAGATAACAATTTAATAATTATTTAATAATTTTTAATTATTAACTTTATATAAATGAATTATATCTAAATTTTCACCATAGAAATATGAACATAATTAGATGTAGGAAGAAGTAAATAGAAAGAGAAGACTTTATTAATAAACAACATGTAAAGTTGATCATGATCATAAAGCTGTACACATTTCTCAACCATGCTGCATGCCAATGAATGAATATTCTGTGCTTCAAGCAATCAAAAAACATTTTCCTTTCTTTTTTTTTCGGTTGATATAAAAATTAATTAATATATAAAGCCATTCGAGACTAATTGTGATGACTTTTTGGGTATTCCCAAACTTTCCAGCCATCAAAACTTTATGTTCTCGAATTGCAAAAGCTAAGGGCGTATCTTCTTGTAATCCAACTGTAGGAGTGCCAATCAATTTGATGCTTTCAAAAAATAAAAATATCATCGAATCAAGGAATTGGAAGAAGTGAAAAAAAAAGGTCTATTCATTTGCATAATACAACCCATATGATTCTTTAAGGCATTGGAATCCAAACGTCGGTATGTAACTCATTCATTCAAGTAATAAATAACACTTCTAATAATTTGCGTGGGAAAATAATATTTACTTGATTTATACGTTATAAGATACTATATATATGATATGCTCCATTTAAAATAGAGTAAACGTATGCGGGCATGCTGATCTTAAATTAAATGTTCCACACAGACTCATTATAAGATAAGTTTCAAAATAGGTGGAAAACAAAACAAGAAAATGTTACGTCTCTTTATTCCTTACTTGCTCTGCAAGTTTAGGAATATGTCGGACAAAAGCACATTAGGTGTGTAAAATGTGGCGCCCAAGATGTTAAAAAGAAAGGGAAAAAATAAATAGCATGTAGTAGATTATAACTTCATTTGCCTCTTTTTACTAAACGTTCCTTTACCCAGGCATTATTATCGCACCAGTTTTTTTCTTTTCTAAACTCAATTCTAATTTACAATCCTGCTTAAAAACTATAATTTTCTGTCCTAGTTATCTTTTTATACGAGAGATTAATTTTCTATGTGAAAAAAAACATGTAGTGGTGCAACAAGAATAATCAACCGAAAGTCTTATCAGGCACTGCATAAATTTAAACTCAATGAAAAATAAGTTCATATATATATTGATATGACCAGTAAACATTGGTTACGAGTTATAGTTCGGTAACGTCCAAAATTTTAGTCATAACCGACGTTTTCATAATTACTATAATTAACTCTTAATCCATAACGTCGAATATGCAATTAATCCTCTCTTTGGGCATTACAACACAGAGGAAATGGCCGACCTTGTATAATAAAGGACGAGCAAATTTTAGAAGGTATGCAACTTCTTCCGAAAAATAACTCTTATCAATTTATACTTCAGCTAACTTGAGCGTCGGAGTGCCTTTGCAGGTACTCACCTCCACTGTTCCTACATCACCGACGTATATCACGTTCCAATTGAGGAGTTTGCCGATCTTCATCAAGGGACGAGCTATACCTCGGATTAGCAGCACATTAAAAAATTTCGATCTATTATGATCGTTAACGGTGCATCTAACCCTATTTTATGCCATTGTTTTCCGTCCTTTTTAGATGGTCCTGCACTTGACTGGTTTTGCTCTTTGCCTGCAGATTCTATATCACGCTTCCAGGAGTTGGCTAAGCAGTTTGAAGATCATTTTGCAACATCAGCAATATATTTGTACGATTCCGACTATTTGACGACCATTAAACAAGGTCCACAAGAGAGTCTGAAGGATTACATCACCCGCTTTACAAAGGTCGCCATGAGAATCTCCGACCTCCACCCTGAAGTCCATCTCCATGCCATTAAAAGTAGCCTTCGCCCAGGTAAATTTCAGGAGACCATTGCTGTAGCTAAACCTAAAACTTTGGCCGAGTTTCGCGAAAAAGCCAAAGGACAGATAGACGTTGAAGAGCTTCGGCAAGCACGAAAAACAGAAAAGTCGGCCACAAGTAAAGATGATGATAAATCGCGGGATAGCAAGAAGGCCTTTAATTCAGTCTCCCATTATGAGTCATACACTCAGTTCAACACGAAGAGAGATGAAATTATTAAGGAGATACTCGATTCCAAGCTAATTAAGCCTCCCCGTAAAGCTGGCAATTACCCAGAATAAAAAAGTGTTGATAAATCTAAATACTGCACCTTTCATCAGAAACACGGACACACAACCGATGAATGTGTGATTGCTAAGGATCTCCTGGAACGCCTGGCAAGACAAGGCCACCTTGATAAATTTATTGCAGGTTATATGTAGAAGAGAGCAATCGATCCCTGGCTCTGACGCATCAACAGCAAGTCCATCATCAAAAGAAAAGGATAAAGCTCCGGCCCAACCCAGAGGGGTGATCAACTGTATCTCAGGGGGTTACGCTAGAGGCGGACACACAAGCTCGGCCCGAAAGCGCACTCACAGGGTCATGTTGGCAGTCACGGATGCCTCCAAGGATCCTCAACCAGTTCTGGACATTCCAGAGATGACTTTCTGTCCGACCGACTTTACTTGTGCTGATACCAACTTTGACGACCCTGTTGTCATCTCCGTTCAGTTGGGGGACCTGATAGTCCAAAAAGTATTACTTGATCCAGGAAGCAGTGCCGATGTGTTATTTTTTACCACGGTTTAAATGAAGCTAAGCAGTAACATTTTGCAGCCGTATCTCGAAGACTTGGTCAGATTTTCAGGTGAACGAGTTTCTGTTTTGGGTTCTGTGTGGTTACAAACCACGCTCGGTGAGCAACCATTATCTAAGACGCAAGATATTTAGTATCTTGTCGTCGATTGCTTTAGCCCTTATAATCTTATATTAGGAAGACCATTTTTAAATAGATTTGCTGCAATTGTATCCACAGTTCACCTTTATGTCAAGTTCCCGATGCAGGACAATGTAGTAGCCACAGTTCACAGTGACCTTCATGAGGCTCGGCAATGCTATAACACAAGCTTAAAGCCTATCAAAAGGAACAACACAACACGCATCAACTCCATACAATCCGAGCAACCAATACTGGCCGAGCTAGATCCCAGGGCTGACTTTGAAGATCGGCCTATGCCAAATGAAGAGTTAACAAAGGTCGCTCTTACCACGGATCCAATGAAGTTCACTTTTGTGGGAACTTCGACCGGTACCGAAGAAAGAGAACAACTCGTCAATTTTTTACGACAGAACGCCGACTTGTTTGCTTGGACTTCTGGCGATATGCTAGGTATTGATCCATCTGTTGTTACACACAAATTGGCAATTAATCCAGCAGCTCGGCCAATCTCCCAAAAGAAGAGAAATTTAGGAGCTGAGAAACGTCTTGCATCTATAGCCGAGGTTAAAAATCTCATTGACGCTAATTTCATCAGAGAAATCAGGTTTACAACATGGTTAGCCAATGTTGTTATGGTAAAAAAGAGTAACGGCAAGTGGCGCATGTGCGTCGATTTTACTGACTTAAATAAGGCATGTCCTAAAGATGCTTATCCTTTACCTTGCATTGATACTTTAGTTGATAACTCTTGTGGTTATGGTACCTTGAGTTTCATGGACGCATACTCTGGTTATAACCAGATTCTCATGCATCCATCAGACTAAGAAAAAACTGCCTTCATAACAGAGTATGGTAATTACTGCTATAATGTTATGCCTTTTGGTTTAAAGAATGCAGGCGCAACATACCAAAGGCTGATGAACAAGGTCTTCGAGCAGCAAATAGGCCAGAATATCGAAGTTTATGTTGACAACATGGTCACCAAAACAATAGTTGAAAACTCCCATATCCAGGACCTGACCGAGATCTTTGGACAGATCCGACAATATAACATGAGACTAAATCCTGAAAAGTGCACCTTCGGTGTTCGGGGAGGAAAATTCCTCGGATTCATCCTCACTAGCCGAGGCATAGAAGCAAATCCAGAAAAATGTCAAGCAATACTTGATATGCAGAGTCCAACAACAATAAAGGAGGTTCAACGACTAACAGGAAGACTCGCTGCTTTGTCGAGATTCTTACCATGTTTGGCACTTAAATCCTCTAACCTTTTCCAGTGTTTAAAAAAGAATACAAAACATTTTGAATGGAACGAAAATTGTGAAGCTGCATTCATGAGTTTGAAACAATTTCTTTCCAAACAACCTGTTTTACAAAAACCAAAACTCGGTCAGCCATTATATATATACTTGTCTATTACTGATGTGGCAATTAGTTCTGTTCTTATAACAAAAACTGAGAAGGTCCAACACCCAGTTTACTTTGTGAGCATGTCATTACAAAGTGCCGAGCTTCGTTACCCGAAGTTAGAAAAGCTCGCCCTAGCACTGGTCTTCTCATCAAGACGGCTTCGACCATATTTCCAGAGTCACACAATCATCGTTAGAACTGGGCAGCCTCTTCGGCAGATTCTTTCTAAACCTGAACTAGCAGGACGACTCATCAAATGGGCCATTGAGCTTTCAGAATTTGATATTTAATACCAACCAAGGGGATCTGTCAAGTCGCAGTACTTGGTTGATTTTGTTGCCGAACTCACAGAACCATACCCGGACGCAGAAATCTCGGAATGGACCTTGTTCGTTGACGGAGCTTCAAATCTTCAAGGGTCTGGAGCGGGATATTGTTAGAATGTCCGGAGGGCATAATCCTGGAACATTCTTTGCGGTTCTCTTTCAAAGCCAGTAATAACCAGGCCGAATATGAAGCCCTTATTGCGGGGCTAAGGTTAGCCATTGATTTACACATTATTAGCTTAAAGGTCTATTGTGATTCATTGTTAGTTGTTCAAAAAGTAAATCAAAGTTTTCAAACAAAAGATCAAATTTTGCTAAAATATCTAGATATTGTTCAACGGTTGATAAACAGTTTTTCAAAAATTGAAATTTGCCATATCCCTAGAGATCAGAATAACAGGGCAGATATTTTATCAAAGTTAGCCACTACACAGGCACAAACGACAACACTTTTACAATCAACTTTAGATAAGCCGAGCATTCATACACTTAATATTCTAAGCATTTCAAGTGACAATAGTTGGCAGTTACCTTATATGCAATATCTTCGAGATGGTTCCATCCCATAAGGGGTCTCAGATCAGAAAAAATTTAGAAGACAGGCCTCTTTCTTTACACTAATGAATAATGTCCTGTATAGGCGGGGATATTTCCGACCACTTTTGAAATGCTTAAACAGGTCAGAGGCTGATCTTGCATTAGCCGAAGCTCACAAAGGAATTTGCGGAATACATTCCGGGGTAAGAAGCCTGGCACAGAAAATACTCCGCGCCGGTTTTTACTGGCCGACGTTGTGGGAAGACAGCAAACAAAAGGTCAAAACTTGCGACCAGTGTCAGAAGCATGCTTCAATCATCAATATACCGGCCGAACACCTTCACCGTTCGGTAGTAAGTTGGCCGTTCAACCAGTGGGGAATCGATATCCTCGGGCCATTCCCCACTGCCCCAAGACAGGTGAAATATTTGGTAGTTGCAATCGACTATTTTTCTAAATGGGTCGAAGCACAACCTTTAGCGAGAATCACATAATCCCAGATGATATCCTTTGTTTGGAAAAATATCATATGCCAATTTGGTATACCTTGCCATATTGTAACTGACAATGGTCGACAGTTTACCGACCATAATTTCAAAGATTTTTTGTAGAATCTAAGGATAAAACAGCACTTTTCATCTGTGGAGCACCCATAATCTAACGGATTAGCAGAGGCTGCTAATAAGGTCCTCCTACATGCCTTGAGGAAAAAGCTCAACCATGCCAAGGGACTTTGGGCCAAACTTGTTCCAGAAGTACTATGGTCATACAATACTACGACACATTCAACCACTAAAGAAACCCCATTTCGCCTGGTATATGGGTCTGAGGCAATGATCCCACTGGAAATTTCGCAACACTCAATACGGGCGCAAGCTGAGCACCATGATCAGGCTCGCCGAGCAGAACTTGACCTAATAGAAGAGGTGAGAAATACAGCTGCCATTCGCCACCAAGCTCTACAACAGCAGGTTAGCCGATGACATGATAAGAAGGTCCGGCCGAGATCATTTAACATTGGAGATCTGATACTAAGAAAAACTGAAAAAGCTCGCCGACCGTCCTCCCACGGAAAGCTTGTTGCAGCCTGGGATGGCCCTTACCGAGTACAGGAAGCCCTAGGACGAGGAGCTTATAAACTAGAACAATTGGATGGCACCAGAATCCCAAATACATGGAATATCCATTCTTTAAAGCAATATTACAGTTAGCAAGAAGCAGCATGCTAGTACTATTTTTCCTACCTTGAGATTTTTTTCCAAAAGGGTTTTGCTCAAGGAGGTTTTAATGAGGCTGGCTTACTTGGAGTAAATTGTAAAGGTACTGCTTTGAACAAATTTTCCATCTATTTATAAAATTTTCCTTATAATATTCTGCCAACATATTCTTATTAGACTTATAAGTCAAGTCAGTTTCAAATTATCAAACAATTTCAAATTATCAAAATAATAAAGCAGCTTTGTCATCGGATCAGAAGTCAGACTCCTTTAACACAAACAGACAATATGCTAAGCAAGGCTTTAACAGCCGAACACAGTTTCCAATCCCCTTCAAGGGTACCTGACAAAATAATTAGGAACAACCAAAACCTAATTACACCGATTAATCAGAAACAACCAAAACAAAACAGTCACGATTCATAGTTCCTAAGAAAGCAAATAAAGCCATATGGTGTACATTCAAAATACCATAACCATAACATTAATCAACCAAATTATCACCCCCCCTTCTTCAACGGTTTCTTCATCATCCACAAGCTGACCATCTCGAATCACCTTACTCGGATCCATTGATGAAAAATCCCCGTCAGGCACAAGAAACTTAGCCTGCGTAACCGCTCGCTCAAACCCCTCAGCAAAGGCATCGAGAATATCGCCCTCTCTACTGTTTTCAATCTCCTTCATCTGTAAGGTCAACTCGATAATTCGCTTGTTTACAATTTCTAGGTCATTCTCTTTCTTTTTTACTAATTCCCTCTCCACTTTCAGCTCCTTTCCCACATCAGAAACCTTTTTCTTCAATTCAGTCAGGGCTGTTTCTTTTAAAGTAGCACTCTTCGAAGTCTCAAGTGCAGCTTTCTTGTGTTTTTTCTCCTGACTACGACCGATACAGGCTAACCGGAATCCCAACACCTATAATCACAAGATTAGAATTAGAATAACTATAATCTTTTAAGTAAAGCAAGACAGTTACTGTAAAGCTGACCTGAAGAAATTGATCAATTCCTATATCCCCAGCCTCGTCCACCCGGGATATATCTGAAAAACATTGAACAACTTCATCTGCAACAACATTAAAGGGGAACCTCCGATCCCAAACCGATGTTCCATCCCCGTCGTTTTCAAAAATATGAAGCTTCTTTTGTTTCACTGTAAAGCTTGACAAATCTTCGAGCTGCACCACTCCCTCCCTGTCCTGTTCATCGTCGATGATAACCATGTCTGACTTTCTCTTTTTAAAAATGATTCCTTTCTTCTTCGGAGGGGACTGGTTGACTTCACCCCCAACATCCACCTTTTCAGGGTTTGGAGAAAAACCTTCGAAGTTCTTTGATTTAAACCGGGCCCTTAGGGTTGAGGCAGATACTCCAAGGAATTTTCCAACTGTATCAAAATAAATAATAACATCAATAAAACAAATATCAACATGTAAACAAATACAAATAAATTCTGATCTTCTCACCAAAATATTTCATCACAGATGACCTATCTTCCTCCCATGGAAGCAACTCAGACACAGATATCAAACCTCCCTTATCTACCATCTCAATTAAAAATGATATGATACATTCATTTCGACTAGTTATCAGTTCCGGACCTAATATATGTTGCGGTTGACAACACCAGTACAGCGGAAATTTCTCCCCCAAATGCTCATCTAGATAAAAAGGGAAATCATCATCCAATGACTTCACCTTCAGGAACATTTCTTTAAAATCCTTGAAAGAGGATTTATACAATTTAAAAATAGAAAAGCCAGGGGTACTATTTAGGTTGACCCATAAACCCTTCCACACCCCTTTGGCTTGGAAGAATGAAAAGAAAAGCTCCAACTCAGGTTTAATTTCAAAGAATTGCATCAGAACTTGAAAATATTTTATAAACGCCCAGCCATTGGGGTGGACTTGTGAGGGTGCACAGTTCATTTGTTTGAGAATATCACATTCAAAGTTGGTAAATGGAAGCTTAACACGTAATTCTTCCATTACACAACTATACATAAAAAAGTTTTCAAAATCCCTTTTCCTATGAAAAACACGATCAGACCGATTGCATGGTAGCAACTCCAAACGAAATCCAGGTTTCACTATACTAGCTACCTTAACCTCATTCACATTATCTTTATCAAAAAACAAAGAAACCCGTATTTTGACGTCTTCATCGACCCAATCATAAGACTCATCGTCTTCAACCTTGGGCAAAAATTTTCCTTTCTTCTCACTCATTTTTTGACAAAATCAGAAAAATACTAGCAAATAGAACGAAAATAAGAGGAAGAATTTCACTAACCTCTGGTAGTCATTTGTGTTTAAAGGCTTCTTTAGATATCACGTAGCCACACCAAGTGTATCGCACAAAGCGTTAGCCTTCTAGCCCTTCATTTACTTAACTCTTCAGTTCCTTAACAAAATCCTTACCACTAAATGAAACCCACTTTCAACGGTTATAAAGAGACCTTGGAACTTGGACCAGTTTAAATAAAATATTAAATAAAACTACACACACTTCAAACCATGCAAAAGCATTATAGTTACAGCCTCTTATGTCCAAGTATTTTCAATTACCCCCAAGTAACTTTAAATGAGACACGTTGACTTGGGGGCTTTATATACCGAGCTATAACTCATTTATAAAGCTCAACCTATCCCTTTAAAGCCAGGTTAAGCTTGGGGGCTGTGATATGACCAGTAAACATTGGTTACGAGTTATAGCTCGGTAACATCCAAAATTTTAGTCATAACCGATGTTTTCATAATTACTATAATTAACTCTTAATCCATAACGTCGGATATGCAATTAATCCTCTCTTTGCGCGCATGGTGGACTGTCGGAACGTGGGTGAAGGAATAAGTGGAAGCCGGAGGACAGGGTCGAGGTCGTCAGGATTGACCATGAACCATTGGACGTGGTTGGAATCAGGGTAGTTGACAGAGAAGTATAGCATGGTTTGCTTATCATAGAAGGTAGTGTGGGCGTCATAGAAGAGCGGAGACGAGAGGAGGGAGCGAATAGTTTTGGAAACTTGGGACAGATTAGAGTGGTAGAATTGTGGCACGCGTGCTAAGCAACCCAATGCGACATCGTTGGAAAGAGAGGGGATTAGCCCTTCTTGCTTCTCTTGTTCTTGTTCTTCCGATGCTTTTGATTTTTTCTGGGCACCGGCGGCTTCAGCTAACAATGACATTGTTGTTGTTTCTACTTTGAAATTCGCTTAGTGCCCCGAACACCAATTTAATCTTGTATAAACTCTTTCTTCACTCTATATGCACAGACCAATTTTTCTAGTGAAGAACAAAGAAACAAACAAACAAACAAATAAAAAAAAAGATAAAGAAAAACGAAACTAATCTACATCCACTTGTAAAAACTGCAGCCAAGTGCAATGCTGAGTGTCAACTACACACACAGGTCAATTTAATCATTCATCTTTCATATCTAAACTTGTTATAATTTAGAATGTAAAATTTAAAATTTACAAAGATTTGTATAAAAAGTTAAAATATTTAAAATTTTAAATATATTTACTATACAGTAAATATATTAGTCATTTTCTAATAATAAAAATTTTTATTTTTAAAAAAATTTAAAATTTAAGATTTATAATTAATAATTTATGATTTAGAGTGTAAAATTTAAGATAAATAAAATAATTTTTAAAAAATTGGCTGATATTGACAATAAATTAGTTTTTTAATATTCAGTTTTTTATGTTAATTTTTTTATTTTTACATTTATCTTTATCTTTTGTTAAATATTTGGGTGAAAAAATATTATATTAAAGAGATAATGAGATATTAATTATATTTCAACATAGAGATTAGTTGGCTAGGCTGCATTTAAAACAAGATATTTAGTGGCTAGATAATAATGAACGCATTTAATTTGAAAACAAATCTTATCCGATTAATATTAACTTATTTTTAAATTATTTTCTTTATCTTTGTAAATTTTAAATTTTATATTTTAAATTATAACAATTTTAGATATGAAGGATGAATGATTAAATTGGCTTGTGCGTGTAGCTGACACTCAGCATTGTACTTAGCTGTAACCTCTTATGAACTTGCTGCAACTTCTGCAGATGGATGTAGATTAGCTTCATTTTTTTATCTTTTTTTTTATTTGTTTGTTTGTTTCTTTGTTCCTCACCAAAAAAATTGGTCTGTGCGTATAGAGTGAAGAAAGAGTTTATATAAGATTAAATTGTTGTTCGAAGCACTAAGCAAATTTTAAAGTAGAAAGCAACAACAATGTCATTGTTGGCCGAAGCCACCGGTGCCCGGAAAACATCAAAAGCATAAGAAGAACAAGAACAAGAAAAGCAAGAAAGGCTAATCCCTTCTATTCCCAACGATGTCGCATTGGATTACTTAGCACGCGTGCCATGGTCCTAGCACTCAAATCTGTCCCAAGTTTCCAAAACCATTCGCTCCCTCCTCTCTTTTCCGCTCTTCTATGACACCCACACCACCCTCTATGGTAAGCAAACCATGTCATACTTCTCCGTCAACTACCCTAATTCCAACCACGTCCAATGGTTCATGGTCAACCCTGAAGACCCCGACCCTGTCCTCCGGCTTCCACTTATTCCTTCACCCATGTTCCAACCGTCCACCATGTGCGCCCTCCTAAATCATGACATCTATGTAATCGGCAGTTACTTCGGCGATGCCCTTTTCGCTGATGTATGGGTTTTTTATTTTCGTTTCAACCGCTAGCAACAGGGTCCCAACATGCGCATCCCTCGTGATAAAGGCAGAGCGACTGCCCTCCACGGAAAGGTCTACGTGGTGGGAGAACCATCGCAGAACTCGGGCATCTTTGGCGAGATTCTTGACCCAGTGGTTGGTAGTTGGGAAGAGATCAAGAACATCCCCGGTTCTGATGATGGATCCCTTACGTCCTGGGTTTATAATCAAATGAAAGAGGTGTGAAATAAAAATATGCCACCAATTAGTTATGGGTTTCAGATAGTGTGGATTGGTGAAGTTTTGTACCGGTACGTTGAAAACCTATTGCCGAGCTTAGTGGGGGAATGAACTTAGTAGAGTGGAAAGAACCTGGGTTTGGAAGATATTGGAAGGCTCTCTTTTTCTTGTGCCTCCGAGAATAAGCCCGTTATGGTTAAGACTGCAATTGACGACTTGTTTTTCCTTTGGATATGTCATAAGTCAATGAAACCGCCAGAACTTAATGAGAATTTTGCTGATATTTTTTTGCCTTAGAGTTCAAGTTAAAAAGAATAAAGATGGACAGTTGCATGCCACCACATGTGATGAAGGTTTTAGTTAATTCTTTTCTTACAGCTTCATCACGGATGGATGCTCTATTCAGAGGTGCTTTGCTATTGAGATTTGACATTTGTATTACTTTTGTTTAGTTTGTGTTATATATATATATATATACGAACCTATTTTTCATTGAGTTTAAATTTATGCTGTGCGTGATAAAACCTTCCGTTGATTATTCTTGTTGCACTACTACACCTTTTTTTTCTCCAAATAGAAAATTAATCCCTCGCATCAAAGGATAACCGTGATAGGAAATTGCAGTTTTCAAGCATGATTGTAAACCAGAGTTGAGTTCAGAAAAGACAGTAACTGATGCGGTAGTAATGCCTGGGTAAAGGAACGTTCAGTGATAAGAGGCAAATGAAGTTATAATCTACTACATATCATTTGAATATGCTGATTACAATTAATTCATCGAGAAACCAATAACAAAAATAAAGATTGATACATATTTCAAAACAATTATATCTCTATTACAAGTTAGTTTACAAACAATAACACCTTATTCTTCTTTAATAGGTCATGGAATGAGTGAGTCATTTATCAAGACCCAATTTAGAGCACTACAATATTTAGTGACAACATGGATCAGACTAAGAAGAGTATTAAGGTAGCATTGTGTTGTTTAACTTTCTTTGGGTTCACATATACAAACAGTTAACTTGCTACCTTCTGGGTTGAAATATCTAACAAAATTTTATAATATTATATTACAAGAGAACGAGATGTGCATAATCATATTCATAACGACTTTGAATCAATGCTACACTATTAATAGTCGAAAGAATTATTCCTGCTTTTCTCACAATGGCCCTATACAATTTCATAATGACTATATTTTTCATTTCACAGGTTATTTAGACCTTGGAGATCCAAATTTCAAATTCCAACATTGTGGAGATCGATTTTGGTTTCAAGAACGAATTAACAAATACTATAATGTAAGGATTCCAACTTTCACTCTAAGTTGTCATCAAGGCCAAGTCAAATTACCTAGACTACAGTAAGCACCTTAAATACTTAAAATGATCTAATTTTTAGTCATAGTGCAAATGCTACTCACTTCTAAAAAAACACGCGCACATACAATAGTTTGTTTGCTTTTACTTCATTTGGTGGCAAAATAGATATATGTATTAACTACACTAGGGGGCCTCCTACATTTATATTACATGGTCATAATTATCATTTAATGGGAAGCTTATTACTAGAAGAGGGAAGTTCAGCAAAATTTGAACAACTTTACATCTACTGCACACAAAATGAGATAAAAAATCGCAATTCAAATCTTGGGTATTAATTTTCTATTCATTCAATTTTGCTTCTCTTTATTAAGCTTTTTTTGACAGTGAACATAATTTATACACAACAAAAACGTCTATTGACAGTTCTGGCGACAAAACCAACCAATAGAATTTAGATATCATATCTGATATTTATCAAAATGCTGGATTAACACAACGTCCTTACAAAAAGTTTTCGCATGGTGCGAGATGTAATCAGGACTAATTCGCAAACGAATGTTAGTTTACGGCTTATTGCAAAAAGAGGCAAAGATGGAAGGCGATATAATCTACCGTCTGTTGACGAGGTTGCAGGTTTAGTTGTTGGAGATTTTGATTCAAATACAAAAGTAAGAGATATTATTCTGGAAATAAAATCTAGGCGACTTCAACAAATTTCAGAACTCAACCCATCATGTTTAGGATTACAATATCCTTTGCTATTTTCTTATGGTGAAGACGGTTGGAGAGAAAACATCCCGTTAAACAAATTGGCAACAAATTCTAGAGAGAAAACCTCCTATATTAGTATGAGAGATTTTTTTGCATTTAGAATCTAGCATAGACCAAGTTGTAAAGGTGTTTTGTTATATTCTCAACGACTTTTGAACAATTTTTAGTTCATGCACTCTCAATGGTTGAAGCTTCTAGACTTAAATTTGTATACTCAAACTAAAGACAAATCATAGCTGAAATCAATAAAGGTATGAAAGATACAATTATGAATGATGAAACTGAGGCGTCATCACTTGGCAAGCGCATTGTTTTACCTGCAACATTCACAGGGGGGCCACGATATATGATTCAGAACTACCAAGATACAATGGCAATTTGTAGGTCAATTGGTTATCTAGATTTATTTATAACAGTAACCTGCAACCCTAATGGGAAGAATTGAAGCATTATTGTAAGAAAAATAAGTTAAAACCTAAAGATAGACCAGACATGATTTGCAGATTATTCAAGGCAAAGTTAGACTTACTCATCAGAGATATCCAAAAGAATAGAATTTTTGGTACATCTAGGACAGGTAATACTCTAAAGCTACATTTTCGTAGGAAAATGTTTATTATTTCAATCCATTATAATACAATCATAATTAATGCATATCTATTATTGCAGTCATATATACAATTGAGTTTCAAAAGCGTGGATTAACGCATTCACATATACTACTATTTCTTGTGCAAGAGCAAATTCCCTGGTCCTGAGGACATAGACAACATTATCTCAGCAGAAATTCCATATCTGAATATGGATCCAAAGTACTATCAGGCAGTTAAGGCTTTAATAATGCATAGACCATGCAGAGTTGCAAACAAAAATTCATCTTGCATAGAGAATGGTGTTTGCATCTGACATTTTTCTAAGAAATTCTTAGAGTTTACCACCATCGATCAAAATGGATATCCAGTTTATAGACGTTGAGATGCTGGTCATACCATTGAGGTTTCATGTATTCATTTGGATAATCGGTATGTTGTGCCACATAATAAGTTCTTATTGATGAATTATGGTACTTATATCAATGTTGAATGGTGCAATCAGTCAAGATCGATAAAGTATCTTTTTAAGTATGTTAACAAGGGAAGTGATCGAGTCACAACTTCTTTTTATTCAAGTTCAATGCTTTCCAACTCTAATTCAATTATAGATGAAGTGAAAATGTATTATGATTGTCGGTATATCTCTCCCTGTTAATCTGCTTGTAGAATATTTGCATTTGATCTTCACTATAAAAGACCCTCAGTTGAACGGTTAAGCTTTTACTTGCCAGATGAACAACTAGTCATTTTTGAAGATCAAGACAATTTGCAAAAAATTATTAAGAAAGAAACAATTAAAGAATCCATGTTCATAACTTGGTTTCAAGCAAACACAGAATACGAGGCAAGTAGACAATTAACTTATAATAATTCTTCAACTGAATTTGTTTGGAAACACAGTCTTAGAATATGAGAACCTAGGAAAAGAAACACTTATATTGGTAGATTATTCTTTGTCCCTCCATCAGTAGGTGAATTATACTATTTAAGAATGTTACTCAATATTTTTAAAGGGCCAAGAAGTTATGAAGAACTTAGGTCTTTCAATGGTGTTGTTTACCCGACATTCAGAGATGCATGCTATGTGCGTGGCTTACTTGATGATAATCAAGAATACGTTGATGCTATTGAAGAAGCAAGTCACTGGGGTTCTGGATATTATTTGAGAACATTGTTCGCAACTCTTTTGTGGTCAAACTCAATGACTCGACCTGAAGTAGTTTTGCAGAAGTGTTGGACTTTACTATTAGATGGGATACTACATAATCATATAAGGGTTAAGTATTTTTTTTCGTCTGTAAGGTCTTGGGTCAAAATCAAAATCGTCCCCGATCTTTTTTCCTTATTAAAATCATTCTCAACGTTACAAAACGTTATAAAATCATCCTTTTCTATCTCAATTTTAATTTTTTGGCCAAATTACCCTTAACAATTAATAAGAATAATAAAAAACAAAAACAAAAAACCCCCCCCCCCACC
>NC_029772.3:94121502-94126928 GCF_000817695.3 Arachis duranensis | reverse complement strand
CGAACGCCCCTTTCCTCCCCTTCTCCCACCCAAAAAATCCCAATTCTTCTTCTCTCCTTCAGCAACAGCAACAACCAAATTCAGCAACAAAAATTCTTCTTCTCTTCTTCAGTAGCAACAACAACAAATTCAGCAAATTCAACAGAAACAACAACCACAAAATAAATCACTAAAAATTTTAAATTTGACAAAAATTCAACAATCATCAATCGCACTTCAAATCCAAAATCAACAACCACAGAAATTAAAAAGAATTAAAAAAATGATTTTATGTTGTTCAAAAGAAAAAGGAAGAACGAAACAAGGAGGAACGAAGATGAACCCAAAACCCCCTAAAACAGCCAACACCACCACTTGAACATGCGCCAAAGGTAAGAATTTTCACCCACTCGTACACTCCCTCCACGTTATGTGTGTCGTTTCGGAAGGGGTTTACGTTGAAGCAGGAGGAACGATTGGGGGTTTGAAGCATTCGATGAACTTAAATGGGTTGGGGGAACTGGTCCTTGCTGCAGGTCATTCACCACTCGTACACTCCCTCCACATTGTGGCTTCTGAAGGAAGTGAGGGAGTATGGCGTGGAAAGGGAGATAGAGCAGTGTACGCACTTTTCTCTGTGACTCTTGCTACGATTTTCCTGCTCTGTTCCACGAAATTCTCTGTTCTCTGTCTTCTGTACTGCACTATTCTCTTCCAACCGTACACGAGAGAGGTTCTCTTGAAGGATTCACTGCTTGCCCTTCCGTTTAGGAGCTTTTAACCATTCTAGGGTTTGAAGATATTGGGATAAAGGCTCTGCTTTATGGTGGTGGTGGTGGTGATGGAGGAGGAGGAAAAAAGAATTCTGCTGATGACTTTATGGGGTGTTAATGAGAATGTTAATGAGGAAGGAGTGGGGTGTGGTGGGGTTGGGTTATGTTTTTATTTTTTAATATATTTTTTATTTTTTTATTAATAGCTAAGGGTAATTTAGTCAAAAAATAAAATTGAGATAAAAAAGGATGATTTTATAACGTTTTGTAACGTTGGGATGATTTTAATAAGAAAAAAAGGTTGAAAACGATTTTGATTTTGAGGTCAGACGTTAGGGACGAAAAAAGTACTTAACCCATCATATAACTATGCTCAACTTACCATGTTTGAACTTATTCATTAACATCTAGATTTATTTTGCTGCAAGTTTCTTCATCAAACGTCCGCAAGATACCATTTATTATCTCCATATTCATATCAAGGTTGTTGAAATTTTTTAACAAATATAAATGTGGCAAGGTACAAATAAATGTTTTGAGGTGTTTTTATTATTCTAATGAGGATTTTCAATTATAATTCCAGATTTGGTTTTATCAGATGATGAATTATTAGACCTTACTCTAATAGAGATTGAACAAATACTTAATAGTAACAGCAAAACACTTCGAGAATATGCAACAATGCCATTTTCAACATGGATAACATTCACAGTATGAGACGTGGCTCTTCACAAAATAAATTAATATTAGATGAACCTTGCTATGATCGAGTCATGTTGGCTGAGCAACATAAGCAATATTTATCACAAATGACAACAGAACAAAAATATGTTTATGACCGAATCCTTCGAGCTGTCAATTCAGATTGTGGTAAAGTTTTATTCTTATATGGGTATAGAGGTACAGAAAAGATTTTTGTTTGAAATACTGTCTCAACTGCTCTTAGATCAAGGGGTTAAATTGTCTTAATAGTAGCTTCAAGTGGAATAGCATCGCTCTTGTTGCTTGGAGGAAGAACAACTTATTCCAGGTTTGCAATCCCCTTTACTCCTGATGAATATTCGACCTGTAACATAAAACAAGGAAGCCCACCAGCTGAGTTAATTTTGGCAACGAAACTGATTATTTGGGACGAAACACCAATGATAAGTTAATTCTGCTTTGAAGCACTAGATCGAACTATGAGAGACTTACACACACAAACCATTTAAGTTTATTGTTGCCATTTGGGGGAAAAACAGTCGTCTTTGGTAGTGATTTTAGGCAAATTCTTCCGGTGATAACAAAGGGATCTAGACAAGATATGGTTAATGCATCGATTAATTTCTTTTATCTATGGCATGAATGCAAGTTATTAACTTTATCTCAAAATATGAGATTAAGGTTTTCAATAGAAGATGAAAGCATTAGAGAACGAAAAGAATTTGCACAATGGATCCTTGATTTGGGAGATGAAAAACTCGCTCATTCAGAAGATGGATATAGTGTAGTTTCTATACCACCTGAACTCTTAATTACAAATTTGATGACCCAATTCATGCAATCGTTGAAGCTATATATAATGACTACCTATAGGATCCCACACAGTTCAAGCATTTGCATGGCTGTGCTATTCTGGCTCCAACAATCAACGTTGTTGAACAGGTGAATAATTATATGTTATCTTTAAATGAAAATGAAAAAAAAGTATCTCAGCTCGAATTCACCTTTCTTTAAAGAAGGAGCTGCAGACAGTTTGGCATCACTACACACTCTAGAATTTTTGGCAACTATTAAATCTCTCGGACTTTCAAATCATGAGCCTTGCTTTAAGCATAGGTGTCCTATGATGCTTATTAGAAATATTGATCATTCAGCAGGGCTTTGTAATGGTACTAGATTAGTTATCACAGGGCTTGGTAATAAAATTGTTGAAGCATAAATTTTATCAGGATCTAACATTGGTGAAAAAATTTTCATATCTAGGATGACATTAACTCCTTTAGATACAAAACTGTCATTTAAGTTTCACCGAAGGCAATTTTCTTTGATGCTCTCATATGCCATGACTATAAATAAAAGTCAAGGACAACCATTGGATTATGTTGGACTACTTCTTAAACAGTCATTATTCGCACATGACCAACTTTATGTTGCAGTCTCAAGAGTTACTAACAAATATGAATTGAAGATTATTATTTCTTATAACGATTCAAACAATTACACTCAAACCAACAATGTCATTTATTATAAAGTTTTCAAAAATATTTGATTTTGACATATTTTGACACACACAATTCGTAAGAATCATATTCTCAATTTTTCTAAATTCTTTCTTTAATTATTTCTCACTTATTTATGTCTCAAAATTTTGTTTTTAAAATTTGACCAACCTTTAATCTTAACATTATATCTATATATTGCACACATTATTAATTTACAAATTCACTTGCTACTTTTTAATTTATTGCAGCACAACTATCAACTTATAGTATGAAAAATGCGCAGCTTTACTTCAACAATTAATCTTCCTTCCCCTTTTCATGTATTGATATTAATTAAGCATGTTTAATTAATATATGATTTAGTATTATTAGTTACATTATTATTATCATATTTTTCAGATCAATAAATATATATAATAAATATATCATTATCGAACTTTTATGTATTCATCTCATATTATTGTTATTAATTCCACAAACTCAATAACCATAGAAATCTTGCTAGTTATAAGATAAGTTTCAAAATAGGGGGAAAACAAAACAAAAAAATTACATTTCTTTATTCCTTGCTCTGCAAGTTTAGGAATATGCCGGACAAAGGCACATTATGTGTGTAAAATGTGGCGCCCAAGATGCAAACTTCTAGATGGAAAACACTTCAACTTTCCAAGCTTAATCACATTCACTTTATATAATTATGATTATGATTGGGAAAATAAAATTATATTTTATATTTTAATATATATTTTATATAAATAATTAATTTAATAATTAATTTTTAATGTAGATATAGCATAATTATTTTGAAATATCACACACCGTTCATAGATAAGTGATTAGCCAAAGTTAAAGGTATATGGATAACTCTCAATCTTTAGAATATGGCGGTGGCAACTGGCAACCAGCCATTGGGCACTCCAAGATTTTAGTTTTTCTAATTAGAAAGCCAAAGTCGTTGTGTTGTGGTTATAAATTACAAATTCTTTAAAGCGTATCAAAAGTGGTTGACTGTCAAATTGTTACATAGAGGGAATTAATATTGTTATTCTACGGACTGAAATACCCGTAAATTATCATGGAAATTGGATAGTGTTCATACCCTGACCCAATATAAAGGCCCAGGTCCAACTAAAAGGCCTAATCTAAAGGATTAGAGCCTAGCTAAGTACCGGCCTTCACATAAGAAGTCGGTATCAACCACGACTTGGTCAGAAGAGGTCGGATGCGAGATTAGCTGGCAGATAAACACTCATTCAAATGAGTAACCGCCCCTAAAATCTCTCTAACCGTCTCATAAAGCCATATCTTAACCTCCCCAAGATAATAGGGACGGTTACCACCCTAAAGATATGGCACTACGCCAACGGTGGTTATTGGCTCGCCTCTATAGGCACTACACCAACGGTGGTTATTGGCTCGCCTCTATAAATACCCTGACACCCCTTCAGGTATCTCTAAGCCCAATACTCTCTAGACCTGCTTACACCCTTGCTAACTTAGGCATCGGAGTATCTTTGCAAGTACCACCCCCCATTCACACGCGAGCACAAGTCGGACGGAGCCTCCCGAGCTGCGTACCTACCCGGAGTTCTCATCCATTGCACACTTGGGCCGCCAAACGCCATCCTTTGCACTAATCTCCGGTTACCTACCGTAACATTGGCGCCGTTGCCGGGGACCCGAGAGATCATCCATCGATGGCGGAAAGATCCCACGAAGAAGGCCATGTGGAAACAGATTCTGAGCAAGAGAATCTGGACGTGGGCAATAAAACAGATTCTGAACAAGAGAATCTAGACATGGGCAATGGCAATGAAGACAATGATCAACACAGAGAGGGCACCTCCGGAGTAAAGAATCCGAAGGTAAATTCCTTAGATGGATGTGAATCAGAAAAGGGCGGACCACCTCACGTAACTGAACTAATGGGATTGGTCTATAGCCGCTTGGAGCAATTGGAACAAGAGCGGGAGAGGCAAAAGGAAACCGAAATGTACCTTAAAGAGGAGATGGAACGGCGAAAAGAGTTAGAAAGAAAACTCTTGCAGCTAGAATCCTCCCTCAAGAACTCCCGCGATGAAGGAGAAGACCAACTCCCGGGCGGAGAAGATCCTTTCAGCGAGGATATAATGAGGGCAAAAGTTCCAAGGAACTTCAAAAGCCCTGATATGGACCTCTATGATGGAACCACGGATCCGAAGCATCATCTAAGTAACTTTAAAAGTCGGATGTATCTGGCCGATGCCTCCGACGCTACGAGATGCAAGGCTTTCCCGACCACTCTATCGAAAGCAGCGATGAAGTGGTTCGATAGCCTCCCCCCGAGATCCATCACTAGTTTTGAAGACCTCTCGAGGAAATTCTTGATGAGGTTCTCAATCCAAAAGGACAAGGTAAAACATGCACCGAGCCTCCTGGGAATAAAACAGGAGGTCGGAGAATCTTTACGAGCCTATATGGAAAGGTTCAA
>NC_029772.3:94119827-94121418 GCF_000817695.3 Arachis duranensis | reverse complement strand
GGGTTAGTCAACGGACTTAGAGAAGGCCCCTTCTCACAGTCCATATCTAAAAGACACCCCGTTTCTCTAAGTGATGTACAAGAAAGGGCCGAGAAGTACATCAACATGGAAGAGAATGCAAAATTAAGGGACCTGAGTTGGCGACCTGGACCCACTTCCTCATCCAAGGAGAGGGAAAGGGAAGCCAGGAAGAAGGAAGAACCTGGTCTCGAAAGGCCCAGAAAGTATCACTCTTATACTCCTCTAAAGACTTCTATAGTGGACGTATACAGAGAGATTTGCAACACTGAAAGATTGCCACCCCCAAGACCTATTAAAAATAAAAGAGGGGGAAGTCGCGGCGATTATTGCGAGTACCATAAGATATATGGCCATTCCACTAACGACTGCTACGACCTTAAGAATGTGATAGAAAAGCTGGCTAGAGAAGGTCGGCTTGATAGATATCTCATAGAAAGGTCGGACGGTCACGGAAAGAGAAAACGAGATGACATGGATAGAAGAGATCCACCTCCATAGACCCCAGAGAGACATATCCACATGATCTCAGGAGGGTTTGCAGGAGGTGGAATCACCAAATCTTCTCGCAAAAGACATCTCAAAAGAATCTATCAGGTCGGGGATGAGACACCCGACCTCCCTACTATATCATTCACAAAAGAGGATGGGCAAGGGATAATAAGCCCGCTTTTGACAAACTAGGGTTGGATGAGAAAGAATTAAGAGCTTCCCCCGACACCCTATACGGGTTAGGGGACACGCCAATAAAACCACTGGGATTTTTACCCCTTCACACCACCTTTGGAAAAGGGGAAAAATCGAGAACTCTAAGCATAGACTTCATAGTCATCGATGAAGGGTCAGCCTATAATGCCCTAATTGGCAGAACTACCCTTAATCGACTCGGAGCAGTGGTATCCACTCCCCACCTTTGCATGAAATTCCCGACTCCAGGAGGAATAGCAACGGTAAGGGGAGACCAAAAATTAGCAAGGAAGTGCTACAACGAAAGCCTAAATCTGAGAGGGAAGGGCAAAGAAGTCCACACCATAGAACTAGGCGGCGCAAGAAACAGAGAAGAGCTACGACCCCAGCCGGGAGGAAAAACCGAGGAGATACAAATCGGTGAGGAGGAAGGAAAAAGCACTTACATAGGAGCCAACCTAGGGGAAACCCTGAAACAAAGGTTGGGTGAACTCCTAAGAGCTAATTCCGACCTCTTCGCCTGGAAGGCCTCCGACATGCCCGGGATTGATCCCGAGCTCATGTCCCACAGGCTCTCGGTTTACCCAGGGTCCCGACCTGTACAACAAAGAAGACGCAAACTCGGCACGGAACGAGCCCTAATAGTAGAAGAGCAAGTACAGGCGCTCCTAGAAGCCGGCTTTATCAGAGAGGTCAAATACCCAACATGGCTAGCCAATGTAGTGCTAGTCAAAAAACAAAATGGTAAATGGAGAATGTGCGTCGACTATACCGACTTGAATAAGGCATGTCCTAAGGACCCTTATCCCCTACCGAGTATTGATACCCTGGTGGACTCCAGCTCAGGGTACCAATACCTATCATTCATGGACGCCTACTCGGGATA
>NC_029772.3:94114916-94117157 GCF_000817695.3 Arachis duranensis | reverse complement strand
TAGAAGCGAACTCTACTCCCTGATGTACTCTTTTCCCAGCTTCATGATTTTTTCCCAAAAAAGGGTTTTTTCTGGAGAGGGGTTTTTAACGAGGCATCATAGTAGAGGCTAAGGGAAAATATGCTATCAAGACCCTTAGTAGCAAAAAGGTACCTTTCCGATTAATAAAGATCTTTTTTATCACTATATTTCTCTTAAATATCCTTCTCTATTTCTTATAAGTCTTTCTACGAAACGCGCCGACTTAAGCTCGACAAAGCGTGAAAATCCCATGAATCGACCTAACATGGTCGTCAGGATAAAACGACGAGGTACAAGTCGGCGTAAAGAGGTTATACAAGTTGATCGTATCAAACTCGGAAACTATCCGACTCTTAAGTCGAAAGGAAATCCGAGTAAAACAAACTCGAAAGAGCTCCGAGTAAAAGAAAACCGAGCTCCGAGTAGATGAAAAACGCATCGCAAAAATAACCTAAGTCATAAAAGCTCACTAAAGCAAAGTTGAGTATAAAGGATAACAAAAGAGATATGAAAACCTGATTTGCATACAAGTCTTTGCACGAAAAAGGCTCGAGAAAACAATGCAAGCTAACAAAAGGGTTTTCCGAAAAAGATCAAACATATTCAAAAACGGAAAAGCATGTACACGCGCAAAGTAACTTGAACCCTTATCCAAAAAGGGGCATTTATTTTGTTTAAAACCCTTATCCAAAAAAGGGCACCAAACAGAATATTTTGTTTACGGCCTTAAAAGGCCAGAAGAAAATTGTTCACAACCACCAACAAATAAATAAGTTTAAAAAAGGGGGGACCCACAGGCCGGGCCCCCATATAGCCATAAAAATAAAGAAGTCATTTCTTGAGTGGAGTAGAGGAATCACCACCACCAGGAGAAGCACCGCCAGGACCGGGAGGAGGAGCCGAAGAGGAAGTCGGGGCAAGGATTGAAGAACTCGGAGCGTCTTTGGAATGAGGAGGAGACTCTACAATCCTCTGTCCCCGAGTCTTTAGGTCTGACTCGGAAATGACCTCGGGGACAGGAGGGTCAACAATAGCGCCGTCGATAACTACCTTGTCAGGATGTAAAGGAGAAAGGTCCAAGTCGGGAGCAATAACTCTGACTTGTTCCAAGAAAATTCTCCAAGACTCCTCGGCGCCCTCGGCGATAGAATCCTCCAACTCGGCGTATGCGTTCCGGGAATTCAGCAAGTCCTTCCTCACAGCAACAATATCTTGAAAAAGACTGTGATAGCTCTCTTGCGCTGTTTTCCTCAAATTTGCCTCCAAGGTGCATTGGGCCCGCAGCTTACCCTCCTCCTCCTTAAGGTGATCCCTCTCCTTCCTCAGTCTATCTCTCTCCTCCTTCAATTCTTTCTCATGTTTTTCATAAATGAGAAGTCTCCCCTCCAACTCCTCAACCCTCGAGGATGCCCCCAAAGAGCTGAGGGGAGCCTTCTCAAAAATGTCCAAGAGTTTGCCACAAACACCCGCTGTCCTAAAACTCTCCTCAGCCATGGCGGTAAGGTGGTTTCGAACAGAAACATCATCCATACTTATAAAAGGATAGATGTTCTTTCGGACGAATGCCAAAGCATCCGCCTTAACCCCGCCATCAAAAGAAGAAGAGCCAGACTCTGAAGTCTTGCGCTTCTTCTTCTCGGGCTCAGAGAGAGTTTGGGCAAAAGGGGGTGGTCGGGGCAAACTCGAGGAAGAAATGACAAGAGGTTGAGAGGGAGTAACCACATTCTTAGGAGGAGGAGGAGGTGGAGAGATGACCGTCTTGGCCCTAGCCCGGGACTTCGCCTTAGCCTCCTGGACCCTTTGGTAAGCCTCCTGAGCATTCTTTTTTGCCATATCTACAAAAGAAACAACCAAGTTACAAGTCGGTAAAATATAAGTCGGCGGGAACAACTCGGAAATAAGAAATGCATGCGCTACCTATGCAAGACTGAACAAAAGTCGACGTCCCCTGAAGGATTTTCCTCGTGTCCAAGTATGGGGCCCTCCCCCATGCTTCTCGGAAAAACCCCACAACTGCCGCCTCCACCTCGTCCAGGTCATCTGGACCAATCTTTTCGCAAGGGGAGGCCGGCAACCAGTAAAGGGAAAAGCGGGGGGAGGAATGCTCGTCCAGAAAAAAGGGGTGGTGACCCCCTACAGCTTGAACCTTGAAAAAGAAGTTTTTGAAGTCGTGGAAAGATTCGTCGAAAAGGGTGAAAATCCTCCGACCTTGAATGGCTC
>NC_029772.3:94105917-94113718 GCF_000817695.3 Arachis duranensis | reverse complement strand
CCCTTCAGGTATCTCTAAGCCCAATACTCTCTAGACCTGCTTACACCCTTGCTAACTTAGGCATCGGAGTATCTTTGCAGGTACCACTCCCCATTCACACGCGAGCACAAGTCGGACGGAGCCTCCCGAGCTGCGTACCTACCCGGAGTTCTCATCCATTGCACACTTGGGCCGCCAAACGCCATCCTTTGCACTAATCTCCGGTTACCTACCGTAACAGATAGAGTTTAGAAAATCAAACACTGGCATAAAATGGATGGGGGTTGAGTTGGTAAAACTCAATGTTGAGTGGATTCAACTAGAGTTGGGCTGGTACCACTGGACCAAGATTTATGTCATTTTGGGCCTTAGAATTTCACATTATCTCTTATCTTTCTTTACTCATTTTAAAGTCGCCCATGAATCCGCTTCTGACCAGTATTAATTCGCATGATCCTTAAAAAGATATCCATGTGAAATTCTTACTCAAGCATGATGGATCAACGTCATGATCTGTTGGCAGCATGTGTAATTGTAACTAATTTGGTTTTCCAGTAAAACATCATTATTTTTAAGAAAAGTATTGGTAAACAATGAAAATATTAAACAATGTGAACAATAAATGTATCGAATGTTTATTTTACTAGGTGTGTAGATGATTATTCTAATATTAAGATTTAGGTGGATAATTTAGAGATATAATATGTTTTTATTTGATTGGTGGTTGTTCATGTTATTCAAGAAAATCATTGATTACCTAGCATTGTCCTTATTTTTATTCAAAAACCTTTGCTCATATAACATTTTCCCCTTTATTTTGAAAGTTTGACGAAGATGTTTTTATGTAAAGAAAATAACTAAAACCTATTAGATAATTTGACTAAATTATTTAACATAATACGTGTAATTATCTTAAAAGATAGTAACTTATTTTGAAACATGATATGGGATACGCTTATAGTGTGTGAAAGATGAAAATGAATTTTGAATACAAAACGAATGGTAGGGTATGCACATGGCATTAGGTAATTATCGTGATACAGATACATTACTAACCACTCTTTATTATTGACTGTCTTCCATCTATTTCATCACCTTTACTCCTCAATATATATATAGAAGAGCATACAGTGTTAAGCATGCAAATCCATTAGTGCTACCCTAACAGTGAGATATACAATAATGGGCATGCATTTAATATTGTTGTGCTTAATGTTGATGAAGGCGAGTTCAACAAGTGCAAATGGTGATGGTGATGGTGATAGTGGGTGTCCATTAGGGAGTGACACATATCAATATAGTTGCCCGGAAGCAGAAGCAATAATCTTCTCATGGGTGGAACAAGCTATATCTCAAGACTCCAGAATGGCAGCCTCATTACTTAGGCTGCATTTCCATGATTGCTTTGTCAATGCAAGACATTCTTTAGTTTCTTTCTTTCATTGCACAAATTAATTACTTCCTTCAAATGTTTATAATAACAATAATAATTGTTTCCAGGGATGTGATGCTTCGGTTCTGTTAGATGACAGAGATGATTTTGTGGGTGAGAAGAGTGCAGCTCCAAACCTGAATTCGTTAAGAGGCTTTGAAGTGATCGACGCAATCAAATCAGAGCTAGAATTAGTGTGTCCTGAAACTGTCTCTTGTGCTGATATATTGGCAACTGTTGCTCGAGATTCTGTCGTTCTGGTTCGTGCTTTGGTTATCCATTATTTACATTTTCGTTTTCGTTTTCATTCCACTAATGAATTTGTTAAGCTACACAGTCAGGAGGTCCAGCTTGGGAAGTGAAAATGGGAAGAAAAGATAGCATAAGTGCAAGCAAGGAAGCAGCAAATAATAACATCCCAGCTCCAAACTCAACGGTTGATGTCCTCTTGACTAAGTTCCAGAATGTCGGACTTAATCTTCAAGACATGGTGGCCTTATCAGGTTAATCAATCATCTCTTGAATTCTTGCATTTGGTGACAAACAAAAACAATGTAAATTCTGTGTGATTATTTCAGGTGCTCATACAATTGGAAAAGCGCGATGCTCGACATTTAGCAGTCGCCTACAGAGTAGCAGTGACTCATCAGATGTTAATATGCAATTCATTCAGTCGTTGCAACAGCTGTGCTCAGGAGAAGATAACACCAACAAAGTTGCACACCTTGACCTCGCTACACCAGCTACATTTGACAGCCAGTACTACGTTAATCTACTTTCTGGGGAGGGGCTACTGCCGTCAGACCAAGCCCTCGTCAATGGGAATGATCATACACGACAAATTGTGGAAACCTATGTCGAGGATCCATCTGCTTTTTTTGACGACTTCAGATATTCAATGGTGAAGATGGGAAGTTTGGGTTCGAGTACTCAAATTGATGGCCAGATTCGAAGGGACTGCCGAACTATTAACTTACCTAATTAATCCTTTTTATAATATGGAATCAAATTATAGTTCCCACATCGACATAGCTTATTGCTTAGTCTTATATACTTGGAACTTGCTACTTATCACCATTATAAGATTTATCAAACCCATAGAGCAGCGTCTTAAAGCTCTAGTTTCCCTTTGCGGTGAGGAGTATACGAATATTTATAGACGTAGTCTTTCAACATTTAAATCAAGTCTAAAATACTACTTGGACCAATAAGATTCTCTAACAAAACATCAAGAAGCTTCTTGCTAAAATCCGAAAAATAGAAAACTTCACTCGCACTTTAGACTTCCGTAAAGGGACACATCTCATGTGTTGAGATTTACCGACGGGGAAAAAACGAACGGATATCGTAACGACACCGCAAACAACCTTTATCAGTTGACACGGAATCGTACTATGTAGAAGAACTACTAAAATAACGGCGCAACATAAAACTATCCCCACCACAAACAAAATGAAGCGCTATCTCATTCACCTATCCAGCATCAACTTTGCATGGAAGTAGAGAAAAAGATAAATTTAAGAACCAATTTTATATGTAACTTGACTAATGATTTTTAATATTGTTTCACACATTTTTTTTTAAAATAATTTTATCATATACTCAACTAACCCGAGTATTATCTAACTCATACGAAGCAGGTGTCATGCTACGCTACTATATGAAACGACAGTACCGAAACCTAAGAAATTTCATCTACGATGTCCCTGCAATTATTTTTGTGTTAAAATTTATAATTAAATCGAAGCTTATGTTACACAAGACGTAAGACGCTCTGGTAGGGCGTTTTGGATATTGGTGTACGTATGACCCCACGGCCCTTGGTGTTGGGCCTGAGCTGCTAATATTATATTAGATAAATAAACCCCAACAAGGGCCAAAATAACTCATGAATGACAATAAACGGTTACATGCCATTTTGAAGCAGAATGAAGGTGACAGTGCCCTACCTTTGAGCGATTAGAGATTCTGTTTTTACAGCCATTGAAAGGCTGAAACATCTCGAGCTGCTGCCTCAAAGCTCAAAAAATCCAAGTTCAAACTCCTGCGGGTGCAAATAGAATAGAAAGATATGTCAGCACTGGAAGTGAAAAGAGTAACAAGAATGCTCGAACAAATATCTTCAGCATTCTTAACCAACAAAATTCACAAGTTACCTCCTTTCAAATCCCAACCCAAACTCGGAGAAACAATGGAAATCGAAAAGATACTACAAATTGAAAAACTGCGGACTAACTACCCTTCTAACGAAAATATCCCATAAAAAATTCCCCACCGACATCAAGGTAAAATAGCAAGGTGATGGCAACATTAGCACATCCTATTTTTTAATTGAAATTCATGTGGTTTGTGTGTGCCTATGCATGTGCACACATGTGGATGCGCATTTGGAGCAGGGTAGAGAAGTGGGTGCAAGGATTGGAACCTGCAGGCTTATTTTTCCACATCCACTCTTGAGAAGTTTGGATGCCCTGGAATTGATTCATGAAATAACATTAGACTAAAGGACATAATAACACAAATGAAAGATGTTAAGTGTAAACCTCGGAATACCTGAGAGTAGCGTCCAGCATCAACAGCAGAAATTCCAGATGCCTGTATCTGTTTATAATCCTGAATAGAAGCAGTAGTTCCAATTAATACAACAAAAAGGAGCTACCAAAATACTAACAAAGTGCCAGAGGCTCCATGAACTGATTATGAAGAACATCGAGAATCATCTCTCTAGCGATTTAACCAGGTGTTGGCAAGAATTATTTTACCTGAATACCTTGGTGACCTGTAACTCCGTATGCCTGGAACTAGAATTGCAAAATGCAAAGTCAGCAACATAAAATCTTTTTACAATGCAAGAATATCATAGATATGCTTACCACCGGGGGCTGCTGCATTTGTTGATGGTGGAGAACCCGGCCTTGATTACCTTGAGGCTGAACCTGTTGGACTTGAGGAAGTTGCTGAGCAGATACTACTGAAGGCTGTGACTGTGACTGAGACTGAGACTGCTGCATAGACATCATTTGCTGTTGCTTTTGCTGTTCATATAATGTCAACTCCTCTGGTTTCTCCCACTATAGGTTCATTACAGTTAACAATAGTTACTCAACTACTCAAGTGAATTATAAGTCAGGGAAGATAATGACAAATAAAAAACAAATTCTTACCCTACTTTCACCAGTGACACTATTGTAGTAATACTTGAAACCCTCTGGAGATAAATGCTCTGTCCAATTACATTTCACAATAGCTGTGTTTGGGCTTACCACTGGTACAGCAGCAGAAGCAGAAGCAGATGCAGAGGAAGGCATTTCTGCAGCAGTGCTGACCATGGTCTGCGGTATGGTTCCAGCCCATTGAGACTACAGGTAGAAAGCATTAGCAGATGAATGTTACTGCGAAGCTTCCTCAAAGAATTATAAATGATACATCCCACGAACACTAGTATGCACTATAACCATATGTCAACTCTAATAATACCATCGATGGAAGAACTGCAACTATCAAAAGCTTTGAAGTAAAACTGAATCAAAACAATTTCCACACATCCACATTCTACTTAATAAAAAACAAGCAGAAACACTAATCCCCAAAATATGAAACCTAATCCAAAGTGAGAAATTGAAAAACTAGAATCTAAAGAGAAGGCTAAGCCAAGCAGATTTTAACCAAAAATACCTGATTTTTAGTAGCTTCTGAATTTTGCTGCAATGTATTAGCCTGACTAGATGGCTGTATCATCTGTAGTTGTTGTTGGAGCTGGGAGAAGGCCTGCTGGGAGGAATGAAAGCTTGCTTGTAAAGTCTGAGTTTGCTGTGACAGCATCTGAGCTAACTGAGAGGGGGATTGCTGAAGAGGTTGAACTGTCTGCTGCTGCCCAGTGGGAACTTGCTGTTTATTTGAGGTAGCCAAAGTTGTACCAGATTTTCCGCTAGTATCAAGAGGTGCCTGAGGAAATGCAGTAGCCAAAGAACTCTGCTGAGCTTGGGGTTGTGAAGTTGGGAACTGCCCACTCATGCTATGAATCTGCTGTGAAGGTAGAGAACCAGCAGTGAGTGGAAGTTGTGGCTGGCCAGGATGCCGTACAGATGAAGGTGGTGGAGTTTGTAAGTAGGGTGTCGGACCTTGAGGGTACAACTGGTGGGAAGGAGGCAACTCCTGAGAAGATTGTGTCGGTTTGTGCAATGGTGCTATTTGTTGTTGCTGGCTGGCTGGTGGAATTTGTGGCATAGGCTGGTTGAAATTCTGACAGTGACATTAATGTATTATTCTCTTTTATTTTAGGGTCGCAAACAAGCAGTAAACCCTAATTATTAATTCATGTCAAACTGCTAATTATTTTAATTATACCTGTTGTGAAAATGGTGGAAAATTTTGCACTTGGAAACGGTCATCTATTGGACCTCCCATGCCAGTCATAGGACCACCCTACATTTCATTTTAGTATAAACAATAGATGTTGTGACCAACCAGATCATTGAAAAAAAATAAACAAATGATGGAGGAAGAAGAGTAAAAGGTTTAGAGAAAAGATCACACAACCAGCAACTAATACATCATTTTCTATAATAGATCTAGGAAGGATGATTGGCCAATAACATATAGCAACGAAGTTCTAGTTTAGTACAACCAGATTTCATGTTTCCATCAACTCCTACCATTTTTATCATAAACTAAATACCTATACCAATTAACAGTCAACATTTCCATTTGTCCCATTTAATCGAAATACAAACACAACTTCGGTATTTTTTTTTAAAGTGCAATAAAGACAGCATTTTCAAAAAGTATTAATAAATTCTATGATCCCCTCCCTTTTCCCCATAGCCCTGCCGACAATATGCTTCGTATTAAAAGCAGGATGACTTATGTCAATAGATACATACAAAATTTTGCAGTTATAGTTCTACTCATCAAATTAATAGACAACACATTAAATAGGATTGTTCATTCTTGGCATGACCAGACTTCACAGAATCCAGAACAAATTCAATACTAACATAAACAGTAGGCGCACCACATTTCAGAAGGGAAAAGTTGAATTTGGGCAAGCATAACTTCATCTCTTAGTTTATACTTACTGGATTTGTAGGCAATGCCATGTCACCAGACCTTGGAAGCATTGGAGGCCCCACCGCACGAAAACCAGCATTCGGAGATGGGCCCATATTTGGTGCATGCATTGGACGCCAAGCATTAGGAGGAGGCATACGATCACCCATGGGATCAGTAATATTTGATGGAAATCTGCACGAGGTTATACAGAATGAAACATTACATCACCAAACCACAAATACATATATATATAGACACAGGAGAATGAGGAGATACAAGAAAGAAGTAAAAGGGCATGGATGTACATTATACCTTGGGCCTGGTGCATCAAATCTAGAACCATATCCTGGGCCACCAAGTGCAGGACCCCTGAAATGAGCAAGAAAATTTTCTGTAACAACTTTGAGATATATATAAAGCATTTCAAAGTTTGAATAATATGTAGGACACCAAAAATAGTACATATAGGACAGCCATTTGGGTATCAGTTTATCAAGAATATTAACTGATTCAAATTCAAATACAAAAAATAAACTCCTTTCCTTCACCCATGATTGTAATAGAAAATAAAAACTTGTTGAGTGCATAAAAATGAGCTCCACAATACCTTTCATCAACTTATCAGTTAATAGCAACCTCAAATTTGAACAAAGCTGTACTTCAGATTGCCAAATACTAAATAGCACATATTACTTCTAGTTTGGGATTGATAAATGATATCAGTAAGCATAATGCAATCACTGGGTCAAACATGAAAATTGCACAACTTAACAATTTTGTTAAATTTTTGGAGTTAAAATAGACTTCAGCTCACCTAGAATCTCCTTGACGAGGTCTCTTGGGATCAGCAAACCGCACAATTAGAGGTTGATCACAACCCTGTGCAGCAAAGTACAAGAGATTAAAGCAGAAAACTTCCATAAGGAGGACCATTACTAACTTCAAATATTCCTTACTCTCATTGTATAAATCCCATTCAGTGCATTTATAGCTGCCAATGCCATATCCCTATGCGAATATTTAACAAAACCACATCCTTCAATAAAAAAGATGCAAAATATTATGTAATGGATATTGTCATCAAACAGAAATACAGATACCGAGACATAGAAGACAAAACCAGAATAAATATTAGGATAGCCCAAAGAATGAAGTAAAAGGTTAATCCGGCATCCTACAGTTCCTAGCTATACCTCCGAACAGATAAAAAGACATACCACGGCTTTGCTTTTTCTCATCACGCATGAGATAAACATCTTCAACCCGCCCATATTTTGAGAAAACCTGAAGCAGAGAGGTACATCTATTACTTCCATGCTAAAATTAAAAGAAAGGAAA
>NC_029772.3:94105510-94105884 GCF_000817695.3 Arachis duranensis | reverse complement strand
AGAAGTATAGTAAACAGAAATTAAATATTTATAAGTGAATTTAACAATTCATTAGACAATTTCTTTATATATTTTTGGATAGAAATAAATCATTGAATAATCCAGGCATCAATTCCCTGGTGCTAAAATTTTCCTTCTGAATACCAAACCGTTTTTTCACTGAAAATATTTCTATAATAGCATATAGTGTGAAGCTTAATCAGTAAGCCACATACTTCCTCAACTTCCTTCACTGTAGCTTGTTTGTTCAGAGATCCCACAAATAATTTGTACTCAACTGCACCTATCATAAATTGATTTGCAGCAATAAGAAGAAGTCAGCAAAGAAAGTCCGATGACCCTGAGTACTAATGCTTTAATAAATACAACAAGAG
>NC_029772.3:94095669-94105420 GCF_000817695.3 Arachis duranensis | reverse complement strand
CCCCCCCCCCCTTTCTCTCTCTCTCTCTCTCCTTTTTCCCTCATCAACTAAGATATTGCTCAAACTGAAAACTAAAGTTCACTAGGGTTCAAATAACTTTTGAGGGGAATATTAAGCTGATACTGCAATAGACAGAAGGCTTGAAGCATGGAAAGTTAAATAACAAGAACTAACAAAAAAATGTAATAAACATGTTTTTCAACCTTTTACCATATAAAAAAAAAAAGAAAAAAGAAAAGCTAATGATTGTAACATCAATGATCAACCTTTTATGTTCTTTCATAATAAATGTTTCAATAATAAGAACCCCTCACATGAAAACTAACAGGGTTTCTTGATAGCTATAGAGACATTTTAATTTGTAAAAGAAGCAGGAAACTACATGTTCAACTTATAACCTATGGGTAGTAATTATCTAATCTTTCTGTATAGTCCCTCATCAAAATAACTGTCTCACATTTTAGATTCATTCAAAAATTAATATATTTGGACAATCCCTGCCTAGATATATTAATTTTCAATGAACCTAAAAAGTAAAAGAGACACATATTTTGAGGAGGAGAGAGTAATGTACATATGGATTTAAAAATTTTCAAATATATCAATTTGAAGAAAGAGAGATAGCTACCAAGCCGTTCCCGCTCCCCGTCAGCATAGCGTACTTGGATAGGACCAACACCCTAATTGGCAATACAAGTGTCAGAAAACCATTAACCATAAATTTCCCTCAATATTCAGTATTTAGGATTCAAAAGCACTACAACTCACTCCAGGAAGGGTATGCTGATTGTGTAATGCTCTAATTGCCTGATCAGCTTCTTCTGAGGTAGCATATTTTATGAAACAACAACCTGCACAACAAAAATCTTTTATGGCAGTTATATTAAAATTATAATCCAAACCCACCTTTTCATCACAACAGATATCAAATATAAATCCACAACCACCAAAGAACTCATTTGCCACCAAAGGCTAACAGTAACTACAAAATGTTTTGATAGATAGAAAGTTGGGAAAAAAAAGTTCTGCCCATGGTTATTAATTACTGAACAAATGAGATCAACGTCTTGTTGTGCACATTGTAACAACTATATGGGAAAGGACAATAGATTAAATAAAATTTAAGAGCATAACGAGCAATTGAAATTATAAAAAAAATTAACACAGGATTTTCAATGGACCATGTGGACAAGTTCCCATAGGTCAAGAGACCAAAAATCCTAAACAATGAATACTAACACATAATCTGGCAACTGGCAATTATCACCAGTAGACTATATCATAAGCAATATCTAATTTAGCTGAGCAAATAAAATTCTATTCCATATCTCTTATAAGAAGCTGATGTCACATTATGCAGATTTATACTTTCCCAAGGCAGAGAGAGAAACTTCGCTTGAGAAGACATTAACTAAAGCAACTACACCAGATAGATCCACAGAACAGGAATCCTTGTACTAATATATTCACAATCGACTGGTTCAAAACATGAGTATGTGCGCTGAATACACACTCATGCCTAGTAATTTACTTAGTATAGAAACTGAACGACTCTAATAAATGAAGCACAATAGTGAATCCAACCTTAGCACAAATAAGGGAAGGCAGAAGCACAAATGACTTATACCAGTTGGAAATAGATTCAATCTATTCAAATACCAACTCCACAAATACATGTATGTGGACATCACTATTTTTATCCCAAACCAGGACACATAAGAAATCACAGGCTTCCAAAATAAATTTGGAAGGGGTGGCATAATTATACGTAATCGCATGCCTAGCATCACAACGAAGCAAATTCAATGTTCCAAAAGATAATGATAATTCTAAATCCACACCATCACGAAACGTTAAAGTAAATCCATCACATAAGCGCAACAATAAAACTGAATCCACTCGCCTACACTTTACATAACAAGCTGCAAATGAACATCCATCAGTCACCACCAACCGGTCTGCCATTCATAAGGGAACTAATGAAGTGTACCATCCATGTTTTGTCAACCCAACTTCAGACCCATGCAATTTATTGAATTAAAACAGATATATGACATGCCAAGCCATTCAATAAGCTATTACGTTCACCAAAACATGAAAAACATGAAACCACTAGAAATACATTGTGATTCACACCATTCAATTGTAACAACCCCAATGTTTTTCTCTGTTCCCTTTGTACAAAAACTGCCTTCTAAATTCTTGACACAAACAACCCTACAACTATGGCATCCGAAACTCCCACTACAATTAGTTGTTGGGTAATGCCCCCACTGCTGCAGCTACAATTGCAAGAGCAGGATCTTTTGGTCTTCCAAGATCCCATCTGCTATACAAAGAGCAGCTTACAGGTTTACACGTCTTGCCTCCTTCTGGTATGACAGGACGAGGAACAAAAAAGGTGGAACCAAAACCAACAAGCCTGAACTTGTTGCAAAAACAAACTGAGATGATGATGAGCTCATTTTTCCTCCCATCAGCCTCTCAAAGGACCTGAAATAAGATGCATATAAATCACAACAGTCTCAGCATATTAAAATTATAAATACCTTGATGCTGCCCAGTTTTTTTATCCTTGATCAGCGCGACCTCAATCACATTCCCATGTTCCTCAAACAAAGGTCGAATCTAACATCATGATCGTGACAAGGAAATAATTAGTCATCAAATACTAGACTAGTTTAATATCTTTCAATGTTGTGAAAAGCATTAAATCATTAGACAATAACAACAAGGCCTTGCCCCACAAGGCGAGATCGGCTATATAGATTAAACGACCTCATAACGTCTTGTAAGGCATCATGTTTGTAGTAAGTGCATTTATGTTTAAATCTCTCTTGACAATTTAACAATATAATAACAATAAACACGGTTAGTATATCTTACATCTTCTTCAGTGGCTGTTCGGGGCACAGATCCAACAAATAGTTTGGCAAAGTTTCCACCATCAAAACGATCTAAAAAGGACAAATGTTTCAATCATTTCATTTATAGGATAGCAAGTGCCATAAGTCATGCTGGGCTTTCATGGAAAACATTAGGGTAGAAAAAGCATGGGTGAAATTATATTAATAGAGCAAAAACTGAAACAACTATTATTGCAGGACATATAAAACTACAATCAAGCCTTCTCCAACTACCCATGGCTATAAAATAACAGAATAAGTAGACGCCTATATATTCTGGAGCTCTGGTAGGAACCGAATTATAACAGGACTTTAAGCAAGTAAAAAACGTAAGCTAATACCAGCATTATAAAATATATATCCGAATTGCAGGTTTTCAATTATGATTCAGGTGCGGTTGTGCTGTGATCACTGCAATTTACAACCATATAATTATGCACACAATTCCCGGGTATACTGACAATCACAACCGCAATTGCCACTACGGACAGCAACTTTAAATTCTTAATAACAATATTTAATACAGATTTAAACTCTTAAAAAACGTATCCCAACTCCAAAGCTCAAGAAGCCTCATGCCAACGCCACCCAGCTCAATCAATTGCGATTAAACCAAACCACGCAAAAATACATTCTGCCAACAAACGGAAAACGAAGAGCTCCAATTCAAACTCAAACTCACCTGGCGAAACTCCACGAAACCCTCGCTTGTGACCAGACAGCTGCGGAGGAGGAGCCTGGTAAGTATTGAACCCGTATTCTCCGTAACCGTCACCACCCATCGGCCCGAACCCTTCGCCGGGGCCGATTGGGTGGAAACCTCCAGGCCCAGCGGGAGAGCGACGTGGCGAGCTGTGGAAGCCGCGGCCTCCAGAGCGGAAGTGCGCGGGGCTCCGACGAGAGTTGTGGTATGTCATGGGAGAATCGGAGAAGCGAGAGTGCGGCCTCGAAGAGTGACGGTGGCCATGAGAATCATCGTTGTTGTTGTTGTTATTGTTTCCATAGCGGTCTCCTCTGTGCCTATCCAGCTTGGCCAACACTAAATTGGAACGAAACCCTAACCCTAGAGAGAGAAAGTTAGAGAGAGAGAGAGAAGAGAGAAATGAAGTGGAATTTGCGAGAGAGGGAAGAGAGTGTGTAATTAGTCCTTAGTGTTAGAAGCTGTGTGCAACGGTTGGGGAAGCTGCGTGTGTTGTGGCACTTTTCTTTTCAGGTTATAGAGCGTAACAAATGTGACAACGACGATGAAAGGAAAATCAGCGACGACTTGACTCGTCTCTGTTTTTATGCGAATTGGGCCTTTTATAAGCACTGGGCCCAACCCATGTAACTTACTACTACAAACATTAGAGTTTTGACTGTGACTCCTTATCTGCTTGCTTGCCCAACGTTATATCATTTTTCGTTTTAACCACCTGTGGTTTTTTGTTCTTTCTGGACAACACTGTCGGATTCGGATATTCGGATGATGTTGTCTCAAGTCTTCAAATCATGATAACTGATGAGCATTGGATCGTCCGTCACAACTCACAACCTAGCTGCGTCTACTATATTCTTTTTTTTTTTTTAAGTAAATACCCAAATTAAAATAAACTTGGATTAGTTTACTCGTCTATTAACTAAGTTAATTTAGTGCTAATTAGAATTTTGGGTTAACGTTAAGTAGTTAATTATGTAGATTTACTGTTTACAGTTTATTGGATTAGCTTAGGATAATTACTTAGCTTCATTAATTTTTATAAGTAAGGTTGTTCATGTAATATCGATGTTAGTTTTTTTATCTTTAAACCTGTTAAATTGTTTAAATTTTACGTCGGACTTATTTTTTCTAGGATAGAGCTTTAGGATAGAAGTAGGAGAAGGTTGTCTAATAGCGCCATCATGAAATTTTTGTGTTGCTAGAAAATTACATAATGGTAAAGAGATACGTACTAGAATGGTTAGGATTTTATGTTTGTTTAAATGTTTGTTTGTGTTAATATATGCTTACAATTGTTTAAACTGTGAAATTTCTGTGGTGGAGATTCTTGAATTAAGGAAAAATTTTGTCGAATTTTTGTCAACATTGTTTTTAAACATGATTCATTTGTGAAAATTGAAAATTACATTTAGTAGAGGTCGTTAATTATAGCCGAAATTCTGTCGAAATTTCTAAAAAATTCAAAAAAATGTGTTGGTTGTTTGTTTTAATATATACTTGCGATTGTTTAAATTGTGACAATTGAGATTTTTCTTTTTTTAAGGTTTTTGAATTAAAAAAAAATTCTGCCAAATTCCTGTTAAAATTATTTAGGGACATGATTGGTATATAAAAGTTAAAATTTACAGTTGGTGGAGGTCGCTGAATATAGTCGAAACTCAGCTGAAATTTCTAAAAAGAAAATTAATAATTAAATTGTGTTATTTGTTAAATTCTAGGTTGTTTGTAGCAAAATGATTCCAAGTTATCGCTTATGGATATATGATAGGAATAACAAACAATTGGTGGGATAAAACCTGAGTTCTATGAGGGGGTTTAACTATCTTAATTATTTGTTTCAAGTAGATATGTCCTGTAAAAGTAGTGGCGGAGGTCACCCTCATGGTTAGGGTAGAGGGTGGGGGACTCACTCCCGATGACTACTCAATCACCCTCTACATTTGTTACGCCGGTAACATCACAAGCACAGGAGGAACCAGTCTTTCATCATGATCTTGAACCCCAATTATTGAGGTTCTGCAACTGTTGCTCTACCTCGATCTGAGCCAGAGTCAACTCCTTTGCCGCCTCCATCACCTTAGCCGGTCCCGACATCCACGCCACCTCTTGTGGTCGACCCCGAAGCAATGCCAGCTTTTTCTCATGGATCCCAGCCAAATCCCGCATCACAACAGGTCACTAAGATGTTGATTTGGCCTGATGACATGACTAAGTAAAGATTAAACTTCTTTAATTTGTATAACTATTTATATTTTGTTCACCTTTAATGTATATTTTCTACTAAATGTAAATTATCTCATTGTAGGTTTGTACTAAATAATAATATTTGTATACGAGAGTGTATAAACATTATAAAGTTGCTTTATAACCATCCTTGATCCAACTACAAGAAGGTCCTCTCTGAGATCAAAGAGAGATGATTTAACAAGTGAGTGATAAGTTAGTTATTTATGTTAATTACATTTCATTTATGGTTTTATAATGTTAGTTTTTAATCATATATTATTTCATTGTGTAGAAAAAATCAGGTGGGATGAGGCCCACAACCAGATAATAAAAAAGATCTTCTACCACTGTATGGCAAATCATCTTTAGTATATGTTAGAGGACGTGCGGATGAGGAGGGACCACCTGACGTAGTGACTTCGACCCAACATTAAAAAGGTCTTGTATTTGTACTGGGAGACAGATGAAGGTTTCAAACGTTATTAGGCCACGAATAGGACCAACAGGGCGTCAAAGAACACAGGGAGTTCGACAACGATTATGAAGACAAAGGTCAAAATGATATAACTTCTTTAAATATGCTTAACTAGTTTTATATTTGTTTCTTTAATTAATTGAGACTTTTTTAATATGCTTATCCAGTATGTGCAGACAAAGTCATTGGAGCGTCCTATTTCTTTAGCCGAGGTCTTGAAACAAACCTGCATGCTCAAGGAGAACAATGAGGGATTTGTTGATCAACGGTCTACAGACTTTTATGTAAGTAATCAACCTTTTATAGTATTTATAATATACTATCGCATCTATAATTATATTGACATTCATATTGAATGTGTTAAGATTTATACACTTATAACTTTGAGGTTGCAACACAACAATCTCAGCAGACAATGACAATGCCTCGAGCACATCCATAGTGGATATTGATGTCATGTGGTACCAGACTCCATTTTAACCACAAAAGAGCATCATCTTTGGAGTGGATTGTTCTTCACTAGCAACCTGCGTACGTCCACCTTCTGGGCTTCCTCCACCTCAGCTAACAGCCCTGCAGATCTGCAGGACATTGATTTGTGTAAGTAAGTCCATAGCCTAACACAGAACCAACAGGGTCACCAGTTCCATTTGGTTGACGAGAGGTACAACGAGCTCCTTACACGCATGGGAGAGAGGGATGCTCAGGATACGGAGACAGAGTCCTTTAAACAGGAGCTGAGCATATATAGCGCATGGGAGGGACAGCGGTGCTAAAGGTAGCTCCTTTTCATATGCATATGAGTTACGTTTTAGCATAAAGATAGCTCCTTTTATGATTACGAAAAAGTTCAAAAGGAGAGAGATCATGAGTATTAGAGGAAGGTAACCGATTAATGATATAGGGGGCCGAAAGAAAAGCATAGTCCCAATACTGTAAAGAAAAATAAATTGTTGCAAGCAAGGCAAGTCTTGTTTCGGTGACATGTCGATGTTTTCTTTTGGCCCTCCCATTCTGTTGATGGGTATATAGGCAAGAAAATCGATGAGTGATACCATGGTTGAGGAGAAAAGAGGTTAAGACTGAAGAAAGATACTCCCTCCATGGTCTGTTTGAAGGTTTTTTATCTTCAAACCTGTAAACTTTTCTATTTTGGATTTAAATTGAACAAATGCCTAAAACGCTTGAGAATTAATATGCAGTAAATAAATTGAAGTGTAACAAGTATATGCATAAATAAAAGTGATATAATAGCAATACAGATAATTGAAAAAAATATACGGCGGCTAAGAAAGAGAAAAATGTGGCTGTAAGTGAAGTAAGAACAAGAGCATATGAAGGTCTCTACCAGTCTCTCTCTCTCTCTCTCTCTCTATATATATATATATATATATAATTGCAAAGAGTCGTGAAAGAAGAACGAGATATTTTGATCAGGTTAAGTGCATAAAGGATAAAAATGGAGAGGTTTTCTCTCAAGATGAGAAGATCAATGAAATGTGAAAAAGCTACTTCTACAAGTTATTTAATGAAGGATAGAGGACACTTTCGAGCCTTGGTCGATTATGCACGAGGGAAGAAGATCAAAATTTCGACTACTATCAAATGATTCGAGACTTCGAGATAAAAGAGGCTTTAAAGCGGATGAAAAATGGCAGAGCAGTAGGACTCGATAATATTCCGATTGAAGTTTGGAAGGGCCTTGGAGAGAAAAGCATCAGTTAGTTAACCAAGCTTTTTAATGAGATTTTAAGGTCAAAGAAGATGCCAGATGAGTGGAGAAAGAGTACCTTGGTACATATCTACAAGAATAAGGGGGATATACAGAGTTGTAAAAACTATAGAGAGATCAATCTCATGATGGAAAAGGGTGATAAAATCAAGGTTAAGACAAGAGACATAAGTAACAGAGAACCAATTTAGTTTTATGCTAGATAGATCCACCACTGAAACTACATACCTGCTACAAAGGATGATGGAGATGTATCGTAGTAATAAAAGGGATCTACATATGGTGTTTATTGATTTGGAAAAAGCGTATGATATGGTGCTAAGGGATGTCTTATGGAAGGTTTTAGAAAGGAAGAGAGTAATGATCGCATATATTCGTGCAATTAAAGACATGTATGATGGAGTGCAACTAGTGTGAAGACTCAATGTGGTATAACAGAAAAATTTTCTATTGGTATATGATTATACCAGGGTTCATTCTTAAATCCATACCTTTTTATATTAGGCTTGGAAGTACTCACATAACATATCCAAGAGTCTGTGTCATGGTGTATGCTTTTTACCGATGATATTATCCTTATGAGATAGTTAAGGGAATACCTAAATAAAAAGTTTAATTTATGGAGAGAAGCTCTAGAAGTGTATGGTCTACGCATAAGTCATAGCAAGACGAAATATATGGAATGTAAGTTTGGCTCGAAGGAAAAATCCTAATACAGAAGTCAAGATTGGAAAAAACATCCTACAAAAAGTTAAAAGTTTATGTATCTTGGGTGCATCATATAGGATAATGGAAAGATTGAACATGATGTAAATTATAGAATTCAAGTAGGTTGGTTAAAATAGTATAGTGCATCTGATTTTATATGTGACAAAAAATTTGTCTTTAAAACTTAAATGTAAATTCTATCACATTGCTATCAGACCATCTATGCTCCATGGTACAGAGTATTGGGCGGCCAAAGGGAGCACGAAGATAAATTAAGTGCGGCAGAGATGAAGATGTTGAGATGAATGAGTGGTCATACGCAATTGGATAGAATAAGAAACGAAGATATACGCAATTGGATATGTGAGAAGAAGACCGACGGAGCACTCCGTGAGGAGGGTGAATGAGATGGAAGATAGACAAGGAATGAAAGGCAGAGAAAAATCTAAGAAAACCATCAATAAATTGGTCAAACGAGATTTATATGTAAACAATCTCTTTTTAGACATGATAGAATTCAAAAATGTCATTTGATTCATGTAGCCGAATCCATCTAGTGAGACAAGACTTCATTATTATTGTTGTTTATATATTTATATACAAATATATAATGACTAATTTAATAGTTAATTCTATCATTTTTGTTTTTATACACACATTTGTGAGTTTAAATGTTAGAGAACAAATTTGGATCAAGACTTTGTATTGATAAAGAAGTTTAATTTGATAACATGGTTGATCTTTATGTTAATATAGATAGGCCTACACATAATTGGAAGAGCCAGAATTTTTAATATAAGTATAATATTAAGTATTTGTATTGATTAATCATACTCGAATAAATTTTTAAACAATTATGTTAGGTTATGTTAGGTGTACATTAATATTTAACTATTAAATTAGTTATTATTTATATAGAATATATATTAAAATATAAATTATATATTTAAAATAAATTAAATAATACATATATTTATATATAATAAATAATTTAGTATCTAATA